>NC_047049.1:0-325000 GCF_011762595.2 Tursiops truncatus | reverse complement strand
GGCCCCAGCTCTGCCTGACCTCTGCGTCCTTGTCCCCGGCAGGAACTGTTTCACAAGTGCCACCCCGTCCACTTCTTAAACTCTCGGGCCCTGGGCGTCACGGACAAAAGTGTGGCCGTCCCCAAGTGAGTGTCCGGCGTGGCTGTCAGAGAAGCCTGGGATGCAGGGCTGGCCGGAGGGTCTTGGGGCCTCACCCAAGCGTCTCCTGGACACGCCCAGCGCAAGGGCGACGCCTGCGGTGCTCGGCTGGACCCCCGCCTCGCAGGGCCCGTCCCGCCAGCCTCCTGGGCCGGGCGCCACCCGGGGCCTGGCTGGGACGTGCGCCTGCGTCTCTTGCAGAGCCAGCTCCTCCGGGTCTCTGTCGGCCGAAACCTGCAGCTTATTTCTGCCCAGCTACGTCCAGGACACGTACCTGTTACAGCTTCTGAGAAGCGCAGACGACGTCAGCACCTGGGTGGCCGCCGAAATCGTGACCAGCCACACCTCCAAGGTCGGTGCCCTCAGCTCTGGCCCCAGCAGAGTCGGGGCTGCTGGCAGCAAGGGCGCCTCCCTGGGAGACCCCCGCAGGCCTGTCCCCGCGGCGCGGACACGCAGACCTCACGCAGGCACACCCCCGCTCACAGCTGGACGCGGCGTCACACACACACTAACGCGGCCCCCGCGTGCTCCCACACTCCTGCCTCGGTCGCGACCCAGCGCCGGGAACTGGCCCGCTGGCCTGAGCTCTCGTGGCCACTGTCACAACAGCACGGGTGCATGTGTGTCCTCGGCCAGTTTGTGGAACAAATGAAACACTGGTCAGTGGTCCCATCAAGGGGAGGTTCCTCTGGGTCCCACAGGCCTCGGCCTGGACCGATGCCCCTGCTTCAGGGCCAACACCTCCCTCAGGTCCCACCCAGGCAGGAGGGGCAGCAGGTGGGCCTAGCGCCCCAGAGTGCACCCAGCGAGCACACTGCCGCCAGGGCCTCGGACGTCCTTCCGCCGGAGGCCAGACGCAGGCGGGGGTCACAGGGTCCTGCCTGTAGGGCGTGGCCACGTGGAAGAACCGGTGGGAACCACAGGGCTCCTGCTGTGTCACCCGGCCCCTTCCCGCGGGTGCACGCCCACTGCCTCCCAGACCCAAAGCATCAGCTCCCCGGGCAGGAGCCGCTGGAGTGGGCTGAGCACGAAGGGGGAGCTCGGGGTGGGGGACCCTGTTCTGTCCCAGGAGCTGCCCCAGAGCCCACCGTGGCCACCAACTCCCCGAGAGACGGTGAAGCCCGGACGTGCCCGTTCTGGCATTAGGAGCCTCTGCACTCTCTTTCCTTTTCTAGTTTCCTCTGTGTCCCCCAAGCCCCTAGGGGCAACCCCAAGGCCCATGAACAAATGCCGAGTTTTCCACTCTTTCCCCTTTTCGGGAGAATTTTCTTTAAGGGTTTAGCAGCTGACAGACTGACCCGTCCTCACTTCTGCCAGGATGTGGCCTGGCCCCCTCCCCGACCCGGTTTGTTCCGATCCACGACGTTATCATGAGAGACATCAAAGTGCAGCTTCCGATCAGGGGTATCACACGAGGCCTGGGTGCTCGGGCTTCCCAGGGGACCTCGGCTGCCAGGGAGTCCTCACCCCAGAGCCTCTGCAGCTGCCCCACCCACAGGTCACCACGAAGGGGCGCCAGCGTCCCCAGGCCACAGGACGGAACGGTCTTCAGACCCACCTGGGATGCACCCGGGGTCAGCGCCTGGCGGGAAGGAACCACTGTTGCAGTGACCAAACTCTCCCCATTGCGTGAGCGGCTCCCCCGTCCCTGCGAGCAGAGGTCGGAGGGAGGACTGTTCACGGGGCAGTTCCGCCTCAGCAGGGACAGGACAGCGCAGGGGCCGAGCGGAGACAGCGCCAGAAGTTCTCAGGAAGCCACGCGGGCACCTCCGGCGAACACGCTGATCAAGTTCTGACGCGCTGTCCCACGCATTGGGCCCCTCACCACGCTGCCGGCACAACCCGGAGGCTGACTTCTACATTTGTAAACTCTGCTCTCAGAAAAATTTGTCAAAACTCAAATTTTGAGCCGGAGAATGTAACGGAAGACTAGTAAAAGCCCTCAGTGGTAACAGTGCATTCCTTCCAGATCACATCCCGGGGTGGCGGGGTGGGGCGAGACAGTGCAAACACAAGGTCAAGGAGAAAAGGAAACAGTGTGAAGTTTCTCACCTTCAAGAAAAGCTTCCCTTTTTGTAGATGAATAATGGTGGGACCTGGCTTCATCAGACAGGTGTGAAAGTGACGGAACACGACAGCCAAGAGCAGGAGGCAACCTCATATCCGTCGACGCACGAACGGATGAACAATGTGGGGCATCACCCACCCTGTGAAAACATTCAGCCCCACGAGGGAACCAGATGGGGACACAGGCCACGACGGCTGAGCCCGGAGGGCGGGACGCCGGTCACAAGAGCAGACCCACCGTGTGACCTGACCCGACCGGTACGAGGCTCAGCAGTGAGCGGACAGCTCTGCCTGGACGGGCTGGAAATCGCCTACTTCGCATCCATCTGAACCTGTGAGGAAAATGATGAGGTGTCAACGTAAGAAGCAGGAGTGGGTAGATGTTTTTCAAGATCCTTTAAGAGGCACTCGAGCCAGACAGCTGGGAGGCAACGGTGCTGAGTGACCCCAGGGCCCGTCCTGTGACCCAGACAAGGGTCAAGCCCAGGAGAAGGGTGTCTGGTTGGGACCCGCAGGCGATGTTCCCACCTGAAGGATGTCCCTGGCCGTGGCGACAGTCCACAGGGTGAGGCAGCTCTGAAATGAGGGGTCAGCTGAATCCTCCAGAATCTTCTGGAAGTTGCTGGAACTGTGTAAAATCCACACGCTAACTGTGGGGCCGTGAGCCAGGCCCCTCAGGTCTGCTCGGAGAGGAGAATCCCACTGGGGTAGCAGGGGCTGCCTTGGGGTGTTCCCATCAAATCCGGTGAATCTGCCCTGCCGACCAGCGGCCCCTGAGGCGCTGCAACCCTGTCCCACCGTGGACTCGGCTGGGCGGACGACAAGCTGAAACCGGCTCCCCATTTGCCTCTGGACACCTCAGCTCCATCTCCCCGAGCGGGGGTGCCCTTCCCGCTCCCCCCATTGTCCCTGAGCAGAGATTTGTCCCGGGAGAGAAGTGAGATGGACTTGGCACACCTTTGTGCCTTGGTTTTCTGGGCCCCCGACACCCTGCCCTGCACGGAGGTGGGCGCACCGCCCTGCACCCTGACGCTGGCCCCTGTGCCCCGTCCCTCATCTGAGACGGAGGACGCTGAGCGTCTTGTTCTCTGGTTTCAGCTGCAGGTGAACCTGCTCTCCAAATTTCTGCTGATCGCGAAGTCTTGCTACGAGCAGAGGAACTTCGCAACAGCCATGCAGATCCTGGG
This sequence comes from Tursiops truncatus, assembly GCF_011762595.2. Taxonomy (NCBI): domain Eukaryota; kingdom Metazoa; phylum Chordata; class Mammalia; order Artiodactyla; family Delphinidae; genus Tursiops; species Tursiops truncatus. The sequence continues at coordinate 321,608 of NC_047049.1, read as the reverse complement.
CGGCCTGGAGCACCCGGCCGTGCGACAGTCCCCTGTGAGTCACCCGGGGGGGCCTGGCTGCAGCCACGCAGTGGGCACAGACAGGGCTGTAGGAGTTTCACCTGTGCTTTTATTTTAGGCCTGGAGAATTCTACCCGCAAAGATAGCAGAGGTCATGGAGGAGCTGAAAGCCGTGGAGGTACCCCTTTGCGTGAGGTCCTCGGCAGCTCACGTCCCGGGGGAGGGGGGGATCGCCCGGCAGATCCTGCATCGTGGCGCCCTCCTCACGGCCCCCCCCATCATCTCCCCTGGGGCCTCAGCCGCTCACCTGGGCAGAGGTGGCAGGGTTGCTCCAGGGCCGTGATTCCAGCCTGGGGTGCAGGTGCCCTGAGGCCCTGCCTGAGTTTGGCCAACCTACCTGCCTCCTGGCCGCCCCTCATGAGATCCTAAACGAGGACACGCCCTCGGGATGAGGGGCGTTTCCCAGACTGAGGAGGCAGGGGCGGCCTGCAGCCGGCCCCAGACACAGCGCGCGCCGGTGGGGGGACTGTTGTGTATCCTCGGTTGCCACCACACCCAGGGGTCTCTGCGGCCGGCCAGCCAGGCTCCCAGTCTAACTTAGGCAGTGGGGTCACCTGGCTCTTTTCTGGAGAGGAATTTGCCACCAGCAGCAGGAAGCGCACGGCTTTCTGGTGGGGGTCAGTGTTCCTTCTGTGTCCGCAAGCTTTAGACACCTGCAGTCTCCCCAGCCCCAGAGCCAAGGCACACTTTGGACTGGCTGATAAACCGGGGTGCCGTAGCCCCCGTGCAGCACTGCTGGGCACCTGGGCTGACCTCTCACTTGTCCGTCCCCCCACCCCCCGCCCACGCCCCTGGCTGGGCCCCAGGTCTTCCTGAAGAGCGACAGCCTGTGTCTGATGGAAGGACGGCGCTTCAGGGCCCAGCCCACCCTGCCCTCAGCCCACCTCCTGGCCATGCACATCCAGCAGCTGGAGACAGGGGGCTTCACCATGACCAACGGGGCCCACAGGTGGAGCAAGCTCAGGTGAGGGGCCCACAGGTAAAACAAACCAGGTGAGAGATCCACAGGTGAATAAGCCAGGTGAAGGGCCCACAGTTGCAACAAGCCAGGTGGGGGACCCAACAGCTAGAACAAGCCAGGTAAGGGGCCCACAGGTGAGCGAGCCAGGTAAGGGGGCCCACAGGTGAAACGAACCAGGTGAGGGGCCCACAGGTGAGCAAGCCAGGTGAGGGGCCGCCCCCATCTCTCCTGTTCCTCTGAGACCTGGGCCGCCTTGCCCCTCACGCAGCCCTCACCCAGCCCAGGCCTCCACACCCTCTCCCCGGGTGACTTCCAGCCGCCTCCTTCTCCACAGACAAGGGGTACACAATTCGCACAGTCCAGCGTCCACGGCCCCAAACGCGGCCCCAAGGTTGCCGTGACCTCCCTTCCTCCTGGGAGATCCAGGTGCATCCAGAACGCCACCTCTGTGCGACCACCCTCCCTGACCCCCCGAGCCACATCTGCCCTCTCTCCCTGCCTCTGCTGTCCCCCTCGGGGCCCCTCCGTAAAGCTGTCCGGAGGATTCAGTCAGTCCCCACCGTTCAACTGCCCGGCACACCTGCGGACCCACCTGGGAGGAGCAGACTGGGGGGCTGTTGGTGGCGACCACCACCACGGCCCTGCCAGGGACTCAGACACTCCCAGCCAAAGGCGATCGCGGCTCCTTTTGGCCTCGGAAGCCCACCCTGGGGCCGGCCGCTCCTTAGGAGCTCCAGGCCCGCACTGCCCTTCAGGACAGTGCCGCCCTGTCTCCAGGAAGACCCTCCCCCCACGACCTTTCACCCCACTCTATCCTCTCCCCCCACTTCGTCAGCCACACGGCAGTCAGGTGGAGACCGGTCAGGCCTCCTCAGGGTCCAGGGCGGACTGGTCCCTCTGAGTCTGGACTTTGATGCGGCCTGGTTGGGACAGTGCCTGACAGCAGGCTGGGAACCCACCAGCTGCAGACGCTGCCCCCGTGACTTGTGCAAAATCACGTTTCGTTTCTTCCCCCAACAAAGAAACATCGCCAAGGTGGCGAGCCAGGTCCACGCATTCCAGGAGAACCCCTACACGTTCGCCCCCGACCCCAAGCTGCAGTCCCACCTCAAGCAGAGGATCGCCCGGTTCAGCGGGGCGGACATCTCCATCCTGGCCGAGGACAGCAGGGCTGGCGCCCACCAGGTGGCCAGCGAGAAGCACTCCAAGAAGATTCAGGACAAGCTGCGGAGAATGAAAGCCACGTTCCAGTAGCGCAGGACAGCGGGCTGGGTGTGCAGTCCACACCGAGGACAGGCCTGGGGTGGAAGGGGCCGTGCCTGCTGTGTCAGACAGGGACCCCCACGGCCCAGGAGGGGCACCGGGGCGGGAGCACGGGCTCAGACCCAGACCCGAGAGATGGTGCCAGGAGAGGCTGAGGGGGGTTTCTAAGGGAATTTTAAAACTTAAACCAAAATAGGATAGGTAAGCTCCCAGGAGCCGGTACCCATTTATATTTCTCAAAGATAAACAGCTTTCACCCAGTTCTCTGGCCGTTCAGCCCCAGAAACCCCGCACCCCAGCACCCAGCTCAGGCTTTAAACCCAGGCGCCCACTGAGCGGTGTTCCCACGGGTCTGGTGTGCGTCTGCCCAACAACGAAGGGCCAAGACTGCCCTCTGACCCCCTGCCAGCCACAGGTTCCAGGACTGACCTCTGACCCCCTGCCAGCCACAGATTCCAGGACTGACCTCTGACCCCCTGCCAGCCACAGATCCCAGGGGCCCTGAGGCTCCCCGGGGGCCCAAGCCCCACCCTGGGCTTCCTCCCTGCCGGACCTCCCCCTCCTCCAGCCCCAACCCCTGGCTGCTCACCCAGGCCCAGGTGCGGGTGCCAGAGCCTCGCAGCCCTTCCCGCCAAGAGGCCCGGCCTTGCCTCCGTCCCAGCCCGGCCTCCTGCTGCCGGAGAGCGCCTCATGCTCCACACTGGCAGCTCCCAAGTGCCCCGTGGCCCCTGTGCCCACCGCCCCACCACCGAGAGCACTTCCTGGTGGGGCAGGTACACCTGGGCCGAGGCTCTGCTTCCAAAGCATGCAGGACTCAGACAGCCGCTCCAAAGCAGAGACACAGCCTCAGGGGCCCTGAGAGCTTCCCTCTGCCCTACCTGGAGGCCTGGGGGCTGTAGGGCCGTGGCCGGGTCCCCCCCTTCTTCAGCAGCCATGCATGTGATGCAAACACCCACGCCTAGCTCCCGAGGCTGGCCGTCACCAGCGCTTTCTGACGAGGAAATGAAGCCTGCTGCCTCGGTGGTACCAAGCTCTTCCCCAGGGCTGTTTCCAAACTGTGCTCGGCCAGGGGCATGGGACCAGGACAGCACGGCACACCTCCACAGCAGGAGGCCAGAGCCCTGGCACCACCCCAGGCACCAGCGTTTTTACGTCGCCAATCGCTGCAAGACCCAAGACTGTTCTTTTCAGTTTTAGAATTAGTGACTCTTCAGCGCAGCCAGCTCATGCTATTTCTAGGAAAACCACTACCTGTGATCAAACACTGTTGTCAAGATGTGTTTTCCCACATATATTCATTTGCAATATCTACGTCCCGCTTTCGTGAGAGGCACTCCGGGCCCTGCAAACGTGGCTTTTATATGAGAATTTGGTTCTGCAGATCAGCTCCTACATTTTCAGGATTTGAATTCAACAAAGCGCCACAAAGCCTGAAATGAAGTGAGCGTCCAGTGAAAGTAAACATTCCAACTGTAACGGTTCATCTGGGGGCGCAGCCAGGCTTCGGCTCCAGCACGACTGTCTGCATGTCGCCCTCACGCGCGGTTTACGTTTCTAAATAAAGTCGTTTCTACCAAGACGGCCTTCGCGGGTTCCTGGTGTTTACCTGCTTCGTGGGTCAGCGTGGCTTCTTCGAGCCAGACGAAGACGTCTCCAGGGCTGCTCGTGAAGGCGGGAGGGGACGAGGGACCGAGGAGGCTCAGGCCACCGCGATGTCCTCCGATGGTGCGCAGAGGGCCAAACCCCACCACCCGGGGCCCGTGAGCAGGCAGACACCCCGCTGCCCGGGACGTACCTGCCGCTGGAGGAGGAGACAGCCAACCTCCCACAGTCGCTGACCTGCCAAGGCCTCCGGGCACCACGGCCCGCGCCTGTCTGCCACAAGCCCTGCCCATCCTGGCGTCCGGCCACGCAGGCCTCGTCTGCAGCCCACAGGCCAAGCAACAGGCTCATTGTCACCGGGGGCAGGCTGGGGCGTTCCCAGGGCTTGGTCACCACCGAAGGGTCCCAGTGGAAGAGCGGAGGGTTGGTGGACACCAACAAAGACGGGGAGATGGTGGGGTCGTGTTACTGTGGACAGGAGCTGCCGTGGTCACGTGGCTCTGGAGTCTGGGCCGGGGCGGGGTGTCCTCAGCCACCTTAGAACCACCAGACCCTGGTCCCTCTTCCTCCCGAGACACGACTAAAGCACCAGGAAGCCCGGCTCTCCCTTCGCTACATCGGCTCTTATCACATCAACACGTTTTTCTGAGAACTGCCAGCCAGCACCCCAGCCAGCAACCCCCAACCCCATGCAGCCCCTCCTACGCTGAATGGAGCCCAGCCCTGTGCACCCAGGCTCTGGGGAAGCCCCCTCCACAAACGGGGTCCCACTCCCCCGCGCCCAGCAGGCTGTGATCAAGCCCGAGGCAGCCCCCGGGCCGGCACCAGCACCCGCCACCCGGAGAAGGCCGGTGGGACCCCGGCAGCCAGGCTATCGCCTGGGACACGGGCTCGGAGTGGCCGGTGGTGCTGGGGTAAGTGGCCGAGGGGCTGGCTGGGCGCCGGCCACACCCCTCCCTGCGGCTTGTGTCCTTCCGCCTGCTGTCCGACACCCGCTGCAAGGACGGCGGGACTTCTCCTGGGACGGGACGTCTTGAGCTGCCACTTTCCTGCAGCCGCATCTCCTCACTGCCTCTCCCGCTCCCCAGGGGGTGGACCTCAGTGACCGTGGGAAACGCTGTTCTGAAGGGAGACTGCGCTGAAGACAAAAGAACTGCAGTGAGGACCGCACCCCGGTTGGGAGCAGCTTCTCAGGCACCAGGCCAGCCTTCCGAGGCTCCTCTGCGCACTCGCTGTGGGGTGGGACGCGAGTAGACAGTTGGAGACGAGGGCACCAGGCCTCCTACCATCCAAGACAGGATCTCATGGAGCCCAAGGTGCGAGGCGGTCAGGGACCCGAGAGACAGGTTGCGCGCAATCCACTTCCCAGCTGCCACCGCACGATCTGGCGCAGCTTCGCTGACGTGTCGGGGGATGGCTCTCTGCGGTGGGGCTCTCCTGAGCCTGCAGGATGTTTCGTGGCATCTCTGATCTCTACCCTCTAGATGCCAGCAGCACCGCCCCCTGCCCCCAGCTGTGACAACCAACAACTGTCCAGGCATCGCCAAATGTCCCCTGGGGAGCAAAACTGCCCCCAGAGCCACGGGCCCAGAAGCAGTGACGCCCCAATAGCAGCAGCTGCATCCTGTGCCCAAATCTTGGTTTCCAGATGCCATTCAAGTCTCCGAGAAAAGGAAATGGCCGGCCCCAGGGCTTGAGTGGGGAAAGTACCAGAGGAGCCAGGAGCTGGGAAGTGCTAAAAGCGGGCTTGGGGGTGGGAGGGCAGATCGCATCAAAGGACGGGACAAAAGGGAAAGGGCTGTGAAGACTCCCCGCAGCCAGAGCTGGGCTGTCTGAGCCCCCGCGTACGACAGTGATGGGCAGTGACCCAGGAACAGGACAAGCGTCCATGAGTCCACACTGGCGTAAACGGACAACTGAAAGAATAAATAAACGGGAGGAACTGGGAGATACCCAACAGTACAAGTGGATGCCCCGGCAGGTGAGGCTTGTTACCCCCTCGAGTGTGGGCGGCAGGGGACCTGGTGACCGGCCCCCACTGCAGGGCAGGACAGGAAGAGGGTGACCTGACGGTGGGGAGAGGCAGGCACCAGATTAACCGGGTGGGGCTCAGCATCGTGGCCCCAAGTCTGCCGACGTCACGCATCCTAACACGAACTAATAAGATGACACATCACCTCTCGGGTCTCGTCCCAGAACCCAGAGCCCCACTCTAACCCTGAGAAGACAGCAGACAAACCCAAACTGAGGGACACACCACAAAACACCTACCCGTCTCCTCAAACTGTCAAGGACGCGGAAAACAAGGCTTAGAAACAGCCACGGCCCAGGGGAGACTGAAGGGACAGCATGACTAAATGCAGCTCAGCACAGGGGTGGGATCCTGGGACAGAAAAGGGGCATCAGCAGAAAACCTGGCACAACCCAGTAAGTCTGCGGTTTCGTCAACGCTAACTTCTTAGCTCTGCCAAAGTTCCACGGACAAGTAAGATGTTAGGGACTCTGTGCTGTCTGGCCACTCGGACACAGAATTATCCCAAACTAAGGAGTTTTATAAAACTACTGTAGCTAGTATACAGAAATACAATTGACTTTTGCTTATTTTTGTATTCAATGACCTTGCTAAGCTCATTTATTAATTCTAGTAATGTGCTTGTAGGTTTTGTACTTTCCACATATACAAACAGCTCACTTGCAAGTGGCAGCTGCTTGCCTTCTTCCTTTGCTATCTCTATACTTCCTACTCCTTTTTCTTGTCTTATTGCTCTGGCTAGGGCTTACAGAATAAGGTTGAGCAGAAGCCATAACGCTGGGCATCCTTGTCTCATTCCCAATCTCTCAGGGGGGTAGAGGCTCAGTACTCTGTATTAACCACAATGGTAACTGTAGCCATTCTTTACCAGAATAAAGAAGTTTCTTTCTGTGAAGTGTGCGTGTGAGTTATGACACTACGTCTGCCCACTGGCCTGGCTCTTTATCAGATCCAGCAGAAAGCTGCCAGCGGGCAGTGATGAACGCTACCTCCCGCACAGACTAAGAGCACACGAGGAAGAGGGGCGGGGCGCAGACCCGTAACACAATTACGGTTACAAACAACATCTAGGGTGCACCAGAGGAAAAAGGAGAAGGTGCGAGGGAGCCTCTGGAACTGGAATGTTCCATGGCTTCATTCGCGCAGTGGTGAAAGGTCATGGCACATGCGTAATGACGAATCAAACATTGCGCACCCAATGCACGTAGCCATATTTGTTTGTACCTCAACTGAGAAGGTTAAGAAGTACAAACGGCGGTTGGGAAGGTTCTTCCCCGCTGGGCGGGCGGGGGCAGAACTTTGCTCCAGGCGCTCAAGGCCTAGAGGCCCAAAGACTGGCCGGGAGACCCAGGCGCCGGAGCAGGCAAGTTGAACTTAGCGCGCGCAGAGGCGGGGCGGGGCGGGGCGGAGCGGTGGGAGGGCCGCCTAGACCCGGCTGGGCTCCGGCGCCCGCTCCTACCGAAGGCGGACGCGCAGGGCCCACCGAGCGCGTGTGGGCGGCTTCTCCCGGGCCTCGGCCCCGACCCCCGCGCGCCCGCCGGCCCCGGGATGCTGCTCCGGCCCCGGCGGCCGCCCCCGCCCGCCCCGCCGTCCCCCGCCAGCCCGGACTCCGAGCAGCGGCTGGCGGGGGGCGTCCCCGGGACCCCGCCCGGGAGGCCCGCCTCGCCCGGCGCGCTGGCGGCGCCCGCGCCCCCCGGGTCGCCCGCATCCCCCGGGTCGCCCGTATCCCCGGGCTCGGCGCAGCGCACGCCCTGGAGCGCGCGCGAGACGGAGCTGCTGCTAGGCACGCTGCTGCAGCCGGCCGTGTGGCGAGCGCTGTTGCTAGACCGCCGCCAGGCGCTGCCCACCTACCGCCGCGTGTCGGCCGCGCTGGCCCGCCAGCAGGTGCGGCGCACGCCCGCGCAGTGCCGCCGCCGCTACAAGTTCCTCAAGGACAAGGTCCGCGACGCGCACGGTCAGCCGCCCGGGCCCTTCGACGCGCAGATCCGGCAGCTCATGGGGCTGCTGGGCGACAGCGGGCGCAGACGCGGCCGCCGCCGCTCCCCCGGGCCCGGGCGCCCCCCGCGCGGCCGCCGGCCAGCCCCCGCCGCGCCCGCTGAGCCGGGTAGGTGGGCTGGGGTGGGGGAGGGGCGGGGCGCCTCGGACCGGGGGAAGTGGACTGCGGGCCGGGGGGAGGGGCGGGCGCGCCTCACGCGACCACCCGCTCTGCGTTCCAGGCGCCCCACCGCTGCCCGCCGCCCGAGAACCCGACGCGGACCCCGCCTGGACGCTCAGGTTCAGCCCGTCCCCGCCCAAGTCTGCGGACGCGCCCCGCGCCCCCGGCTCCCCGACGGCCGTTTCCACATTCACCCCCGCGCCCGGCCGCCCCGAGGACCCCGAGCCCTTCCGCGCCCCCGCCTCGCCGCCGCCGCCGTCGTCCCCCGGCCCCACCCGGGAAGATCCCGACTCGCCGCCTGGTCGCCCGGAGGCCCACGTGCCCCCGCAGCCCACGCCGCCGTCGCTGAACGCCGCCCTTCTGCAGACCCTGGGGCACCTGGGCGACATCGTGTCCATCCTGGGCCCGTTGCGTGACCAGCTGCTGACCCTGAACCAGCACGTGGAGCAGCTGCGCGGCTCCTTCGACCAGACCGTGTCCCTGGCCGTGGGCTTCATCCTGGGCAGCGCCGCCGCCGAGCGAGGCGTCCTGGCCGACCCGCGCCAGTGAGGCCCGGCCGCCTCGGTCCTCTCTGCAGGGCCGCCCCTCGGCCCTGACCCTTCCTGCGGCCCTCCCCCACCGCTAACCTAGGTATGGGTTAAATAAAAAGATTGCTTTTTCCGACTTAATCCTGTGAGTGTGTGCGGGCCCCGCACTGGGTAGGAGAATGTAGGGCTGGAGGTCAGGGCGAGGTTAAAATGGCCTCGGGATCCCGGGGAGGGGCCAGGAGGGCTGGGGTGGGCTGGGGCCCCCTTGGGATGCTGCCCGGTCCTACCTACCCTGGCAGGCCAGTCTCCAGTGGGGAGGGGGCTGTGGGCACGTGGAACCCGAGGTCGGGGCCCTCACTGCACGCCAGCTTCTCCAGGTCTCCTGCCCCTGCCCCCGGGACTTCCCACCAGGCAGACCAGCCATGGTGGGTGAGCGCGGCCGGGCGGGGAGGAGGAGGAGGGAGGGTCCAGGGAAATGGCGACGGCCGGGCTCGGCGGAGGCGGTGGGGGGAGGTATGATCGGTCTCCAGCGCTCACCGCCGACCGCCCAGGGAAGCGTCTGAGGCTCTTGGCTGGGTTGGGTCAGGGAAAGAGGTGCGGGGCAGAGGGGGCAGGAGAGCTAACGCACGCCCAGGGAAGGCGCTCCTTTCGTCGCCAAGGAGGTGACTGGGTGGGGGGCAGCTGGAGCTGGGGGTCTGAGATCTTCGACCTTGGCTGAGGCCCGGGTCCCTGCAGTTTCAAGAGGACTTTATCAAAATCGCCCCAGGAGCATTTTCCAAATAGTACCTGAGGGCCCCACCCCGGGCCGGTGGATCAGACCCAGTGGGGACAGGGCGGGGCCGGAGGTGCTCACAGCCGGTGGGAAGGAGGAAGTGGCCCGAGGGGCTGGCCAGCATAACAATGCAGGCTCCGGCTGAATGCGGGGCAGCTTCTCGGCGACTAGGGGCTCATTCAGAGACTTAAGTGATCGCTCTGGGCCACAAAGGTAAAAGAGGGAAGGGTGTCCCCACGGGCCCTACGGTCCTTGCCCTCTGGCATCAGCCCCTCCCCCAGCCCTTTCCTGGAGCCGTCTTCCAGGAGGCCCCAGGAGGGCCCTCTGCCTGCAGGGACCCCGGGCAGACCAAGGCTGCGCCTATCCTTCAGCCGCGCACTGATGGCAGGGCCTGGGGGCTCCGTGTGAAAATCCCAGATCTTCATTTAAGACACACTGGCCTCTGCTCCACGAGGCTGTTTGTGCCCTGGTCCCTGTGAGTCCGGAAGCCACCAAAAACCTGGGGTGGGCTGATTCGAGCTTGTAAACACCCCTCCCCACCCCCACACGCCCCCGGAAGGCAAGAGCCACGGGCTGGCGGGGTCTGAGCCTTGGGACACATCCCAGCAAATATGCCAGTCCCCCAGGGGTGGGGACGACGTCAGCCGACCCTCTGCTCTGGAGAAAGGCTGTTCCTGTTCGGGGGCTTGAAATCCGTGTAAGTCTCCGAGTCTGAGATATTTGGGGGCACCAAGGAGAACCCATCTGCCTTACTGCCCACGTTGCCTGGGGCCCCGGACGCCACATCCCATGGCTTTCTCCTTGGGGCTCTATGTTGCAGTAGTGACTCTGAACACCCCTACCCCGGGCATCGCTAACGTCTTCCGGCCTGGTGAGGGGAGAGAGCGTGTCTCACCCCAACTCCTTGGCTAGCGGCTTTAGTTTTAACCTTCAGCCATTCCTGATGCGAGGAAATTCTCAAATCCCTTCTTCTGGCCCTGCCGTGACTCCCTTTGGCTGTGGCTCTCTCGTGGGCCTGTGGGGTGAGGTGTGTCCCTGTCCCGCTCTGTGACACGTGTGTCTTAAGCCGGGCATCCTGGTTTGGCTCTGCACCTGTGCGGTGGACACACCCCAGTGGGATGGTGTCCCGGCCATGAGAACATCTTTCCTTGTGCCAGACCCCAAGTGCAGGGCAGCGACCCAGCAGGGTCTCCTAGGACCAGTCCTCAGGTTAGTGCCCATCTCGTCTCATCAGTGGCCCCTTGGCCAGCAGATTCACCCTTTTGATTTTATTGTGGTAGATACACATTAAGTTTACCATCTTACCCATTTCAAGAGTGCAGCTCAATGACATTAGGTATATTCACATTTTTTGTGCAGCTGTCACCACCGTCAGCTCCAGAACTTCATCTTCCCAAACTGAATCATTAAACACTAACTCTGCAGCCCCCTCTCCCAGCCCCTGGCACCCAGCACCTACTTTCTGTCTCTGTGGATTAAACTGCTGTAGGGACCTCATGTAAGTGGGATCAGACATTATTTGTCTCTCTGTGTCTGGCTTATTTCACCTAGAATAATGTCCACCAGGTTCATCCAAGTCACAGCATATTGCAGAATTTCCTTCCTTTTTAAGACTGAATGATCTTCCATTGTCTGCATGGACCACAGTTTGCTTCTCCATTGATCTGTTGGTGGACACTTAGGTTGCTTCCACGTTTTAGCTATTGTGAATAACGCTGCCATGAATAGGGGTGTGCAAATATCTCTTCAAGACCCTGCTTTCAGTTCTTTTGGGTTTATATCCAGAAGTGGAATTAATGGATCACATGGTAGTTCCATCTTCAGTTCTGAGGGGAAGCCTCCATGCTGTTTTCCAGCCGCTGCCCCATTGTACATTCCCACCAACAGTGCACAAGTGTTCCAATTTCTCCACATCCTCGTCCACACTTATGTTCTGTTTTGATTTTGTTTTTTTATCTCGGCCATCCTAGCGAGTGTGTCACAGCATGTGGAATCATAGCAGTGCTGCAGGTGACCAGCTGATGCTCGCCTGTCCAGCTGCTTGGTGGACCCATCTAGCTGGTATTTCCACCAGCTGTTCCCTGCGTTCGTAGCACGTGAATTCAACTGCACGCCCGTTCTGTCCTGCGGTGCACTGAGCCCCGTGAAGAGGGTGCCTGTGCCCCCACTAGCTCGGATGACCTCAGCAGTGACCGTGGGTCCTCCGCTCCCTGCCATGGGGCCCTGCCCGCCACAGCTTCAGGGCCCTGGGGCTGGCTTTGCTTTTTCCCTTTACCTCACGTCCTCTTAGCGCTGCCCTGTTGTGTGTGCAGGACCAGCCCTGGGCCCTCATCCTGTCGGCCCCCATAACTCAGGGTGGTAGCCAAGGCTCGCTCCTGGGGCCGGTTTTGTTTCCGTGTGGGCAGCCAGTAGGCTGGAATCCAGCTCCCGCCTCATTCAGCGCCCTCGTCCTTCCACCCAAATTCCGTTTCCTCCCAGGCTGGGGCCAGAGAGAATTCGTTTTCACAGCATGTTCATCCGTCAAGGATCAGTGCTGTAGGGACCTAGAAAAGCAGCTATTTCCAATGAGCGATACACTGGTTATAAGGGAACCCGTAATGTTAGATGTATTTTCCCCAAAGAGGCATTTAACCCTGTCAGCTTGGGGGCTTCTTTACCCCCGGATAGGGCTACACTCTTTATCTCTAATTAGTTCTGCTACCTGTGCTCCCTCCCATGTCCAGACTGTCCCTAAATTTTTTTTTTTAATACTTGCAGAATGAACTTTATTTATTTATTTACTTACTTATTTATTTATGGCTGTGTTGGGTCTTCGTTTCTGTGTGAGGGCTTTCTCTAGCTGTGGCAAGCGGGGGCCACTCTTCATCGCGGTGCGCGGGCCTCTCACTATCGCGGCCTCTCTTGTTGCGGAGCACAGGCTGCAGACGCGCAGGCTCAGTAATTGTGGCTCACGGGCCCAGTTGCTCCGCGTTATGTGGCATCTTCCCAGATAAGGGCTCGAACCCGTGTCCCCTTGGCAGGCAGATTCTCAACCACTGCGCCACCAGGGAAGCCCTGTCCCTAAAAATTTAACTGAAGTAAGTTTCCTGTACAACCTCATGTTTCAGAATTGCCCGGCTTCTTGATTCTTGTTGTTCGTCTTCCAAATTAGTCTCTTCTGTACCTGTTCCTCTAATCACACCATCTATACAACGCTCCACTGTCAGAGAGCTTAGTATTCGGAACAGTCTCAAACCGGGGAGTCTGTGCGGTGCTTGGACTCGGGGGCAGGCTCTGAATCCGCATCATTTTTCAAGTCAGTGCAGATGGGCCCTGAGGATATCGATCTACTGTTTTTGCAAAGAAGAAAATCCCTAAGATTTGGTAAATGTACGTTTCTGTGATTTATAGTGAGACAAGCATGGCTCCCTCTAGTATTTCCTCCATGCTTTTTTTTTTTTTTCTTTTTTTTGCGGTATGCAGGCCTCACTATTGTGGCCTCTCCCGTTGTGGAGCACAGGCTCCAGACGTGCAGGCTCAGCGGCCATGGCTCACGGGCCCAGCTGCTCCGTGGCATGTGGGATCTTCCCGGACCGGGGCACGAACCTGTGTCCCCTGCATCGGCAGGCAGACTCTCAACCACTGCGCCACCAGGGAAGCCCTCCTCCATGCTTTTGGTCTGCCTAATTACCCCCTTCTCTTACAGGACATCGACCCTGTCTGTGATTTCTTCCCCACTTTTGTGCCCCCTGGGCAACTGTGCCAACAGGCACAATAGCAATGTTTCCCTCTCATCCTGGTTCTGCTGCTAAACTTATTTGTCTGCCAAAAACCACACTGCTCTGTGTTATGGACTGAATGTGTCCCCAAATTCCTATGTTGAAATCAACCCCCAGTGTGGAGGTGTTGGTGGGGTGGGGGGCGCGGTGGGGGTGTTGGGAGGTGATTATGTCATGAGGGTGGGGCCCCATAGTTGGAATTAGTGCCTTTGTAAGAAATGAAATGAGAGAGCTTGCTTTCGGTCCTGCTCCCTGCCGGGCGAGGCCACAGCAAGCAAGCAGCCAGCATTTGCTGCTGAAGCCCCCAGTCTGTGGTGCTCTGTCACAGCAGCAAGAGCAGACGGGACACCACTGCCAGTCTACACACGTGCATTCCGGGTTCAGTGCTGCGTCTGTTCCAACATGCTGCAATCTGCCCAGCCCTCCTGCCCACGTGCTGGTTGGCCTCTCCCAGAACTGTCCTCACTTACAATCTGCAGTTTTTAAACAGACAATGGCTACTCCAGGTGGGGCTTTCCTCCCCCTCACCTGGCCCAGATCCAGGCCCTGCGGCGTCCCCGGCATGGACCCTGTGTGTGACCCGTCCTGGTCCTCTTGCCGGGCCTCACAGTGGGATGCAGCCCCTGCCCAGCCTCCATCAGCGGTCAGTGGGGAGTCTCTGGGGCCCATCTCTGTTGGCCGTTTCTCCATGTGAGAGCCACTGTCCTTTCTGGTCCAGTTTCTCTGCCCATCGTGGGTCTAACCCAGTTCCTTTCCCTTCACGACCCCCATGGGCATCCCCTTCCTGCCTTCATTTTCTGAGTGCTTGGCTCTGATCCGTTCCTTCAAGGGCCCTCCTGGCCTCCAAGAAAGGTCAGATTCCTGGCTGATGGGTGGTAAGTCTTACTCTTCACTGTGTCAACTGGGCCATGATTAATCCGCCTGCATTTTATGGTTCTGTCTTCTACCAGATGTTTCACTAACGTTTGTCACCACACCCACACCATTCTCTCCCAAAAGCCCGCCTTTGTCAACAGAGCAGAAGGTCCCATGTCCCTCGCCAGGCTGCCACCTGCCCTCCCCACCGTGTCGGAGTCACCACAGCTTTTAGAGCGCTGCACCACTTCTCCCCATCCTGTCTGTGACCCCTGACCCCACGTGACTCAGCCCTGCTCACGCGCAGCTCTGTGGAGCAGCCTGTCCCATTTCGTGTCATCACAGATGGCGTTAGTCACCGTGGTTGCCGCCGTCTGCAATGCCTGTCATCTTTGTCACCAGAATCTCCCGTAAGGGGGTCCTTTCCTGAAGACCCCCGGGGTCAGTGCCTCGTCATGTGTATGAGCAGGTGCCTGTCTGACTTGTCTTGGTTCATTGCTGTTTCGAATAACAGCACCAAGCAAAAGAACTCTCTGGGGTGCTGGGAATGTTCTAGAACAACACTGTCCAATTCGACAGCCACCAGCCACATGTGGTCACTGAGCTCCTGAAACACGGCCAGTGCAGCAGAGGAACTGAATTTTTTAATAGGTGTTTATTTATTTTTCTTTATTTTGGCTGCGCCAGGTCTTAGCTGCAGCATGCATGTGGGATCAAGTTCTCCGGCCAGGGATCGAACCCGGGCCCCTGCATTGGGAGCACAGAGTCTTACCCACTGGACCACCAGGGAAGTCCTGGAACTTAATTTTTTAATCTAAATTAATTTATGTCGCCACATATGCCTCAGAGTTCCACATTCAGTCCTTATGTAAAATTCTGTTTTATTCTAGTGCCACTGGTTTCAGCTTCCTATCTTCAGAATCTCACCTTGAAATTTACATTTATCAGCAGCAAAATCCCATTCCTTTCACCAAAGACAAAGCCCTGGAGTCAACAGGGTCACCGCAGGCCCCCTTCTGAGTCTCAGACTTACGGCGGACTTACCAAATGCAGCCTGAACCCGCCCCCTTACCACTCGGACCCGTGTCTCTGGGGGACAGATGCAAGACCACAGGCCCTGGCTGCGGGCAGTGACATTCAGTCTGTCTTCTTTCGGAGGACCTTGCCCGCACGAGGCCACACCCCAGCGTGGCCCAGCGCCTCCTGCCAGAGGCCTTCCCGGGACCAGAGGATGGCGGAGCCCCCACCTGCCAAGGGAGACATGATGGGAATCAGCCGGTGCTGGGATCGCTTCTGAGGCAGCTGACCAGAGCAGGGAAGGTGAGGCCTGGCGAGGGGTGGGGGGCGGTGAGCAGAGGGGGCTGCAGAGGGGAGGGTGTGAGCAGAGGGGGCTGCAGCCCCCATGCTCTCTACAGCACCAGCCTCAGGGCGGTGGTTTTGAGGACGGGAGGTGAGGGCTGGGGGGTGGGAGGTGCACCCTGCCTTTGCCTGTCCACTCGGCCTGCCCTGCTGCAGCCTCTGAGGGCAGGATGGAGGGGGGCAGGGGGAGGCAAGGTCCAGGGCTGAGGTTCCTTGGGCAGCAGCAGGAAGCTCTTCTACCTGGCCCCCTAGGAAGGAAGGGGCATAGGGGAGGCGCCCACCCGCCCGACAGGGAGACCCAGACAGATGTGATGGGGTCCCATGAGCAGCCCCTTCCCAAACTAGGGGAGGGCGTGCGGAGCTCTACCTCATCACACCTGCAACCTGGGGATCGGATACCACCCACCCACCGGGTGCTCTCCCAGACCACCGTCCAGCTGGGGTAGGGTCATGCCCACCACGTCCCCACACTCACACCTCTGTTCTCGCCACCAGAAGCACAAACTCGCCCTCTGGGCTTCAACGAGGGAGGTTAGGGGAGGGGCGTGGCGACGGGGGAGGGGCCCACCTGCGAGGGAGGGGGAGGGGGGACAGCCGAGGCCCTGGCTCTCTGAGATCCTCGCGAGACCACGGGGCGTTGGAGAGAGATGGGACAGAGGTGCAGTGATGCGGTCACACAGGACCAGCCTCACCTCTTGGTGGGGGTGGGCGTGGACAAGGGGTCTTGGGAGGGGCGGGGCCTCCCTCGGCGTGGTCGTCCCCGCTGTCGGTGGTGGTGGCCTGGACTAGTCGAGGCCGTGATGGCGAGAACTCGGCGGGTCTAAGGATTTAGGCAACTGAACCCCCAGGACCAGGTGCCAGGACGCAGGGCTGGGGCTGCTGGAAGAGCCCGTTTGCAAGGGGGGGAGTTGACTTTGGTCGCGGGTTGGGTCGGGCCGCAGGGCCTCCGAGTGTAGACGGGACTCGAGAACGTTGGGCCGCCGCTCACCGCTCGCCTCCACCAGCCCGCACTACCTGGCGCAGCAGGGACGCGACTCTCCGTGGCGCGCATGCGCGGGATTCGGTGCGAGGCCGGCTGCCTGGAGCCAAGGCCACGCCTCCGCCTAATCACCGGGTCTCCGAAGAAGGCAGCAGCGGGGTTGCAGAGGGGCAGCAAACCCGGGAGGTGGGTCCCAGAGCCAGGAGAGGGGCAGGGCCTAGCACCCCCGGACGCTGCTCCCAAGCCGAGGGAGGAAGCTGAGGCCAGACGTGGGTGACACAGCTGTCACTGGAGCAGCCAGGGTTAGAGGGAGGGGAGACCCCAGGGAACACGAGGCAGCCAGGTCGGGAGAGAGCGGGCCTGTGCCCGCGGCAGTGCTGAAGGAAGAGAGGGGCCACCCCAGGCAGTAGCCGGGAGCTGGCGGGGGACTCGGGGCGGGGGGCCGTCTGACCTGCGGAGGTGAGGTCACCTTAGGACTCAGGAAGGGGAGCTTCAGGTAGGGGCTGGGAAAGTCGAGGTGGCAGGGCCATTAGAGGAGGGTCCCGGATTAGGGAGGGGGTCGCCCAGCAGAACTGGGTGGTGGGCGCGGAGGATGGTGCTCGTGTGGGGACAAAAGACCGAGTGGCCGCCGGCCCTGAAAGATTAGAAAGGAAGAGATGCTAAAACTGGGGTTTAAAAGGCGTGGTACCTGTTAATGCCTGACATTTCATAAATCACCGCTTTTGAGCACAAAATGCAGTAATTCCCAACAAGTGTTCCCTGTTCCCTAGAGGGCGCCTGTCCCGCGCGTTCTGTGCAGCTGCAGCAGTCGTGGGGCGGGGGTTTACTTCTCTTTGCCGCGCTGGGCAGGCACCGCCCCGCCTCCACCCGGAGGGGCTCCGCGTACCCGCCCCCCAGCCCCCCCAGCTTGGCCGCTGTCGCTGGTAGGGGAGCAGACACTGTCGCGGCGGCACTTAGAAGCCTGCCCCCGGGCGTCCTTGGAGCAGCCCTGGGGACACGCGATTTCCAGGACACCGTGCAGTAATCTCACAAGACACCCCGCGCGACACACGGCGAGTGAGTTAAATCCCCAGCCTCACCCCTCAGGGTCCGGTGACCGAACTGGGCTGGCCCGGGGGCGGGAGGAAGACGCGGGGTCCGCGACCCCGGCTCCTCCCCGGTGTGCCCGGCTCCTCCCCGGTGTGCCCGGCTCACACCTCACCGACCCCTCCCCAGACGGAGGGGCTCGAGGGCGGGGTTGGGGTGTTAATCCCAAGGCGAAGCCCGTGGGGCCTTTGATGTCCGCGGGGCGGGCTCGGGGGCGGCCTCGATGCCCCACCCAAACTGGCGCCGGCGCCCCTGGGAGTCCAGGCTGCGGGCTCGACCCGACCGCTCTGAAGCCCTGCGGCGGGCTGGGGGCCGAGTTCGGCCGCCGGGGGCGCCGCGCCGACTCAGAGCCCGCGCTCCGGGGGTCGCAGCTCCCGCCGGCGGGTCCCCGCAGCGGCGCCCTGCGGTCGTCTACAGCGCGCCACGTGTTCGTCTGCCTGGTGGCGTGAAGGAGACAGACGCGGTCCGGCCAAGGTTAGAGGAGAGGTCCCGCTGACCCCGCCGCCACCCCACGGAGCACGGGCGCCCCAGAACTCGCCGCCCCCTTCCCCGAGGCCAGCTTGGGGCCAGGGGCACGGACGGGGCCAGTGAGTAGTGAGGCGCTGGCGGCACAGGGGACTCGGACAGGGTGACTGTCCCTAGGCTAGCCCGTGCGGCCTGGGCTTCTCAGTCCGCAGGAACCCTGCGCCCTCCTGGCCACCACGGGATGGAGCCAGGCAGCAGCACAGCGGAGCCCGAAGCGGTCGGGGACCCACAGCGGAGCACGGTGGCTCGCCTGTCCTTCCTGCTCGGTTCCTCGTGGGAGCCAGACGTGGAGTCATCCACGTCCTGAGCCAGCAGACCCCCTTTCTTCCTGTCACCCGAATCTGGAGACAGCTCCTGTGGCACCAGAGTGAAACCCAGCAGAGGGTCTGGGCAGGGGCTGGGGGGTGGAGAGAGAGAAGGGCCAGCGGAGCCCGAGGGACCCTCTCTGACCAGCCCCTCCCCACCCTGTCTGGCTAGTTGCCCGCCCACATTCCTACCAAGCAGGACAGCAGGCTGCAGCAGACACCCTGTCCAAGCCCACCCTGTTGCTGGGAGTAGTGATGTGGACCCCTGACCCCCTCGGTGTGCACACCTGTCACCTCTGGCACTGCAGACCCTCGGGGGCAAGTTGGACAGAGGAGATAGCTCGGCACTCCACAGGACAGGCTCCCAGCCGGGGTGCTGGGTGGGAAGGGGCCGTCCTCGCCTTCCGGCAGCCCAGGCCAGCCGGGTGGGGGTGGGGGGAGATGAAAGGCTGTAACAGGTCCTCAGTTACCACCTCTCCCTTCACCGGGGACACAGACCCGCCCCTCCCCCAGACATCTTGAAGCCGGGGGAGGTGTGAATGGCCTCCTTTGTGCCTCTGAATTGAAGGCAATTAGGTGCTACTTATCTGTGGGGGGCATTTGGGTCCTCTTTGCAAACCCACCTCCCACCTACCCCGCTCCTCCTGAGCTTATAAGTGCAGCCCAGCCCTGCCAAGACTGAGGCGGACCCTGTGCTCCTCCTGGCCCTCCTGCGCGGCCGGGGCACCCCGGTCCCAGCCCCCACCATCTGTCCAGAGGCGGATCCTGAGTGTGGCCGCACCACCCAACAAAGCCTCCCTCCTCCGCCTTTCCTGGTGCCTGCGAGCCAGCCTCCAGCTTTGGCTCAGGGGACCGGGTCTCCCAGAGAAGCTGTGCGGGGCCAGCGCACACCGCCAGGCCCGCCAAAGTCTCCCAGGGGAGCCTGTCTGTCCCAGCCCAGGTGTGCAGCAGAGGGGACCACCCCCAGACCGTGGGCAAGGAGGAGGTGAAGTCCTCAGGAGTGTGCGCCAGGGACGCCCACACCTGGTAGGTGTGGGGATTGGGGGGCCTCCCTTCCCAGGCTGGGAAGGGAGCCGGGGAGGTTTCTGGAGCAGGGTCACACATCTGTGTACTCCGGCCACAGGTGGGGCATTCTTTGCAGGGCTGGGGCTTGCGGGTTGTGCCGGACCCCTCCAGCCGGTGAACCCTTCTCGGAAGCAGAAACCACAGTGGCGGTCTTCCCTGCTCAGACCCCTTGGAACTTCTCTCCCCCCCCCCCACCCCGCCCTGGAGGGGCTGCCCCCACCCTCTCTGAGTCAGGATGCCCACCTTACACTCGGTACACATGGCCTTCAAGCTCTAAGTCCTTGGGGCCCACTTCTGCAAGAGGGTCACAGGTAAGTGCGTCTCGCAGGTCACGAAACTGCTCAGTTCGGAGGGCCCACCATGGCTCCTCCTGCGAAGCCGGGTGCCTTCGTTCGGCATCCGGACTGCGGCCTGTTCGCCGGCCACCTGGAGTCCTGCAGGGCTGCTTAGGGACAGCACGGCCCGGAGCCCACCGTGCTTCTGTCCTTGTGAGCTTCCCGTGGTTTCCAGACTTGACGGAACGCTTTGTCGTTGGCGGAGGGGGCTTTCTTCGTCTGTCTTTTAGTCTTTGTGACTTAATCACTGCTCTTAGGTGTCAAGTCCTACGTGGCCAAAAGTGGGGCTGGTATTATCTGTAAGTTTGCATTTTTTAAAAAGTTTTAATAATGACCATGGACACATCTTCACCTCATGGGGGTTCTTAGTGCTGCCCTATCTCATAATTAGAAATCAGAGAACAGACGTGCAGGAGACAGAGCCTGGGTACACGGGGAGTCCACGGGAGGGCTTCCCCAGACCGCAGGCCTTTGCCGAGGGTGGGCTCCGCCAGCCCCCATTGCACCCCCCGCCCCGTGAGTCAGAGTTCCTTGTCTGCGGGTGAAAGAAACTGGTTTCTGGAAGGGAGCATTGGGCAGCGGTGAGGGGCCGGTGCCAGGATTGCTGTCCACTCCATCGTCCTCTTCGACATCCACGCCTCTGGACCCCCTCCACACTCAAGCTGAAGGCGAGGAGGGGTGTCGCCTTGGCCCAGCGGGAGGCTGGAGGGCGGGCTGCTCTCCTGAGGCCCCGCCGCCGGCACCGTCTGCGGTCACAGCTGGTGGCACCTCCCGGGGTGGGGGGCCCTGTCCCCCCCAGGCAGCACTTTCAGCCACACGGACTGGGTGCCCTCCCGTCCTCCCTCAGGGCTGAGCCAGGAGGCAGAGGGCGCTCGGACTCCCCGTGTGCGCACAGCCTCCACGGCGGAGCAGGTCAGCGCCCTGGTGTGCTCCTTCCGGCACCGCCGCTACCGGGGCCCACTGCTGGCCCGGGAGATGCAGCTCTCCGAAGTGCAGGTGAGGGGGGTGGCCCGTCGTTGCCCTGCTCACCCGGTTTTAGAATCGCCGCGTGAAACACAAACGCCATCTGCAGGACTTGCAGCTGAGCGCGCCCTTCCCCACAGCACTCCGTGCGCACCTGGCGCTCTGACCCCCCCACCCTCTGCCCTGGGCTGTGTGCGGCCTGCAACTGCTGTGCCCATGGGCATCCTTGCCTGGGCCCCCAGCTCTGGCCCAGCCTCTGGGCTCCTTCTGGGGTCCCTGCCGAGCGGAACCAGCCTCCCTGGCTTCCGCGTGGGCCTCGTGCGGCAGGCAGCCCCCCAGACGCCGGGAGCCCGGTGCACACGCTGAGCCCAGCTTTGCCCTGGGGAGCCTGGCACGTGTGCGCCCTGCCGGAGACCCGGGATGTCTTTTAAGGATGTGTGGCTGCCCAGAAGCCCGCAGCTGAGGCCTGTCAGACACTGGGCCTCCGTGCAGAGCTGTGTCTGGCATCTACCTGCAGAGACGCGGGGATCCCCTGTGTGGGCCTGAGACCGGTGGCACCTGGAACCTTCCGGCCTTAGGACTGTGGAGGGTTTACAGTCGAAGGCGTTTCAGAGCCACTTCATACCTGAAAGTTGCCAAAGGGTTGGTCTAGGAAGTGATGGGTCAGCAAACAGTCAAAGGCCAAAGTGGACTGTGTTGCGCCGGGCTCTGACGCCCTCACACACGGGGGTAACGTTACCCTTCGTTGAGGGTAACTTATTCAATAGAAGGTTTCCAGTTAGGGTAAATGAAGTCGAATTCTTATGCTATGTGCTTCCAGACTTTGTGCATGAAAATGGAAACCGGCAGGATTGGGAGGAAGTGAACGTGATTCTCACCTTTTGGCGTTTGAATTCCACGTTAACCACGACCCCAAAGCTGGAAACAGGAAAGGAACTGACGGTGAGCGCGTGTGAGCCAGGGGCTGCCCCCTGCGCTGCCCTGCGCCTCCCTTTGCTGAGGAAGGACCCACGCAGCGTCTGGCCTGCGCCCCCCGAGCTGTCCTCTGTCCTCGCCTGCAGGGCTGTGCCCCGCAGCAGGAGAGAGAGGGCCCCTCCCTGCCCGAGGCGCGCCTGGAAGCCGCCTCACCACTGGAGGAAAGAGCCGGGGGTGCAAACTTTCCGGAGGGTTCTGACACGGCACTCAAAGGGTGTCTGCGCCGCATGGGTGACAGTGGGCGAGCCGGGGCGTGGGGGTGATGCCCGGATACCGCAGTGAAGGGCCAGTTCAGAGAGGACCTGGGTATTCAGTACAGGAGTGCTTTGGGGGAGAGTAGGAGGGATTGAGGAAGAGGCAGGTGATCGGGGAAGGGCAGCGAGGCACAGCTGGGTGGGTGAAGGTGCGCCCTGGGGCCTGCCAGGCAGGAAGGCAACGAGGGGCAGATACCCTGAGACCTCCTGCTCGCTGTGGAGGGTGGGTTCCGAGCAGAAAGCCGCCGTGCGAGAAGCAGAAGCCTGGGTGTCGGAGGATAGAGCCGGGCCAGTGTGGGGGCGGCTGCCGAAGGCCGCTTGGAGCCTTTGGGATTTGGCCGAGTTCCGCAGTAGCGCGGTGTGGGCCCTGGTACCGCACTGCGGTTGTGGCTTTCTTTCCAGAGGTGGGCCTTTTACAGCTGTGTGGAGCCGCTTGTTCAGGGTTTCCTGTGGGTCGGGATTCGCTTAAACAGGTACAGGTCCGTGTGGTTTCAGCTGTTCTAACCTTTGGTTCAGAAGAGCCTAAGCCTCTGCCTGGATTCTCTCTCGACCCTAAAATCTTAGCCAGAGTCTAGCTTGTCTCGTTCCTTCCAAGCTACCCAGTGGTTCAGGGGAAGCTGAGCGATCCTCAACGTCTGTGTCCCGTGATGTGTGTGTGTGCGCCTCTGTGTGTGCGCCTCTGTGTGTGTGTCCCGTGATGTGTGTGTGTCTCTGTGTCTGCGTATGTCCCTGTGTCTGTGTGTCTTTTGCCTGAGTGCTGTCGCCCCCGCTCCCAGGGCTTTGGGTGTCACTTGTCTGCAACCTCCACCCACTTCTGGGCAGCGGTGCCCCCTTACCTGGTGCTCTCTAGCCCACGGTTGTCATGACCAGCAGTGACTGGTGGGACCAGGCTTCCCAAGCCCTGCTTCCGTCCTGCTGCTCAGACAGGCGCGTTAGAGCCCCACCCGCTGGCAGGGACTGGGCAGAACAGTCTAAATCCCAGTTTAGGGAAACGGGGACTTTGCAGTGGACACTGGCGGGGGCAGCCGGCCTTGAGCAGGAACCGGGTGGAAACGGGAGAGCCCACGGCTCTGCCAGGTCCACCTCCTCTGGTTTGGGAGCCAGACCTGGTGACAGTCTGCAGGGCCTCATGCCTGAAACTTACATACAGAAGGTGCCAAACCCACACGATAAGGTACATAGAGCGGAACCAGCTGGCGGGGTCCACGGGCTGTCTGTCTTGCTCTAAACTTTTCTGTCTGCGGTTGTCATAGGAGGTGCTGGGCGGGGCTGCTTGGGTGTCAGCCCCTCCCCTTCCTAGGGCCAGGCACATCCCTCTGCCCTCCCCCACCCAGTTCTGAGCCACCCAGTTCTTGGCGCCCAGGCAGTGACGCCTGGTTGTGGATCAAGAATGGGTCCTCTCAGCCAGGCCACCCGCACAGGCCCCATAGCAGAGGGGCTTGCAGAACAGACGCGGCACTGCCAAGCCCCCTTAAGGGTGTGGGAGCATCTCCCCCCCATGACCGCACAGATTCTCGGTCCTCCTCCCGCTTCAGTGGCCCCTGGTGGCAGAGGACCTGCCACATCAGAGACCATTGCTGTCCAGGGGTCAGGACCACCCGGGCCGCACGGCGGGGCGGCAGGACCAGCTAGGCCTCTGCAGCTGGAGGGCTCCGTGTTGCCCCCTTCCCAGGCCGGTAAGATCCTCATTCCCAGCTGTGGTGGTGATTGCAAGAGACAAGGGGACAGGTGGAGGCAAACCCCTCCCCAGGGAAGCCATGCTGAGCTTTGTGGGGTAGGATCATTCACCCAGTGCCTCTGTGAGCCCCACCCCACCATTTACGGGGCAGGGGCCCCTGCGACTGGCGGCCTGTAGGGGCGTCACCTGGCTTTTCCGAGGGCTGCCTGGCCCCAGGCTGTTCTGTGTGCTCCCCAGCTGAACCAGAGCTGATACAGGACACACTGGCCTGCTCTGCTCGACCTCCTGGTGGGGACTCCTGGCCCATCTCCCTGCCGAGGGAGCCGCCCACAAGGGACCCCACCCTGCAGCTGGGGCAAGTCAGGGCCCAAGGGGAGGGTATGCGCGGCCAGCTGCAGTGACTCTGAAGGGTTTCCCTCCCTGGGCCCAGGAGCCATACCCTGCAGCTGCTGACAGGAGGATAATGGTAGAGAGCAAGGCAGAGCCACTGGCTGCCTGGATCCAGCCGTGCCTGCAACCCACCTCTCTCCCCATCACAGGAAACAGGTGTCTGGATCCGGTCACTGTTCCTCGTGCACTCAGGGTATTGTATATACCTGCTTCCCTTCGATACTCTCAGTGGTCCAGGGGGAGCCTCACCAGCAGAGCCAGCCCCCAGCCCCCTGGTGACGATGGGCCAGATGGAGAGTGGCACTGTGGTGGCAGGGAGCTCCGTTCGCTGGGCTGATCAGCCGATAAGATAAGCCTGAGCGTCACTGTTGAAGCTCTCAGTTCACTGGGCTCCCTCTGTCCCTTTTCCTGCCGCAGGATGTTAAGGCCAACAGGCTCCAGAGCCAGGGAGTTCCCACCTGGACCAGCGAGCCGGCGCCCCAGGCAGTGCTGGGGGGCAGGCTGTGCACACTCCATCCCTGGGAGCCCTGGCCCGCCCACCTGGTGCCTCCAGGCCCGGGGAGTGTCCTGCCCCCGTGACCCTGGTTATCAGAAAGCCCCCCACCCCACTGCCCCCCCCCCCAGCTGATGTGTCTGGGAGTCGTTTCATTCCCTCATGTTGACGTATTTTTTTATCAGGTTCCCTCAAGACCACTCATTCTTACTGATGTGCCCCCCTGCCCCCACCAGCATGGACGAGAAGAAACACGACGGAGGGAGCTTTGCTTTCAGCGCTTCAACGGTCAAAGCTTTTCCACACTGAACTTTACAAGAAGTCACCTTTATTGACCTTTCCGAAGGGAAAATACACTCACACTCGTTACAAGTGTGATGAAGGTGGAGACAGCATCCCTGCGGCAGCCCCCGCTGACGCCCTCCCCCCGCCCCGCTTCTCTGCACATCCGAGCCCCCTGGTCCCAGACCCAGACCCCGCAGTGGTCCCAAACGGGCTGCCCCCGCTCCTGTTCCGGCACCTTCTATAACTTTTCAGGGCAGCCCCAGTGACAGTCACCGTGGAGCAGGGGCCTGCTCAGCCCCTCTCCCACGCGCCTGCAGGGGCAGGGCCTGGACCACGCCGTCCGCAGCTCTAGGGCACGCACAGAAGCGAAGATTACCCGATCTTCTTGTCCTAGGACGGGCGACCCCTCCCTCTCCCTGCCCCCACCGCCCCCCATACATCGTCCTGATGGAGCAGGGCAAGGACCCCCTGGCCCCGTCATCCGGAGCCATCCCCGATCCAGCGTGCAGGACGTGGAAGCAGGTCCAGAGGCAGGTGCGTGGCGGGGAATGGGCTCTGCAGCGCGGCAGGACCTCGGCGCCCCATTTTCCCATGCCCTACACCTCTTTAGGCCAGACCCTCAAAGAAGTATATGCATAGGAAAAAGGAACAGCGAGCAGCGTGGCCGGCACGGACGCGGGTCCAGGAGGGTCCGACCTGGGTCAGGTGAGGCGCGGGGACGAGCTGCGGGCTCGGCTGGGCGGCTGCAGGCGTCCTGTGGGTGCGAGTGAGCGGGATGGGCTGGTGGGCTGAGGCGGAGGCAGGGAGGCCGGCTGGGCCTTACCTGGTCAGCCTCGGGTCCGCGGTCTCTGCGGGCGAGCGGGGCCGGGAGCGAGGAGGAGAGCCGCTTGCTGATTGCGGGCTCTGCCACTGCGGCCGCCGGGCGCCCCTTTATGCGAGGCGGAGACCTTGGCGGGCAGCACCCGGAGCAGCGGCCATCACGTGCGGTCACGGGCTGCTCTGTGCCAAGGACCCCGCCCGCCCCCGCACCTGCGAGATTGGGGCACAAAGACCCGCTCTGAGCAGAGCGCCCAGCCTCGGCATGCGGGCGGTGAGGCCCACGGAGCCGGGGGCTGCTGGCCAGGACCTGGGACCGGGCCAGCCCTGGCCGGCAGCCTCCTCCGGACCTTATCTCCCCACGAGCCTCTGCTTGCGTCACGGCCCAGAACACACAGGGGAGAGAGAGCCTCCAGGGAGGTGGCACCTCTCCCCTCCCCTCCCGGCCTCCCAGCCTCCTGCCCTGGCCACGGAGCCCCAGGACCCCTGCCTCAGGAGGCTGCCTGGGACTGGGGCTGCCCGGAGTCCAGAGGATCCGGTGGGGGAGCTCTGCCTGGCCGCACACCTGCCCGCCGTGTGCTCAGCTCTGCCCCAGGGCCCCAGGCTGTCTGGAAAAGGGCAGGGGCTCTGCAGTCTTGGGGGGACACTGTAGGGACAGGCGAGGGAGCGGCACCCAGGGGACAGCTGATTGAAGATCCAGGGCTTCTCACCCAGAGACACACACAGGTGCGCCACCCCTTTCCCAGGCCCAGGGGCCCCAGGAGGGCAGCTCAGCCTCCCACTGTGTGTGGGCGTGGGCGCAGTCAGTACCTGCGGCGGGGGGCAGCTGGCTCCACACGGGCAAGCGTCCCCACTCTGCTCACGAACATTCCTGACCTGCGGGGAACAGCAGAAGTGGTGGCCTGAGTCTGAAACTGATTGGCCATCACGTCCCCCACCTGTCCCCTGGGTCCCAGGGGCCCCTCCTTTGCAGCACCCAGCCTCTACTCCCCCTCCGCCCCTGGGGTGGTCCGCGCCTCCAGGACCAGGGACAGTCCCCCTCCCTGCCTAAGGGTCCGGACAGGACCCCCCTGCCCTCACTTTGCCCCAGACCAGCTCTGGTGTGTGTGTGTCTGCATGCATGTGTGGTGTGTGTGTGTCTGCATGCATGTGTGGTGTGTGTGCAGCAGCCCCTCGGGCTCTCAGCCGACCAGTGGAGCCTCGGGACTGTTGCACCAGACCCCAGCTGAGGGGCTCCTGGGTGGCACAGGCAGGCGGAGGGCACAGGTGGGCGTGTGAGGGGAGCCAGGTGGGAGAGCAGCCACCCACGCCCGTGGACGTGCCAGTCCCTCCTGACACATGCCCACCGTGGCCTGGACCCGTCCTGGCCGAGCAGTGTGGCTGAGAATCTGCAGACCCTGGGCTGCGTGGAAGCGGCGGGTACCGCTGCTGGGAGACTGTCCGCAGTCCAGGGCCTCTGGGGGCCGTGCAGCCTGCCAGTGGGCGCAGGGTCAGAAGACGCCAGTGAGCAGTTGCTCACGGCTCTCCTGGGCGGGCGGGAGGGGCCGGGCCGACCTCTGGGCTGTATGGGGCCACAAAGTGGGTGTCAGACCCCGACCTCTGCTGGGCAGGGGAGGGGCCCTTGGTAGAGGAAGACCCCCCCCACCCCGGCTCCAGGAGCTCAGAGGCCCGATGGGGGCCGTCTGCTGAGTCTCAGGCTGATGGGTGAAGCCCCACCTCGAGTGGTGGCTCTGGGACCATCTGCTCAGGCCCCTGTTCTCTGCAGAACCACTTGGGGTCCTGCTCCCCCACCCCGGGGCCTCCATCGTCCGGAGCCTCCATCGCCCTTGACCCTCCCCCCTCGAAGCTGCCTCCCTCGGCTCTTGGGAAACACTTGCACCCTTGACCTTGGGCTCCTCAGGTGGGTGGGCGATGGGCCTGCAGGAGAGGAAGTGAGAGGCAGATTGATAGAGACAGAGACAGGGAGTTGGAGGAGGGATGGGTGCGGGAGGCCCTGCTGCGCTGAAGCACCTCGGAGGCCTTCCCTTGTCTTAATCTTAGGGTCCTGATTGTAAAATTAGTGGCTGCTAATTACAAACCATTGTTTGCATCCACAAAGGCAAAGAGAAGCGGGGCGGGGACAGCAGCCTGAGTCTTGTGGCCCCTGCCCAGCGTCTCCGGGGCGTGGACCCCGAGCCGTCTGCCGCTGTGCCGCTGGCCCTGCTCCCGTCACCCCCTTAGGCCCCTACTTCCACTTTCTCTCCGGCAGTGGGGGTAGCTGCCCCTCTACCAGCGGGAGCCTGGGGGGCTCGGGTGGGAGGCCAGCTGGGGTGAGGGGGCTGGACCCACTGTCTGTGTTTCCCCAAGGGTGGCAGGGAGTAGACTGTGTGTCCAGGAGCCCCCCTCAGGCTGCCACGTAGAGCTAGGCAGAGGGAGGGGGCAGCTGAGGGGCTGGGCCTGCCTTCCACAGCAGGTTTCAGTCCCATCCAGCCCACCTGGACCCCTGGAGGGCCCAGACCCTTGGGGTCTCAGCCCCTGGAGGGCTTGCTCTGTGGCTCTGAAGGTGAAGGAGGGGACTCAGGGCCAGCTTCCTGCACGGCCGAGGGCAGGAAGGCCCCAGCCAGAGGGCGCTGAGGCCGGCTCGCTGCCCAGCGGGTGCATCCCAAGTGCTCGCCCTGCCTCAAGGCGCTGTGCGGCCCCTCAGGGCTTTCAGTGGGACCTGAGCCCAGAGCAGGAACCCAGGCCCCCGGGCTGCCCCTTCCTGCGCTCTGGCCGCAGACCCGTCCAGGGACCACCCCCCCGCCCACGTCAGATTTTTGTAGGAGCCGAGTGGAGCAATGCCTGCCAGGTCCAGCCCCCTCCCTAAGGGGTGAGGACGGTCCCCCCTGGGCAGACACAGCAGCTGGATTCCAGGGCGGCTGGACAAGGGACACAGGGTCCTGCCCCTCACTTCTGCAGCTGCTGGCCGGACCCCACTGCGGGAAGCCTTCCTGTTTGCCCGCTCTGGCGTCCACACAACCCCGGGCGCTGCGTCGTGGTCCCTGTCCCCTGGGGCAGGGCCCCCCTGCTGGGTCCAGCCAAACCCTGGGTGCAGAGGCACCACGAGCGGCCCCTGGAACACAAAACATGCTGGGCCCGGCCCGCCGTTTGCCCACAAGACAGAAAGTATCCTTGCCGGCCCTGGAGGACGTGCTTGGCATGGAATTGACTGGTGATAAGGGGTGTCCTTCAGGACTGCTCACTCCCTCCCGTTGCTCCATTCCTGGGGGGGGGGGTCCCCACAGCTGTCCGCCAGCTCAAGCCAAAGTTCCCAGCCACCAGGAGGCAGCCGACATTAACCCTTGGTGGGCTCCCAGAGAGGGTGGCCTGCGGAACAGAGACCTTGGCCTCTGCCCTGTACCCCAAGCTGTCCTGCGCCCCAATCCTGCCCTGTGCCCCAACCTGACCTGCATTCCCTGGGTTATTATCCACTGGCGCTCCCCACCCCAAGGGGCAGGCAAGGCAAGGTCAGCAGCCCCTCCCCAGGGCGCGGCTGAGGCCTGGTGGCAGCTCACGCGTGCTGTGCAGGCCGCCTCTCCTGGCCTCAGTTTCCCCACCCATCAAAGGAGGCTCTGAAAATGGCCAACCCGTCCGGAGACAGCAGGTTGAAGCGGTGTCCGCCCTGTGACGTGGCAATTCCACTCCCCGGTGTCTGTCCACCCAAGAGGGACTGCCCCAGACGGACTGGAACGGCAGTGTCCTCAGACTGGAAACCTCTCCAAGGCCCCTCGAAGAGCAGGGGGTGCAAATCCCGGCGGCCTGAGGTCCTCGTGGTGGAGAACATGTGGTAACATGGGGAGCGTGGCCACAGGGAGAATTACGCGTTGTTGGTCTGAAACTGGACTTTAACTGGGTGCCCTGGATTTTTATTTGCTCAATCTGGTGTCCCGACACCCTGTTTGTGGAGAGGACGTGGGCCTGGAGAGGTGGGGGGGACGGGAAACCAGGTCCGGGCCGAGACTCCTGTGGCTTCTGGGGCCTCCTGGGCTCGGGGCTTCTGGCGCCGAGAGCCTGAGCCCGGCCCGGTTGGGAGGGCCGTGCAGCCAGCATGACCGCGGTCAGAGGCCCCAGTGGCCCTGGGCACCTGTGGGAAGCCCCTGTGGGCGCTGGGTCCCCAGGCGGGACCCATGCGTGGGCCAGGCTGGGCCTGGAGGCTCTGAGGAAGGGCCGGGACGGAAGACAAGGAGTTAAGCCTGGACCCGGGCCCCCCCCCCAGCCTCCTGTCGGGGTTTCAAGGTTGTGTCTGAGCAGCTCCCTTGCTGGGGAGATAATCTCGGCTTCTGGTTATTTTCTCTCCCCTCTCCGGGGCGGATCCGGAACACTTGCCCGGCCATGGGAACTGCCCTCCGCCCTTCAAGGCCGCGGCATAGACGGCCCTTCCCAGGGCACCCTTGGCCTTCCCAGGACCCCCAACCCGAGGGAGGACTGGGGCCGCCTTTTCCAGACTGCTGACCTGACAGCCCCACCCCCGGCCACCGGCCCAGAGCCTGGGCCGCTGGGCTTGTCACACAGGCTCGCACGCACACTCAGCCCTGCCCACCGGCCCTGGGCCTGGACCCCAGGCTCGGCCCAGGTCCCCAGCCCCCGGCCCCCGCACGGTCACTGCTGTCCATGACCCAGGGGCCGGGGGTCTCTTTCTCAAGGGGCTGGGCTCCAGGTTTGGGGAGGGACCTGTCAACTTCAGTGGCGGCTGCTGCCCGTGGCAGTCTCCTGGGCCCCCAGCTGGCTGACCCACAGGCAGACAGCGCTCCTCAGGCCAGCTCAGCGTCCCTGACCCAAGGCCCCTCTGGGTCCCCGCAGGTACCGAGGGCCCCTTAGTAGAGGCCTGGGGGTCAGTGAGGGGTGGGGAGCGCTGCGGGTGAGGGCACAGCCTGAGACTGGGCACCTCCTGCTTCCCTCAGCGCTGGCCCCCGCGGCTGAGGAGGAAACTGAGGCCCAGGCCAGCGGGGGAGCCTCGCTTCCCAAGGACAAGGGCAGCCTAAGCTGGAACCAACATCCTCTCGGCTCCAGGGGCCCCTTCCCACAATCCTGGATGGAGAAGCTGCTGGGCTGGGCCGGGCGGGTGGGAGCCCCCAGCTGAGCCGCCCCCGTGGACTCGCTGCCCCTGACCTGGGAGGGGGCTGGGCTGGGGCTGACCTATCCTAGCTGCCAGGCTAAGGGCCACACTTGGGGGGGCGTCCCGAGACCCCCTGCTTCGGGCAGCCGTGGGTCACAGAGGAGCGCCCAGCCCGGAAGGTCAGAGCCAGGGCCACAGGCGGTGGGAATAGAGGGGGGGCCCCGGGGGCCGAGTGTGCACGCACACGTGTGAGCACATGTGTGAGGGCCTGTGGGTTTGGGGCTGTGACCTCGCAGTGGTGAAGGGGCTGCGGGGGCCGGCGAGGAATGCTTGGTCTCTCCCGGGGCCTGGCCTGTGAGGCTGGGCTTCCTCTGGGAGCCCAGAGAGGGCTCGACACCCACCGGCCAGCTGCCCGTGTGTGGCTGCACCCAGCGAGCAGGGTGGGCGGCATGCTGTCATCCGGGGCCAGGGGTCTGGGGGGGGGCGGTGGCAGCCCAGGTGACTGGCAGTGAAGGTGTCCAGACATGCCACACCCCCACCCAGCCCTGCACGGCCCCTGCCCACCCTCCTTGCCCTGTGGGCATGCCCTCTGCCTGGATGGCCACTCAGCTGACTTGACGGGTGGAGTGGGGGCCACAGAGGGCAGGTACCACTTCATCGCACCATGTGGCCTGTTACACTGCGGGAACAAAGACACCCCCCCCAGAACACCTGGGGGGCGGCGGTGGGATCAGAGCCCGGGGTCCTCACGCCTCCCCTGGGGTGAGGCCAGGGCTGCTCTGGCCCCTGGACTCCCAACAACCCTCTCCTGGACGGTCCCATTTTCGCTGGTGGGTGAGGCCCAGCAGGGCTGAAGGCCAAGAGACGGACCAGGCCCTCGGCCACCCCGCTGGCTGGTTCTGAGGGAGCTTCTCTCTCTTAACAAGTGTGTCCTTTTCAGGGTTTATGAGGGGATGGATGTCAAGCGTACGTGGGGCGCAGCAGCAGGCCTGTCTCTCTCAGGCGAGCTTGTTAGAGCCATTATTCTCATTTTTTTCCCATTACAGAACAACATGTTGCTATGACTGTCGACAATACAGAAGCGACCATTCTGCCCCCCCGGGGGCCATCGCTGTGAATCGTGCGGGTTTCCGCCAGCCTGCTCTCTGGGCATCTTTTTATCACTTTCTACACGTGAGCCACGTCCCTTCCAGGGCAGCTTCCCCCACCTCCCCCCGCAATCCCGTGGCAGCGGCGGGGGCGCCAGAGGGGCCTGGAGCCCCAGGCCTGTGGGTGCTGAGGGCCTGGTGGCCCTCAGGGCAGCGGCCATTGTCCCAACATGCTCACGCGTCCTTTCCTGCGTCTTCTCCGCGCCTTCATTTCTAATCTCAGTCGATTGCACTCCGCTCTGCTTAATTTACTACCTGAATTCAATCACAACCTTGAGCTAAACAAACCGTGTTCTGGCTGAACCTCTAAGTCAGTTTTCTGGAAGCTCCCCGTCACCGGTTCACTTCTCGTACGTTTTGCGCGTCTAGGGTGTTTTTCCCTGAAAGGTGTTTTCTAGGCGTCACAGCATGTTTAATGCACGCGCAACGTCAGGCCGGCTGCCCTACCTCACAGCTCGGAAACACTGCCTGGCGAGCTCGCTCAGCCTTGATGCCCCGGGGGAGCCGAGAGCCCGGGGTTCGGCCCCCACCAACCCCGCGTGATGGCTCCGGGGCCCTTTGGTTGAGCACCCGCCCTCCCATCTTCTGGAACTCTCTAAACGTGCCGCGTTAGTGACGCCTGCGACGTCGGGCCCACCAGCTCTGCCTCCCAGGCTCCCCCCGGAACCTGACTTCTCAGGGCTTTGCCCCCCAGGGCTGTCAGGTGCCTCCTGCTGCCCGGTGGCCACGGTGGCCACGGTGGCCCTGCCTGAACAGCGCCAGCCTCCGCCTCTCAGCCTCAGGCCCTCTGCCCTCCCCGCCCCGCAGCCCCAGCACGGAGCCCTGCTCGAGATGCCCTAGTACTGGCTGCTCCTCTGCCTGAGCCGCCAGCCCCTCATTTTCTTCACGCCTTTACTCGGGAGTCAGGTGTGGTGGGCTTCCGTGGCCCCCGCTCCCACACGTCAGGCTCTGTTTTCATCTCCCCACCCGGCTCTATTTCTGGGGGGCGCACCCCGCCCCCACCCCAGGCCTCACATTTCCCTGCTCCATCCCGCTCTCTGGCTCTCGGCCGCTAGACAGCGCGCACAGGAGAGGGTGGTGGTTCCTTGCAGGACTCGGCGTGTTACCGCTTTTGAAGGAGGGTCGGGAAGGCGCAATTTCTGTCCCGGCCACGCGGAGTCGCCCTCGGGCCAGCCCGGCGCCGCTCCTGGGCAGTGTGGGCGCGGCTGCCCCGGGCACCTCCACTTTCCCATTTCACAAAGGTTGGGGAAGCCCGGGCTGCCCACTGACCTCGACCCACCCTGGGCGGATAGTGTCACTGCTGGGCCCTCAGGACCTCATTTACACCTCTGTGCCTCCTAAGGTTTTCCCCTTAAAAATGCTTTTTAAATTATGAAGTACTTAACACGTGCAGAAAGCTCTGTCAGATGACACACCAAGTGCCCAAGCGTCCACCTTGCGCCACGGAGACACTTACCAGGGCTTGGGGTCTGCTTCCTGGGCTGGGGGAGGGCAGCCTGGCCTTACCTCCCTGCTAACTGCCCGGCAGTCTCTGCGCCGCACAGTTCACAGCCGGAGAAAGCTGGAGTGACCGAACCAGAGAGCTGCCTTGAGTCCACAGCCAGCAACGGTGAGAGCACAACGGCGGCGCCCAAGGGATAGACCAGCGGGCGGCCTTCTCGTGTTCTTCCAGAGAGAGCCCCGCCTCTGCTTCTCCCCCGGGACCCAGGCCTGAGCCAGCTCTGCCTGTGACCCAGCAGGACTCAGATCCACTGCCCGTCACACGTCCCCCAGGCCCACCAGCCAGGTCAGGGGCCTCCCTCCAGGGCCCCCGAATCAGGCCCTGCCGATGCGCCCCGAGCCCGACCCTACTTGGGCTGCTCCTCTGCATTCCTGCCCCTGCTGGTGGCCCAGCCCCTTCTGAGGTCTCCCCGCCTCGTGCCCCACGGTGAGTCCCCTGCCTGCTCCCAGCCCCAGCCCTGGGCTTAAGGCCCCGCGAAGCTGGAGTAGGGCGGGGGCCCTGGCTGGGACCCCTGCAGGGGCCACCTGTGGGCTCGTCTGCAGGCCAGCGATCCGGGGCCCACCTCTGGCCCCTGCAGCTCAGCACCTGCTCCCAGGGTCCCTGTCAGGGCAGCCCTGTGCCCTGGGCTATGTTTCCCAAGCTCCACCCTCTGTCTCCAAAGCCCAGCCTCCGGGCCAGCCCCATGGCCACCTCCGCTGGTGAGCGAGCACATGGGCACTCCTTGACACAGGCACATGTGCGATGCCCACTGCAGGCTCCTGCTTCAACAAAGGGCCAGCCAGCCTCCTGCGTGTGCGCGTCTGGGTGTCTGGCCCTGGAACACAGTGGCAGCCCCTTGCTGTACCCTGAGGTGGAGGGAGGCTGCAGGAGCCCGCACCACACCCAGACTCCTGCCCAGCTGGCAAGACACTGTGAGCTCCGGGCTGCAGGAGCTCATCTCCGTCGGCCTGCCAGCTCCTGACACTAGGAATCAGTAGGGGCTGCTTGTGGCCCGGAACCCCGCGGCTGGCAGTCTGGAAGACCCAGCACACGGATCCTGCGGTCCTGGCTCCACAGGCAGGGCTGCTACCCCCACCGCAACGTGCTGCCCCCTGAGGCTGTGTCCAGGGCAACCCTCAGAGATGGCCCCGTCCAGGCTCTCCCGGAGGCAGGGCCCCTCCCGGAGGGAGCAGGTCCTCGGCCTCAGCTGTGCTTCTAGGGAGCTCAAGCCCTGATTCTCGCCGCAAGGGCCTCGGAGCCCGCCCTCGGAGCGCCACGGCCCTGACCTGGGCCATGGGGCCGCGGCCGCGCAGTCTGACTCAGGGAGGATGCAGGCTGACTCAGAGCTGGAAGCAGCCCTGAAACCCTGACAGAGGTTTTCAGCTCTGACGCCACTTCCTGAAACCCTGCAGGGGCCCAGGATGTGAGTCAGTGGGCGGGAAGCAGAAGCAAGGCCCTGGGGTGCCCCCCAGCCCCCAGCCTGGATGCCAGGACACGGAAGCCAGCAGGATGCAGCCCCTGTCCCCACCCCCAGCCCCCCCTAGCCACACCCACCCACCGCCCTGAAGTCCCCGTCCAGGGCCAGGGGCCCCACGTGGCCTGGGTGAGGCCCGTCGCACAGGTCCTGGCTCCGCTCTGACCCCCCGGCCTCCAGAGCAGACGTGGCGATTACCACGAGGCTCTGCCGGTCCCCACAGGCTCTCTTCAGGGCACACGACCTCCCAGCGAGCTTTTTCTCCGGGGTCCTCGGGGACTTCAGGTGAGCTGACAAGCAACGTTGCCGCCCCCGGGCCCCCACGGCACACAGCACACCGCAGACCCTCCACATTCACAGACACAGTGATGACGGGACAGCTTAGGGCCTCCGGGGAATCGGACCCAAGTCTTCACGTCCAAACCAGTCTCGGGCGCAGGGGAGCCACACCGGCCGGGAGCCCTGAGACGCGCAGCCGGGACGGGTCCAGGCCTCATGCTTGTGGACACACTCGCTCGGGCCCCCGCGGCGCTCTGAGCCTGCTGGACGGTGTGCGGCCACACCCGGAAGCACCTGGTCTGGGGGGATTCCGTGTGGGTTCAAAGTCCGAGTCTGGTGGACGGGGAGCGTGGCCCCCCTGGCCCTGGGAGTCCCTCCGTCACCAGGGCTGGTCTCTTGCACGAGCTCCAATTCGCTGGTCCTTCAGCTTCAGCAGGTGCTCCAGTCTGGCCGCCTTCATCTGCAGGACCTGCAGGAAAACACACGTCCCTGAGGGACACGTGTCCACCCTCTGGAGCTGCGCAGCTTCAGCCCTGGGCTACAAGGCCACACAGCCAGTGGTCAGACCAAAGGCCCTCGAGTGGGGCACCCTGGACGGAGACGATGTGGGTCCCCGAAATGAGCCTGAGGGACCCAGGGTGATGGAGGGCAGGACACGAGAGGGACGGGCTGGCTTCCCTCCCCCATCCCGTCCAGCCTACTCCTGGGTCCTGCCAGCCACGGGCTGAGACTGGGAGCCTCCCGGCCTATCCGCTCTGCAGCCCCTGCCCGGCCCCGGGCAGGTCCTTGGAGCACGCCTGCTGATGGTGCAGCGCCATGTGCAGGGCTCACTTCTGAAGGGAAACAGCCAAGAAGACGCTCCCGTGAAGACCGACGGTCGCCCCTACTCAGCGCCCCTGCTCAGCGGTCCTGCCTCCAGTGCAGCCGCTGGCCCTGCTGAGCCTCCTTCCAAGGGAGGCCACGGCGCAAGCCTCCCTTGCTGGGAACACAGAGCCCGCCTCCCTCAAGCAGGTGAAAAAGAATATTTCGAAAAGCTCATCTGCCCCCTCGATGCTGTGTCCAAGGACAGATGGCTCCAGCTGGCCGAGGCAGGGCGTCGGCCTCTCAGCAGACAGACCCCTCCGAGGACCCTGGACAGGGTGCACCAGCAGGCCCAGTGTGCCACCGGCCCATGCGGCCTGGCCACACCTCTCCCCAGTGACAAGCTGCGAAGGCCAGGGGCGTCCCGAGGCAGCACGCCGATTGAGCGTGTCCAGTTCTAATTTCAGTCCACGCGGGAGGCTCCGGCCTGGCACATCCAGGCCCCTCCACGGCCCTCCCCCCGCCTGCTTTGTCTTACATCAGTGACAGTCACGGGAAGGGCACTTAACTGTGTCACTATCTTAAGTGGCAGGTGAACGGTTTTCCCCTCTGGGTTTCATAAAATAAAACACAGTTGGCAGCTGAACAACGCGGCGAGGAGTGGCAGCGGGATGTTAGAGGTGCCAAACAGCACCCCCCGCACAGCCAATAACCCGCCTACAGCTTTACGTTCAGTCCCGCCCCCTGGGTCTGCAGCACACACAGCGCAGCGCCGTGGTGCATATCTACTGAAAAACACACACGCCATTCAAACCCATGTTATTCAAGGGCCCACGGAGGCCAGGGCCCCCTGTGTTAGCCCAGGGGCCAGAGCCACGGCCATGGGCGCGAGAGAGCAGCTTCGTCCCTACCATGGCTTCCTCTCTGCTCTCCAACACACGCAAACCACGCGATGACACCACTTTCCTGCTTCCTTAAGAAAACTGAGTGGAGATCCGCGCAGCCCTCGGGAACCGTGCTGTCATCACAATTCCTGACAACCCCTCGGACCCTGAGGCCCGACATGTTCAGCCTGCACAGCCACCCCACCCCCCACTGTCTTGGGCCCAAAGATGCAGCCTGTGCTCCCAGGGTGCTGGGGGAGCACGCAGTGGTCGCTGTGCGGCAGTGAAGGGACCTGAGTACCTCCTGAACCCAGGAATGCTGGAGACCCTTGGTGAGAGAGAGGGGAAGAGGCTGCGCCCCCAGAGCCAGGCTGCGTCCCAGAACCAGGTGTGCACCTTAGGGATGTGCCTCTGCTCCCTGACCTGGCCCCATGGCCCCTGGGCTGCTGTCCAGCACATCCGGTGGCATCGCCTGTGAGTCTGCAGCCCCTGGCTCGTGGGCCCCAGGCTTTGATAACTGGTGAAGCTGGGTGGTCAGTCCGTGGGGATGGGGGCTTCTAGGTATCTTCGGAATGTCCTGTATTTAAATAACCCACCTAAACGTGGGTCCCAGTCAGGGGCCCCGCCTGCCCCCCACCACCTCGCCGCACACCAGTCCGGGCTGCTTGGGGGCGCCCAGGCCTGTACCTTGACTGCCTCCTGCAGCACGCCCAGCACCTGCTGCTCCTCCTCCAGCAGCTGCTGCAGCCCAGGGTCCAGGAGCTGCCAGGGCTCGCCAGCTGGGCCCCGACTGAAAGGCAAACCCGGGGCCTTCGGCCCGCGGGCCAGCGGAGGTGGGGCTGGGGGCACAGAGGGCTCGAGATGGGGCCCACCCTCTGTGTGCCCAGCAGCCCATCTCCTCTGGAGCCCTCTGACTCCCAAGGGTCTCCGCCCCGGAGGGCGCTGAGGGGCTCGGCAGGCCTGCGAGATAAGCTGACCGCCAGCTCAGGGCCTCCGGCTGGGAGAGGGGCACACAGGGGCGTGGTGGGGTGGTGGGCTCAGCCCACACAGCGCCACGGGGGCACAGTCAGGCCTAACGTGGTGCCCAGGCGCAGCCCTCGGTGCCTCTGAACGGCTTCCCCGTTTGGAGAGGTGACCATTGAACGACGGCCACCCCGCACGGCCAGTGGACAGGGCCCGGGGGTGCCCACTTGTTGTGGGGGGGGCGGTTGGCCATTACCAGCGTGTGCAGAGGCGGTGAGCCCCACCCGTGGTCTGTCAGTGTCGCCACTGGAGGCTCCTGGGTCCAAGGGTTTGAACCCTGGCAGAGGGTTCAAACGTTGTGCAGGGAGACCGGC
This sequence comes from Tursiops truncatus, assembly GCF_011762595.2. Lineage (NCBI taxonomy): Eukaryota > Metazoa > Chordata > Mammalia > Artiodactyla > Delphinidae > Tursiops > Tursiops truncatus. Next base: position 283,638 of record NC_047049.1, on the reverse strand, counting down.
AGGAGGGGCTGACTCTGCTCCTGTCGCCGACAAGAGGCCTGCCTGGGTCTCCCAGTCACAGACAGGGAGCACGGAGGGGCTCACTGGGGGACGCTGGGCCTGAGCGCTTCTGAAAAGGGAAGCAGACAGGTCAGGCTGGAAGGGGCCGTGGGGACCCAGACTTCACTGCAGCCTGGGCCCCGGGGCCGTGGGGACCCGCGGCTTCATCCCCACCTATTTCCTGGTTTTACTCTCAGCCAGTTCCAAGGCTGTAGGACGGCACCCACACGTCCAGCCCTGCCGGGCGGGTCCTCACCCGCCTCCACCTTACCCCTCACTGCACACAAGACTGGCTCGATGGCCCCAGGCGTGGTGGCCACCACCTTGCGGATCTCCTCCTCCAAGACACAGAAACCCAGCTTGTGGAGGACTTTCCCACAGAGGAAGCAGGGTACAGCCCTCAGAGCAGACCGCCCTGCAGAGCCGGGCGGCAGGGCTGGCTCGCCTCCGTGCAGAGGGCCCGGGACCCACAGAGACCGTGGCCGTCTCGTTCCCGGCCACCCCATCAGGGGTCACAGGACACATGGTGCCCTGTGCCTTCAGGCCAGGTGAGCCCCAGCCTGGGCCACCACCTCCCCGATAAGTGTCCCAGAGACTCTGCGGAGGACGCATCCTCTTGCCCGAGTCTCCTCTGTTCTGGGCGGAAGTCCTCCTAGCTCACCTCCAAAGTGCTCAGAGCCTGGCCTCTCCCCACGTCCGCCTGCAGCTGCCGTCCTCTCGCCTCTGGGGGCGGGGGCAGCCCACCCCTCCTCCCCCTCCCGCAAAGTCCCCTCTCTCCTCAGAATAAGTCCCCCCCCCACAGGCAGTGTGCTCCGAGGACCCTTGGTGACATCCCCTCCCCACTGCAACCCCACTCTGTTCACTGTCACTGCCTCATGGGTTCTGCCTTGTTGTCCCTCATGTGACTTGTCACAGCTGACACTGGTCCCATCTCTTCATTTATCTGTCTTCCCCACAGACGTACAGCCCCACGAAGGCAGGGGCCCACGTACTGCTGTGTCTGCTGGGCCTGAGCAGAGCCTGTCACCCAGAACTGTTGGCGGGTGGGCGGCTGAGCGAGAGCTGTGGTCACGCAGTCAGAGGGCAAGGCTGGTGCCCCGTAAGCGGGTGTCGAGCTGACCAGTGCTGTCCTCTTGGCGGGGGGCCCCCAGGAGCCCCCGGTTGGACTGGACAGTGTCAGGGAGACCCACAGCAGGGACACAGCCTGAAAAGTTGTCCCAGGGGCTGGGAGGGGCTGTGGGGAGGCTGCCGTCCAGGACGGCCTTGGAGAGTGAGGAGTGGGGCCCCAGCAGAAAAGGCGGGGGCGGAAATCCTGCCGCGAAGCCCCGCCTGTTGAGAATGCTCCAGCTGCCGAGCTTCTGGTTCGCGTTGCAGGTGGGGATATAGTTGTGCAGGTCCACAAGCCGGGGGTGGAAGAGCTTCACAATCTCGGCCAGCATCACTGGGGTGGAGCGGGCAGGGGCGCGAGGTGAGCTAAGAGCCCTTGGATTCCTTAAATCATCAGTCATCCAGGGCCTCCGAGGTGGATGAGGACGGAGAGAAGTTCCGGGGAGCACCCGCAGGGTGTGGGCGCCCCAGGGGAGGGGGCTGTGAGAGCCCGTGGTGTCAGAGGAGCTGCTAGTAGGACCCCAGTCTGCTGCATCCTCCCCCGGGGAACGCGGGGTCCGGGGACAGGAAGAATTCCCGTGGCCAGGTTGAACACAGAACTGGCCGCTAGCTTTGCCGCATTCCTCCTCCTTCTGGGGCCATCGAGGCAGCGCCCCTCCCACGTCCTGCCCACTCCTTCCAGAGGTCCCTCACGCCCTGCCTCTGGGGTCGTCTGCATTTTGCAGGGAGTCCGGAGAGCGGGGACCCTTCCGGGGCCGCGGCCCTTGCCTGGCCGTCCCGACTAGCGGCACATCTCCTTCGGGGCTCCTGCTGGCCGGGAGGGATGACCGCTGCGCTCTTCCCCTGAGCAGAGAGCGCCAGGAACCGCCTGACGGGCGGCGGCCCTGCGGCCTGGACAACCGGCGGTCACCCCGGCCCCCGGCCCCGTCGTGGCCGCCGCCCCGCCCTCACCGCCGTCGCTGAAGTCCCGGGCCAGGTGGCGCTTTGCGGCGGCTGAGCGGCAGTGCGTCCAGCCAGGCGTCTCTGAGGCCACGGAGGGCGCCGGGCAGCAGCGGCGGCCGGGGTGGCTCGGCCTGGCGGCGCCCAGCGTGCCGGTGCCCACCGTGGAGCCGGGAGACGGCGGCGGAAGGGCGGGGCCGTTGCCGGGAGACCGGAGCGGGGTCGGAAGGGGAGGGGCGCCGGCCACCTTGGGTGCTGGCGGCCCGCTCCGCGCGGGCGGACCGAGCTGCTTAGTTTAAGCAGAGGAGGGCTTACGATAAAGTCTCAGAAGAAAAGAAGGGGAAAGTTTTATTTTAACAAGCATTGGACTCTTAAATCTTATAAATTCCACATTGTTTCGCATGCAACATTTTCCACCCATCTCCCGTCATTTAGAATTTGATCAATAATTTAATCGTAGAACACAAAAACTTCATTAAAGTTTTCAGCCCTACTGAATGTGCATCTGAGGTTTCCAGAGACCCAGACAAGACACCAGGGGCAGTAGGGAGACACACGTGGGTGAGGAGGCACTGGCCTGGCCCCCGTTCCTGAGGTCAGGACAGCAGCCGAGGGCCCGACCACGGAGTCCTGGGCGGAGAGGGCCTGGGCTGTGACCGTGGGGTGCTGAAGAGTGACCTTTGCCATGAGGAGTTGGCTCTTCCGCTAGGACTTTTCACAGTGGACCCAGCCCTCAGGGAGGGGGACGGAGGGCCTGGGGCCAGGCAGCTGGTCTGTCGGTGCTGGTGGCGAGGTCACATGATCACAGGTAACGTCCAGACAGGTGCACAGATGCCCCCCAGGGTGCTTTGAGCTCGGGCCCCATCACCTCCTCTGGACGGGGGGTTTCAGAGCAACCTTTGGGGCAACAACTCCCTTGGAAAAGGAAGAAAGAACTGACATTAAAAACCATCTGCTACGAAGAGCACAACTGAATCTAATTTCCATTTACTTTTCTTAAAATTTGGATCCTCAGTTCATCCAACGATATGACTGTGCTCAGAGCTCAGAGCCGAGTGGAGACAGCCCGGGTATTAACAGCTGATGCTTTATCAAGAATAGACTTCTGTACTTAACACTAGTGGAGAAAAAGACACAGTAACAGCTGGAAGAAGCGGCAAGCACTGAAAAGTCCTCTGACAGAGTAGAGGGCGGATGTTACACCCTCTCAGGGCTGTGCCCCAGGCAGCCAGCTGGGCACTGCCCTGTGTGTGAGGGCCTCACCTTAGTGGGTCCAGGCTGGGCCACTCCGGCCCTGGGCTTGATGGGTGGCATCGGTGGAGTGCAGGTTGGCTTGACGACCTGGAAGGAGGCAGACACAGCTGATAGCCAGCTGGGCCAGGGCGCCAGCTTCCCAGCTCCTTCTAGAAAGTTCCCTGGGTGCTCTGCTCTGCTCCAGACCGGCCTGCATGTTTCTCTTCGCTGAGCTCGCTACAGAAAAGTGCCCCCAACCCCCTCCCCACCCACAGCTGCCACTGCCCCGAATGAAACCCAGATGTGGCAGGCCCCCATTCCTGGGCCCATCGGCTTATCTCACTGCCCTGCCCTCTTCCCTCAACTCCCCCCTCCCCCAACATGACCCAGGAAAAGCTCTTAAATTGCCAGAGTGGGTGTCTTCGGAAGCTCTAAAGCAAAGGATCCACTACTAGAATTTGCATTGGTTTGCATCTCAGCTTTCCCGGGGCCAGGGCTGGAGTGGAGACGGAAGGCCTCCAGCAGAGGCCCTGCTCAGCCCAGGCAGCTCATTCCAGCGCCAGAGGGACAGGGTGGGCCCAGCACACCGAGAAGGTCCCTGCTGAGCAGAGGGGCAGAAGTCGCCTGCACTTTTCTCCCCCAGCACAATTCCCTGGCTGCCACCAGTTCCGTGGCCAGAAATCTCTCTGCCCACCCCCTTCCCTGTCTGGCCTGTCAAAACCCCTCCTAAGACTTTTTTACGGACTATTTTTGTAACTTCGTTGTAACTCTAAAATTAATTCAAAATAAAAAGCAAAAAGTAGAGGATCTCCGTTAAGCAAACGCCACAGTAATGGCTGTGGCAGGTGAGATCCACTCACAGAGGCACCGCGGGTCCGTTTAGGAAGTGACCAGCCGGGCGTTGCTCCATGCACCCCCACGACATTAACCGCTAAGGGAAGACGGGCCCTACTGAGATTTAGAGCCCTGCGGACACCATGCAACCCAGTGATGACTCCACACCGGCGGCGGACAGGCTGCCTCGGGCCCCCCAGGCTCCTGGCGGGTGGAGAGAGGAGCCTGGGTCTCCCTGCCTCACAATTCGCCAGAGCAGGTGACCTCCCCGCCTGCCGGGCGGTGCGTGTGCCTGTCCAGAGGTGCGCAGGACCCTCGGCAGTACCCGCGGGGCTCCCAGCAAAGAACGGGACCCACCAGGGCCAGACCTCAGGACAGGCGGGAGGGCCTCCCGAGTGAGCCCAAAGGCAGGGGGCTTGCTGGGGCGGCATGACTCACATTTGGGAGAGACCCTTCCCAAACCCCTGAAGCCTCAAACCAAAGGGAGCACAACGATGGAGCCCACAGCCCCACACACCCCTGTGCCCCTCCCCCGGGGGTCCTCTCACCTGCTTGGCCTTCAGCCCCGGGAGGGGCTTGGTGGGAGGAGCAGGTCTGAGCTGCTGGGAGGGGAGGAGAGGTCAGGACCCCAGTTTCCCTGGGTTCAGTTCATGTCGGCCCCTGAGGGTGCAGTGGCCACCACCCGAGGGTCCCTGGCCCACCAAAGCCAGCCCCAGACCCTCCACCTCCCAGGATCTGCTCTATGCCACCTCGACGGCCCCTCTGCCAGCCCCCCACTCACCTGGCCTGGGACCTGCTGGGTATACACAGGAACTGGGGACGGTGGGCTGGACATAGCGGCTGGAGGCTGCAGGAAGCCGGCCGTGAGCCTGGGTCTCAGGGCAGCCACCTCCAGGGAGCCCTGGCTTCGGAGCTGCCCCCACCCAGATGAGGACCCAAGGTTCCGGCCCCTCCCAGAGTGGGAAGAACACAGGCCCGTGTGTGCACAGGGGGCGCCATCCTGCCCCACCACTGGGCAGGGCCCTGAGTTATGCTCCCTTCCCACAGCCCTGGGGACGCACAGAGGTGCTGCATGGCAGCAAGGGCGTCTGGGCCTCAAAACCGCCCCGAGGTGGACTTTGCAGAGGCCTCGAGCCTCAGATTCAATTCTGTCACCAGCTCCTGCGGGTCCTCAGACCACTCGTCCTAAAGCCTCGTTCTGCCTCTAAATGGCGGGCGTGGTGGCCACTCTAAGCCACTGGGTACTGCATCCTGGCCTGAGCTTTGGGGGTGGCCTGGGGAACCCGTTGGGGATGCCTAGTGCTTACAGCAGGAGGTGGCCACTTAGGGGTCACCGCGGAAGCCGTGGGTTTGGGTGGCTGGCTGGGGTGGGAGGAAAGGCCCGGCTCTGGGGGCCCCCTGGTGGGAGCCGGGGCCCTGCCCTTCACCGGTGTCCTGTGCCCCTCGTGGAACAGGGGGTTGGAGAGCCCCATGGCCGTCTTGGGCGCCACATTCCTGGGGAGAAATAAGATGGGTCAGTGCTTCCTGGCCTCAGGATTCAGCCCAGGGACTTGGGGCTCCTGGGCGTGGGAACCCTGGCCTGGCCAGAGGCCCACTCAGCTGCAGCTGCCCGTCGGGGTGCGCCAGTGACAGCCGCGCGCAGAGGGAGAGGCAGCCTCACGTGTCCCCATTGACTCTGGGGTCCAGGTGGGCCCGCAGGAGGTACTTGGAGGCCACTGGGCAAGTGTGTCCTGCTGCGGCCAGCGTGGGGGTCGAGGTCCCCCCAGAGTGGGCACCGGGGACACCCAGAGCCCAGGGCAGACTCAGAGCGCACTGTCCACCGAGGGCGGTGGGGTGCAAGGGGGAGACGGGGTCCTCTCTGAGTTTCCATATCACCAACCTGTCACCATGACCCACACCTGCTCCCGTGTCAGCGAAGGCAGGGGGCCCAGAGCGCGTTCTCCCCCCTCCAGCAGTGCGAGCAGGCGACTCGCTCTGTGCACACACGCTGACGCCCTGCAAGCCCAGAGCTCACTCACCTCCTTCGGACGGGGCGCCGGGCTTTGCGGTAGATGACCACGCCTGCCAGGGTCAGCGCCACAGGCACCAGGAGCGCCACAGGCACCAGCACGCCCACCAGGCGTCTCCGGGACGCTGTGGGGACACAGGAGGCCAGGTGCCACCAGGGCCAGATGTGCCTCGAGGCAGCAGGGGCTGGGAGGGCCCGCGGGCAGCTTAGCGCATGTCCAGGCCAGCCTGGGGCCAAGGAGGGGCCTGAGGAAGGCGCCCCCTCCTTGGCCACGCCAACAGCCCTGAGCCCTGGGCCCCCTGCGAAGGCCAGGGCCACCTGAGGATCCTTGGCCCTGAGAACCGGTACATGACGCCAGCACTCTGGGCTCTCAGGGGACCAGCTGGAGGGCTTGGTGGTGGGCAGCCCCAGGCCCTCAGTGATGTGGGTGCGGCCAGGCCAGGCCCTGTAGGCCTGACCGCTGGGGAGGAAGACACTTGTGGGGGTGGGAGGCCCCGAGGTTCCCGGGCCCAGGACGGGGCTGAGCACCCAGCAAGGAGCTGGTGCTGTCCCTCGTTGCCCCTGCAGCCCTCCCTCTGGGACGGGCCCCCCTTCTCCTGTAGGGCCGAGGTGGGGACTCGGGGTCCTGGGGTCCAGATGCCGGGGGCTGCAAGGCCACATCTTCAACATGCCCCTCACGGTTTAGGGGCACACGGCCTCCTTCTCGGCCCCTCCCAGGTGGCCTGAGAAAAGGCAGGACCCGCAGCCAGATCCCCTGGGCTTGCGAAGGTGTGTGAAGGCGCAGGGCGGGGCGGGCCCTGCCTACCTGTGCGCACGGTAGACAGCAGCTCTGCGCAGTAGGGCGGGGCCCAGCCCGGGTGGCAGTGGCACTGGTCCTTGTGGTTGCACACCTGGGGGACGACCAAGGCATCAGGGTCTCCAGACCCCCACCTGCCGCACCGCCCAGTGCCCACTGAGGCGCCGTCTGCTCTGCTGGGGCCCCTACTGACAGAGGACAAGCTAGGGGTCCGGGACTGCCACCACCCAGGTTTCGTCAGATGTGCTGACGGCAGCAGCCCCTCCCCGGGTGAGGGAGGATGGCTCTGACGGGACGCTGTGGACTTCCTGAGCAAAGCAGGCATCGCCGCAGGACGGGCAGGACAACTCTGGGGCAGGCTGTCCTCCTGAGACGGGGACACGGGAGGGCACTGCCCCAGGCCCCCCGGTTTCAAGCCCTCAGAGCTCTGACCTCCCCAGCGTCACAGCACAGGTTACTAAGAGCTCAGAATAGGACACTTCACATCAGACCGGCCTGGCCCACGTGTCCACCAGCACTGTGACTAACCTGGGCTTCCGTGTCTACACGGGACGCCCAGATCCCTGTCAGTTCCAGCCTCAGGAGGCCTCAGCAGGCTCCTGGCACAGCCCCAGGGCACCAGCCTCTGCCCTCTGTTTGTCTGGGCTATCCTCAGCACAGCCTGAGCGTCTTTCAAGCCCAAAGGGCTGGTGGCAGGCCATCCCCTGGACCCACGTACCCCATGGTTGCTACACCGGGCAGAGCAGTTTCTGGATCTGTAGACATGGAGGTCCTGGCAGAAGCCTTTCCAGCAAACCTGGAGGGCAGTGGGGGTCTCTGTAGGCAGCCAGTCTAGACCCCTGCTTGAAGCACCCCAGCTCTCCACCATCAACCAGAGCAGACCCAAAACCTGTGTCTGGGCTTCGGAGGGGCAGGCCACAGCCTTCACACCCCCGGTGGCCTCGCGCGCAGCCCATCTACTGGCCGGCCTTGGCCACGGGGAGAGGCACTGCCCGGCCAGCCTTCTGCTGCCACCAGGGCCACAGAGGACTGGCCCCGCCCATCCCCAGAGGGCTAGCAGGACAAATAGTCTTCAAACCCATTAACTGAGAAGGGTCTTCTCCCGCACCCCCCCATGCGCCTTCCGAGTTTCTCCCCAGAACAGAGCCCTCCTCCAGCCGCCACCGCCCTGCTCTGGGCCCCAGCAGCTCGCCCTGGGGTCCAGCAGCCCAACCGAGGCGCGTCCGGCCCACCTGCTCCTCGCCACACTTGGTGCCTTCCGGCACTGGCTCGTACGCGCTGCTGCTGTCCTGGACGAGAGCCTGGCAAGCACCCGAGGAGGTGGTGAGGGTGCAGGAACTCCGCTCCGGGGGCTGCCCCCCCTCACAGAACAGAGTGCCACACCTGTTGACCCTGAGGACAGAGGGACGTGCGTGGAGCCAGCTCCGCGGGGACCCCTGCGCGGTGCTCACAACCGTGCTCAGCGCACCAGGAGCTGTGGGTGAGGCCCTGGGTCCACCCGCAGGGGTCCACGGCCCAGCCACAGTGACCCACTCTCCCAAAGGGCAGCATGCTCTGGCCTGGGGGTCCTGCAGGGCCAGGTAGGCCCCCGGAGAGGCTCCTGACTCAGCTCCCGGACTCCTTTGTGCAGAGGACTCTCTTGGTGGAAACATTCCGTGCCCTGGACCCAGGGAAGTCGGGCCACGGGAGGACGCTCACCTGCCAAAGTCCAGGGGGATACTGCCCTTGCAGCCTGTGGAGATGCTGTAGCTGTAGCACGTCTCCGTGGCAACCCGAGCGCCTGCGGGGCAGGAGCAGGTCAGCGCTCCGACTCAGGACCAGCAGCCACCCTGGCAGTCCTGAGGGGCCCATGACCAGGGCCCATGCCCGCCTCACCTGGCCCCCACAAGTCCCGGCACCTCTGGGCCACCGTGGGGCAGGCCCCGTTGTAGCAGTAGCCCCCCGGGCAGGGCGTGCCGTTCTCCCAGAAGGCGTCCTCGGGACACATGGGCTGCCGGCCGTCGCAGTACTCCCCGAGGTCACACTGGTCCTTTGCAGGGCGGCACGGCTCTCCGGCCGGCTTCACCTGGTTCAGCAGAGCCGAGCTCACCCAGGGAACAGGAGGCGCCCGAACACCCACGCCTGCTGCTGTGCCCCAGAACCCCAGGCTCACCCTGCACTCGTGGCAGCAGCTGCCGTGGGCACACTCAGCCCCCTTGGCCAGCAGGCAGGTGCTGGCATTGCAGCAGCGGTTCTGACAGTCCTGGGGGCGGGGGCAACAGCGAAGGTCTAAGCGGGCTGCACGCTGGGCTGGCCCCAGGCCCTTCCCTCGGGTGGTCTGGTCACTCCCCGCCACGAGCCCTGCCAGTCGTTTTGGTACCAGAGGACAGGAGGTGTCGCTGTGCGTGCGCAGGGCGCCCGGGGGTCAGGAACGGTCGCCCCAGCCTGTGGATGGGGACCGGCCCCCCATGTGGGCAGCGGGCAGAAAGCAGAGGGTGGTGGCGGGGCCCGGCCCTGTACCTGGGGGGCGCCGCAGTCGCACTGCTCCCCACGCTCCAGGAACCGGTTCCCACACACGGGGCCGCCCACCAGCCGGTCGGGGTCCGGGGCGTCTACCAGGCAGGCCGTCTGGGGCTTCTCCACGAACGTCTCCAGGTCAGCCCGGCTGCAGTGGCTGAACTTTCTGGGGAAGCTGGAGCTGCGGGGAGGGGAGTCCCTGTCATCAGAATGGGGGGGGCAGCCGCCCGTGCCCTGGGACACCCCTGCTGGGCGGGAGGCCCTCGGGCGGGCTGGCTGGGGCCAAGCCTCACCCGATGCTGGCCGCCATCACGCAGCCGCCGCCGTTCCGTGGCACTGCGCAGTAGCAGTCCTGGATGTTCTCGTCGTGGTCCATGCCCAGGTTGTGGCCCATCTCGTGGGCCATGGTGCTCGCCACGCCGACGGGGTTCGGGCTGTGGTCCTACAGGAGGGGCCATGCTGGCTGGGGTCACTCTGGTGGCCAGTCCCCCGCCCGCCCCCAGCAGGCTGAGGGGCTCGGCGGTCCCTCCTGCCAGCATCACTTCTTCAAACCTAAAGCGTCAGTGCATCCTTCGGAAGAGGCAGCTGCTCAGGTGTCCAGGGGCAGCGTAGGGACCAGCAGGTGGACCTGAGTCCTGAGGCCCCCCCTCGCAGGCCCCAGCTCAAGCTCTGATCCCCACTCCCTTCCCCCCCACCCCCAGTGGCCAGCTCCAGCCTCTGTCCAGCAAACCCAGCTGGATCCCCCGCACCTGGTTCACAGCCCCCGAGTCCTGGGAGCACATGGCGGACACCCTGGCCAGTCCCACGGTGGTCCCTGCGAAGTCGACCCCGCTGGGAAAGAGAGCAGTGTCTGCACGTGGACACTCGGAACCCGCCTCCCCTGGGGGCTCCCTCGTCCTGGCGACAGCGTGGCCCTCCGCCCACTCACGTGATGAGCTGCGCGTTGTCGTGCAGGTGCCGCCCCGCCAGGTCTCGCACCCGCCAGGACAGGAAGTTGTTCAGTGTGGTGTCGGCCTGGGTGCTGACGTGAATCTTGTCCCCACCGTTCCACATCTCCAGGCCCACGAGCACCACGCGGAAATTGAGCTCCTGATAAAGCTGCCAGAGGGCAGGGAGCCCCGAGGGTCAGGTTCCAACGGTGAGGCCAGCCAAGGGCCAGAGGTCCCCCCAGCATCCGCTGCGATGGGACAGGTCACGAGGGCAGAGTCCTAGCCCCCCCATCACCTGGCAGATGGTTCTACTGGCAGCTGGGCGCCCCCATGGCCAGCCCTCTCCTCCTCTCCAGGTGCCCCAACAGGCCTCTACAACCAGGGTTTCTGTTGGGCTGGGTGTGTGCTGCCGCGGGGTCCCAGCAGCCCCTGCTGAGAGGAAGCCCCCAGAGCGGAGCGGCCCCCACCTTGTCCACGTGGTTGACCACCTCCAGCATCCGCTGGCGCACAGCCTCTCTGCTCCCCAACCGCTGGAACTGGAGGACAGTAGACCCTCAGCTGCAGCCTGTCGGCCCACCTGCACCCACCCCACCCCCGCCCCTGCCCCCGGCACCTCTGTGCTGTCCGTGACCACGAACAGCTCCACGTAGCGGGTCTCTCGGGGCACTGGCCAGTTCTGAGGAGTAGGGACAAGAAGCCGGTCAACCACCCAGCCACAGCCCGCCTGTCCTCAGCCCGTCTGCGCACACGGAGCATCTCCAGGCCCCGGAGCTGGCCCCACAGCGCTGGGGGAGCCTTGGTGGGAGCTGGGGGGGGCTCTGGCACAGACTAAGGAGCTGGCTCTGCGGCCAGCGCGCAGCCAGGCCCAGGCCCACCCCAGCCACGGGGGCGGCAGGCAGCACCCCCGCTTCGCAGGGCATTCAGGAGTCTGGGGATGCATGGGGCCAAGCGGACGCGGAAGCAGCGGGCAGGGCCTCCCCTCACCCGGGGCCTGAGGGCCGCCGAGACCCGCGGCCCCAGGATGGTCTCCAGGCTGCTGTCGTTGACCCCGCAGGTGCCGGCCTTCTGCTGCAGGTGCTGTGCCTGGTACAGTGCGTGTTGCCCCTCTTCCCCGCCTCCATCCAGGGGCTCGATCAGGTGGATGGTGGAGCCGGCCTGGAAGAAGCCCCTGAGGCAGAGGGAAGCCCATGGCTCTGAGTTAGCGAGGGACCCCAGGGCAGCAGGTGCCCCCGGCCCATCCCTCCCTTCTTGGCCTCAGTTCACTTCGCTGGAGAGTGAGACAGTGCTGGGCCCTGATGTCCTGATGCACCCCGCCTGGTCGGCAGCACCCACCTGAGGCCGGCACAGGTGCTGAGGCTGGCAGCGGATCCCTGGTGCCCCTCCACGTTGCCCTGGTAGAAGCAGTGGTCCTGTGGGAGGAGGGTGTGAGGGCTCCGCCGCCAGTGCCCGTGCTCCCCACACCGCCACGGCCAGCCTTGGGGGGGGGGTCACTCGGGGGCCACACCTGCCTCAGTAGCCGCTCTGTCACCTGGGAGCCATCGGCGGCCGTGTAGGTCTCCACGTAGCCCGAGCCCACCAGGTCCCTGGAAAAGAGCCCCCGTGATGCTCTGGGCCCCGCCTGCCTGCCCCAGAAGCCACCTTTGGTGTGGAGGAGAGGCTGGGCCAGGGAGCTGTATGCCCAGGACACAGGTGTGTCGGGGGCAGGGATGGGAGCAGGCTGCAGGCTTAGGCCCCTGCTCACCTGTTCTTCCGAAGGTGCAGGGTGAAGGTGTGCCCTCGGGCCCCCAGGACGTAGCTCACACTCTCCGGGTACAGGCCCTGAGCCGGGAGAAAAGGGAGGGGTCCAGAGAGAGGGGCCCTGCCCCAGCCACGCCCACCTCAAACCTGGGGGTGGGTAGCACAGGGCCAGTAGGGGGAGGTGGGGCCTCGGGTCGAACCGGAGGCAGTGGGCAGGTGGGGAGCTCCACCCAGAACCGCCTCGGGTGCCTCAGGCCTCGGTGGTTTCCTCACAAGTCCACACGGGGAGAAGAAGAATGCCCCTTACCGGGAAGCAAGGGGAGGGGGGACACAGCCCCTGACAGGCAGCCTTAGAACCCAGGCGGCAGAGGTGACCCGCCCCTGCGAGGCCCCGCCCCTTCCAGCCCAGGGCCCGACTGGCGGGGCGCCCCCAGCCGCAGCTGACCCCTAGGACACCGTGCGCTGTGCCCGCACCCTGAGGTCAGGACGGGGCTGTCCTCAACACACACTTGGGCACCTGCAGGCGCACACGCTTCAGGTCTCAGAAGTGCCCCCAGGCGCCCCGGGGAGTCCCAGCCCAGCCCCAAATGCCTGAGAGGCGTAAGCTAGCGCCCTGCTGAGCCATCCCCTCCAGTCTTGGAGGAGTCTGACTAATCGCTGGAGTGAAACTGGGGAGTGGCCGCGGCCGGCGGAGCTCCTGAAAGGAAGACAGGGCGGCCCGGCCGGCACCCCCCACCCCGAGGCGGGGCGGCTGTGGCCCTGCCCAAGGGTGGGCAGGATGGAAGAAGAAGGTGAGGCCCGGGGGGGGGGGGGGGGGGAGGGAGGAAGGCGGCCCCTCACAGCTCGCTGGGCACACGGGGAGCTATCACCCTGCTCACAGACAGAAACGGGCTCTGAGGGGCCAGGGAGGGACCCCCAGGCCAGCCTCCCGCCCAGGCTTACCAAGTGGAAGGGCAGGGCTCGGCGGGTGCGGGGTGCTGGCAGGCGCCGGGGCCTCACCACCTCGTACTGCTCCACGTGGGGCAGGGTGGCCCTGGGGGCAACCTCTGCAGGAGAGGGGGGTCAGCAGGCGCACAGGGCACCCTCCCGCCCTGGGGGTCCCTTCCCAGCCTGCTGTGCGCCGGCACCTCCTCTTGGGGAATCGCCCGACAGCGTGGGGACCGCAGACTCTGAGCCCTGGCTGCCCAGCCCAAGTGGGGTTCTGCGTGAAAGAGGCCGCAGGACCCCTGCCCTGGGTGGGGTCGGGCAGACTTGCGCCTGGCAGTGCACGGAGACCCCACCCAGCGCCTGCCCTTCCAGGAGCCCACCAGGCTGCCTCCCAGACCCTGGGGTGACCCGGATGCCCCCTCCCCCTCAGAACGAGGACACACACAGGCCCTGGGCGGGGGGAGGGGTGGGGGACGCGGGGGGAGGGGTGGAGGGTGCGGGGCGGGGGGCCGGTCTGCCCGTCCAGCGCTTAGAGCTGACATTTTTCATCCCAACTAATCACGTGACCGCGTCTAACAGGGAACTGGCAGCCCTGTTCCGCAGGGTTCACCCAGCCCAGATCTAGAAGCTGCCCCGTATCCAGCAACAGACAGCAGGGACCCAGCCCAGGCCCAGAGATGGAGACCTACTCCCCAGGTGACTCTTTTCTCCTTCTTTCAAGGTGTTAATGGTTGTGTCTCCGTAACGGCTATCTGGCAAACCTCCCGGAGTGAAGGCCGTGCAGAGGGCCTGCCCCGTAAGTGCCCTCCCCCCCGAACCCCAGGAGGCTCTCAGGAGCTAGGGTGGGGGCCAAGGCCAGCAGCACAGTCAGTTCCCCCAGAGGAGAGGCAGGTCCCCATGGGGCAAAACAACCCCCTGGGGTGCCCCCAACCCCTCGGCTCCAGGCCACTGCTCCTCGGTCCTCCCCTCCCTGCCAAGCTGGGGGCTCCCCGTGGAGGTGGGCAATCCTCCCGAAGCCCCGGAATGGGGCCGAAGCAGCCAGGTCCTCCACCCTGTTCTGTCCCAGCCGGTCCCCACCTCCAACGCAGAAAACGCCCAGGTGGCCGTTTCCCCACGCACTTCCCTTTTGAAGTTTCCGTGTGTGCACCGCCCAGGGCCTCCCCACCGACTGGCCACCTGTGCGCCGCCGAATCCCAGAGACCAGCCCAGAGCCCCGCGCAGGGAGCAGGGGGCCAGGCGACCGGACCAGCCAGAGCCAGACGCCCAGCACTCACCCTGTAGCCACAGCGCAGCAAGCAGCAGGAGCCCGAGGCCGTGCATGGTGGGCGGTGCGGGCGGGGTCCGGATCCGAACCCACGGTTCCGGGGGGCTGGGGAGAAGGTGCTCCGTGCTCAGGCTGGCTCTGGTCCTGCCCTCGCCTCTGAGGCTCTTGCCCTCGCGCCCCGCCCTGCCCCAGCGACCAGCCCCCTGCCCGTGGCCAATCAGCCCCTCGGGGCCGGGAAGGGCCGGGCCTGGGCACCTGAGGGCGCGGTCCCGCCCCCACCCCGCCTCCCCGGTCTCCTTCTGGTCCCCTGGGGCTCCTGGACAGTGTCCCGTATCCAGTGTTCAGCACACAGTTTTGTCAACGTGGACTGAATTAAGCAGGGCAGGTGGACAGACTAACCTGGGCCACTCCTGCAATTGCATCCCCCATGCAGGTGAGGAAACAGGCTGGGGCTGCCCGGGGGGGCCCCGCCGGGGGTGGGGGTGGGAGTGGAGGCCCTGCTGCGTGTGAGGCGTGCGCAAGCTCCAGCAGCCCTGCTCCCAGGCTCCCGAGGCCTCACTGGGGAGACTGGGCAAGGGGAGCACACAGGTGGGGCCGCTGGCCAGGTGCCGGGCAGCCACCTGGCTCAGGGAGCAGACCCTGCTCTGTGGAGAGGGCGGATGTGGAGGCCCAGTGGACAGCCCTGGGATGCGGTCGCTATGGGCCAAAGTCTGCAGCTGCCTGCCCGCTGCTGCCCCCAGCCCCCAGTTTCTGCCCGCCCTGCCCTGCCCTGCAGGCTGGGACCACTCCACTCTGGCCTGGTACCTGGGGATCCAGGCTTCTTGCAGCTGAGCTGGCCGGTGGCACCCCAGCCTCACTCTGAACGTGCCCCTGGGAAGGCAGGACATCAGAGCGTGTCAAGGCCTCAGGTGAAAGGGTGTGGTGCCCACAGTGGGTCCAGACCAGAGATCAAAGTTCAAAGGACCATGATTTCCCCCGAAGTGAACAGCAGAAAAAGGAAAACAAGGCAGGAGGGCTTTGCACACACTTTGGGGTATCTCGGGCGTGGGTGACAGAAGCCCCCAGGGCCACAGTGAGCAAGGGGCACAGGCAGCTTGTGTCCCTGAGCCCATACGTGACCGTGTTTCACACAACGATGCGTGTGAACCACCCCAAATCCTCCTGGCCATTTTACTTCTCTTTTTTGATATTGCATGTTATCTGATAGCAGAAGTTCAAAGGCTACGTGTCCCTATTTGGGCAAAAACCCCAGCTGCCGGGACTACACGCTCTGCTGCCCAGACCTCAACAGGGAACTCGGCAGCAGGGGCTCAGCACCGGCACCCCCACCCCACCTACAGGACCAACGTGGGCCCGCAGAGTCCCCTACTCCAGAGAACCCCTCCCCCACCCCACCTACAGGACCAACGTGGGCCCGCAGAGCCCCCTACCCCAGAGAACCCCTCCCCCCCACCTACAGGACCAACGTGGGCCCGCAGAGCCCCCCTGCCACAGAGAACCCCTCCCCCACCCCACCTACAGGACCAACGTGGGCCCGCAGAGCCCCCCGCCACAGAGAACCCCGCCCCCCCACCTACAGGACCAACGTGGGCCCGCAGAGCCCCCCGCCACAGAGAACCCCTCCCCCCCACCTACAGGACCAACGTGGGCCCGCAGAGCCCCCCTGCCACAGAGAACCCCTCCCCCACCCCACCTACAGGACCAACGTGGGCCCGCAGAGCCCCCCGCCACAGAGAACCCCTCCCCCCCACCTACAGGACCAACGTGGGCCCGCAGAGCCCCCCGCCACAGAGAACCCCTCCCCCCCACCTACAGGACCAACGTGGGCCCGCAGAGCCCCTGCCACAGAGAACCCCTCCCCCACCCCACCTACAGGACCAACGTGGGCCCGCAGAGCCCCCTACCCCAGAGAACCCCTCCCCCCCCACCTACAGGACCAACGTGGGCCCGCAGAGCCCCCCTGCCACAGAGAACCCCTCCCCCACCCCACCTACAGGACCAACGTGGGCCCGCAGAGCCCCCTACCCCAGAGAACCCCTCCCCCCCACCTACAGGACCAACGTGGGCCCGCAGAGCCCCCCTGCCACAGAGAACCCCTCCCCCACCCCACCTACAGGACCAACGTGGGCCCACAGAGCCCCCCACCACAGAGAACCCCTCCCCAAGCCCACAGGGCGCTCCCCTCCCGCTGTCAACGCCTGCAACCTGGAGGTGTCTCCTTCAGGAAAGCCCAATGCCCAGAGCCCAGGACAGGACGCAGGGCTTCTGGGCCTCGGGCCAGGTGGGAGGGCCAGCGGGCGCCTCTGCTCAGAGCCTGTGCTGCAGAAGCCCGGACTGTGGCATTTTGGGTGCACCCGCACGCACTGCAGCTTAGAAGAGGAAGCAGTTTGTGGCTTGAGTCCAGGCCCCCAGCTCAGGGTGCCCCCTCCGCAGGGCAACAGCGGGGTTGGGAGCTGCCCGACCCCTGCCCCTAGGGGAACCCTGTCGTTCCTCATCTGCCAGAGCGGGGTGGGGGTGGGTGGGCGGGGAACACCTGGAGCAGGCGGTCCGAACTGAATTTTGAAAACGACCCAAGGGAATTCTGCAGGGAAAGGGTAGGGTGGCTGGGAGGGGGGCAGAGCAGCACAAAGGTATTCACCGCAGGCCACACCTGGGGCTGGCCGAGCCACCCACTGCCCATCGGGAGGGGCCGGACAAGGCTGGGCCTAACAGGACAGAGGCCACAGCTTCAGCCGCCGCCCCAGGCAGCTCTTCCATCCTCAGTGGGCGTGTCGGTGACTCACCCCCCAAGCTGCTCCAGCCTCGGGACAAGGGGCTGTGCTGCCCCCTGCTGCCTGGAGCAACGCCCTGCCTGCCGTGAGGGGTTCCTGCTGACCTCAGGGAGCCCAGCCCCACTTCACAGGGACAGGTGTGGACATCAGGCCCAGACCTCGCCCCCACCTGGCACCTTGGTGACTGTCCTGATGTTGTTCAGAGGCCATGTGTTCTCACTTTGTCTGACTTGAAACCAAAAAACTCTTTAAAGGGACTCTGCTCGCTTCAGGAAAGCGCGCAGACAAGCAGACCCTCTCTGGTCTGAGTGCACGAGCCCCAAGAAACGAGAGGAGCTGAGTGCAGACAATTCAACTTTATGTTTAAACAGGACACACACAGCACAAGCGTTCTGGAAACATGTGGTGAGAAACCTCTGAACTCATCCACCTGAGGCTTCAGCTGTGGCAGGAGCGGCTGGCCTCACTGCGCAGTGACAGCGACCCTGGGCGCTGGAGCTGGGGGCCCCCGCGGGTTGGGCACTGGGGGGGCTGCCTTCTGGCTCCTCTCTGCAGACAGGCGCTCCAGCCGCTCTGTGTAGAAGCCGTTGAAGTCGAGCCTGCAAGGGAAGTGGGCAGGGTCCCTGCAGATGCCTCCGTGGCCACACTGGCGATCCCCTTACCACCCCACGGTGAAGGGCATGGGAGGCACTCAAGTCTCCAGCACACGCGCACTCGGACACACATACAGGACCCAGGCGATACTGAGAATAAAGCTTAAAGACACAGGTGAGGGCTTCCCTGGTGGCACAGTGGTTAAGAATCCGCCTGCCAATGCAGGGGACATGGGTTTGAGCCCTGGCCTGGGAAGATCCCACATGCCGTGGAGCAACTAAGCCCGTGCGCCATAACTACTGAGCCTGTGCTCTAGAGCCCGCGAGCCACAACTACTGAGCCCGTGCACCACAACTACTGAGCCTGCGGTCTAGAGCCCGCAAGCCACAACTACTGAAGCCCGTGTGCCACAACTACTGAAGCCCGCGTGCCTAGAGCCCGTGCTCCACAACAAGAGAAGCCACTGCGATGAGAAGCCCGCGCACCGCAATGAAGAGTAGCCCCTGCTCGCCGCAACTAGAAAAAGCCCGCACGTAGCAACGAGGACCCAACGCAGCCACAAAAAAAAAAAAGACACAGGTGAAGTGAGACAAACGTCTCCAGCCCCTGGACACTGGGGCTCTCTGAACCCCGGAGCCCAGGACATTGGAATGCCTGTGGGCAGAACAGGGCAGCCCAATGTTTGGCTGAGCCGGAGGCTACCCAACAGGAGGCTTCCCAGGGCAGGGACAGCCCCCTCCTCACCTGAACTCGCCCCCAAAGGGAGCAGGCCCGCCACGCCCCCTCTGAGGAGCAGGAAACCGCCAGCCCCAGGTCTGCAGGCCCCACCGACCGGCCC
Organism: Tursiops truncatus; assembly: GCF_011762595.2. NCBI lineage: Eukaryota > Metazoa > Chordata > Mammalia > Artiodactyla > Delphinidae > Tursiops > Tursiops truncatus. The sequence goes on along the minus strand of NC_047049.1, from coordinate 265,126 downwards.
TCGGGCCCCGCGCACCCGTCCTCGCTGCTGCACGGTCCTCCCCACGGCCCCCCAGATTCCGCGGACTCCTGCTCGCGTCAGCCCTGCACACTCGCCGCTCCCGGGGTCACGGGAGGTGGACCCCAGGGGGGCACCAACGTGGCCCTCGAGGCGCGGCAGGCTGGGCGAGCGCGGCCCTGACCTTCCATGCGTTCCCCGGGGTCTCCTGACCAGCCGCCAGCAGGAAGGCAGCGCCTCCTCACTGCTCACCTGGAGACAGTGCGACGGCCCGTGGCTGGGGCCAAAGGGCCCTTCCAGTGTCCTGGGTCCTGGCTTGGGGCACAGCGGCCAGTGCAGCTGACCCAGGCCTGGCCCTCGGAACACAGAGAAACGGGGAGAGGGCTGATGGGGCGGCCTGACGTATACCAGTCAACACGGGCACGCAGGTGAGCATGCACACGAACACCCGCACACGTGAACGCCCAGAGGCCACTCCTCCAGCAAGTGGCCAGCGGCGGCACACGGAGGCCAAGGGAGCCTCGGCTGAACACACGCGGCTTCAGTCACACCTGCGCCGAGTGGCGGGAGGGCGCGTGCGCCAGTGGGAGGGCATGGCGGGGCAGGGCGCCGGCGGGGGCCGGTGCACCCACCTGGAGATGACGCTGGCCATGCCGTGCTCGCAGTCGCTGGTGCTGTAGATGCTCAGCCGGGCCAGGAGGTCGAGCAGGTGGGCTGAGAAATTCTTATCGAACTTACTGATGGTGGCCTCGAAGCTGGAGGCCAGCTGCGGAGCGTCCACGTGCTCGGCCAGGCACTGCAAGACATGGCTGTAGTGACTCGGCCGCCCGCCAGCAGCTCAACCCCCTTCTCTCTTCTTTTTTAAATAGAAAAATGTGTCTCGGCAATTCTTCACGTGAAGAAAGGTAAAACGTTAGGCACTGTGAAAACCCCTGAGACGGCAGGACCTAGAGACGCTCCAGGCAGCCGGCCCTGCGGCCCCACCACACGGAGCCAGGAAGGACGTGAACCTCAGGGTTTCCGCATGTGGCTCAGATCTTCCAGCTGACACTGTTTTCTCTTGACCGCCGCTCAGCAAGTGGGGGACCTGGGAGTGCCTGCCCGGGCTCACCCTGCCCCGCCGCACCCCACCCTACAGGACACACACCTGCACCCGCCGAACCACCTGGCCCTTCCGGTTATGGACAGACTTTAATCACAGTGACCGCAGGCCCCTGCGGGGTATCCCCATGGCTCGGGCTTACCACACACCCCCTGAACGACGCAGCCTCACTGCGGGAAGTCGGGAAGGGAGATTCTCCGCGGCTTGTATTTGGAACATACATTTAAGAGCCTTTTTATCAACCAAAGGGAAGACAGGAATGGCGGGCTGTAGCAGCGCTGTGACCCTAATGCTGTGTCCAATCCCAGCGGGACAGAGGAGGGCCTCGGGGACGCCCGCTTGGCCACCCACCCACCTTGCGGGCAAGCTCCTTGCGGGCACGCTCCTCGGCCCGCTCGGCCTCCGTGGGCGGCCCCCGCATCGTGCCGTGCTCCAGTGTCAGGTGGCCCAGCTCGCTATCCAGTTTCATGCTCTGCGTGAACCTCTGGGGGTCGGGAGGAAATGCGCATCAGCCACGAGCAGCCCACTCGAGGAAGCGCAGCCCCCGCGTGGCTGGGACGGTCTGCAGGACTGGCGCCCGCCGCCCAGAGCCCCGGGGGCGCACCTGCATGCAGTTGGTGAACATGACGCACACGGACATGAGCTTGGAGAAGACACGCAGCAGTTCGGGGTTGGTCAGCATGCAGTCCTTCAGGCAGCTGTCCAGGAAGCTGGTGTGGTGTCCCAGCACGTCATCGATGTTGGAGGCCTGGGCGGGAGACACTGTCAGAGCCGCTCTGCTGAGACGACCGCACCAAGGCCCTGACTGGGCTGCTTTGTACGCTCTGTGTTGTTTCCATGTTTTAAACAATCCTGTGGTCTTTTGGGGGAAAACTTCAAAATATCGCTAAAAGGACACACTGAATGTGCCCCAAAAGGTCCAAGGCTTTCGTTCTTAAAGACAGAAAACAAGGAGGAAACACTGCCCGCTTGCACTTTCCGCTCCTGGAATTTGGTGACATGAACTTTTTGGCTGACGGCCCCCAGGGGCCCTGGGATGGGCCTGGATGGGGCGCTGACCCAGAGCCGAGGCTCCGAAGGAACTGCACACTCTTCTGGCAGCCTGAGCCTGGGCCACGCGGTCCTGCGTGCCCTGCCCTCCACTGCTAACACGGCTCTGGCGGCGTCGGGGGAGCCATCGGGGGAGCTGTCGGGTCCGTGCCCCACCTCCGCCTCCCTGACCTCTGACCAGGCGTCGTGACCAGCCGGGCTAAACTCACAGATCTCAGGCTCTTCTCCAGGACGTGCCAGGTCGGCTCCAGCACCTCAAACATCATGTAGTACTGGATGTTCTGGACGAAGTTGAGCATCCGCTGCCGCAGGGTGAAAGCGCCCGCGAACCTGCGCCAGGCGAAGGCGTCAGATACACAGGGCGCCCGCGGGCCCCCAGCACTCGCGAAGTGCCGAGCACCTCTGGGCCTGCAGGCGCTCCCAACCCTGGAGGAGCCGGAGGTCCACGAAGGGCTCTGGCTCAGACACGCCCCACCATCCCACAGTCTAACGGTAGCATGGAACATCAGAGACGTGGAGGCTGCACAGGCCAGCTCCTGGGTCTCCGTTTTCGGGGTGTGGAGAGGAACCACCCTGCTGCACAGGAGCCCCGGAGGACGTACCACTTGGCCGAGTGCAGGGAGTACTGCTTGGCAGTCTTGTTGCTGATCCAGACGTTGCAGAGCTGCCGTTCCACGTGCTTGCAGTAGAACATGTGTCTGAAGAGCATCTGATAGCGGGTCAGGGCTTTCCTGCGAAGAAGGAACAAAGCGGATTCCGACGGACGCCTGGGGGTTGTTGCCGGCACCAGACGTCAAAGGCGAGGCTCACGGGGTGGAGCGTGACCTGAGCAGCCAGTAACCCCCAGTGGCCTAAGCAGGCGCGAGAGCCTGATGCTTACCTGTTAATGATCAGAGACAGGGGCCACTTCACCACGTAGTCGAAGGAGAAGGCCTCCAGGCCGCTCAGCGTGAGTTCGGTGGGGTCAGCGTGGACCATCGCCTTCTCCTGCTTGGTCTCGATGGCGAGGACACGCAGAAGCTGGGTGATGAGGTCGTGAGGCATCAGGTCGATCTGGGGAAAGAGAAACAAAAAAGCATCAGGTCCCAACCCCACCCCGCCCCTACATCACGAAATGGAAAAGCGAGTCCAGGGCCGAGGAATCTCCTCCAGACATGGATTCTAAGTCTGGGAGGCTGGCTTAAAACACCAAACATCTACTGATACACCTTAATTAAAAAACAAAACTGCTTTGAGTCAAAACAGAAAAAGAAGGGTACAGAGAAATTACTTTAAAAGCATCCCTGATGGTATCAAGGAGAAACAAGGGCAAGTGAGAAACCCTGAATCCTGCGAGACTCAGCCCTTCTCCACCACCTGCACAGGCCAGGCGGAGGGAGCACATGGTGAGGACGGCACAGCGGTTCTGGGCAGGGAATGTGGTCCACACACTGCCTCATTCACACCCTTACACGGTGCCACCTATGTGCCAGAGACGTGGGACAATTCCTGTAAACTGATAAGAAACTGGGAGGATAGAGAATGACAGAACCACAATGAAAGACAAACAAGGAAGGATGAAGGAATGAACAGAAATCCACAGATGAGAACTCACGTCACCTGCTGCAGAAGTGGACCCTGAATGGCTGTGCTCCCTCCCACCAGGGCCGCGGCCGACTCAGCGGGCAGCCCAGGCCCGGGGACTGAGCATCAGAGATGTCAGTCCAGTGGAGCGCTGGCCGTGTGCTTTGACCCAAGAATCTGACTTCCCGGATCTTATCCTACAAGAACACTCCTATACCTCACAAGAGACCCCAAAACACATGAAGAGCGAGCTGCCAGAACTGAGAAGGGTCTACGATGACAGTGGGAGGCCTGACACCCTGCTGTCAACAACAGAGACAACCAGGCAAGTCAGAGACGGAACGTGAGCACAGTGAGCTGACTGCCCCTCATGGGACACGGCCCCAAACAGCTAGTGCACACAGAACACTCCCCAGGACAGACCACGTGTGAGGCCACAAAGCAAGACTCAGTAAGGTTAACAAAACTGATATCATGACACGCCCTCTGATTACAACAGGATGAAGTTAGAAATCAGTAAGAGAATAAAGTGAGAAAATTCACAAATAGTGAAAATAAAATATGCTCTTAAAAACAAATGGGTCAAGGAAGAATCACAAGAGAAATTCAAAAACATCTTGATACCAAGGGAAATGAAAACACTATAACCAAAACTGATGGGATGCAGTAAAAGCAGAGCTCAGAAAGAAACTCACAGCAGCAGATGCCCACGTTAAAAAAGAACAATCTAGGGCTTCCCTGGTGGCGCAGTGGTTGAGAGTCTGCCTGCCGAGGCAGGGGACACGGGTTCGTGCCCCGGTCTGGGAGGATCCCACATGCCGCGGAGCGGCTGGGCCCGTGAGCCATGGCCGCTGAGCCTGCGCCCGGAGCCTGTGCTCCACAATGGGAGAGGCCACAACAGTGAGAGGCCCGCGCACCGCAAAGAAAAAGAGAACAATCTCAAGTCAACAATCTAACTTTACAACTTAAGAAACTAGAAAAACAGAAAACTAAACCCGAAGTCAGCAGAAAGAGGAAGATAACGAAGATTAGAGACGAAATAAACAAAACACAGAACAGAGAAACAACAGAGAAAATGGATGAAACCAAGTTAGCTCTCTGAAAGATCAGCAAACTTGATAAGCTTTTAGTTACGTTTGACTAAAAAAAACAGAGAAGACTCATATTACTAAAATCAGAAATGGAAGTGGGGACATTACCGTCAACCTTACAGAAATAAACAGGATTATGAGAACTAATTCCTACACAAATTCCTAAGCACACACAAACTACCAAAACTGACTCAAGAAGAAACAGAAAATTGGAACAGACCTGTAACTGGAGAGGAGACGGAAAAAACAACGAAACCTTCACAACAAAGAAAGCTTCACTGGTGAATTCTACCAAACACTCCAGGAAGAGCTGATACCAACCCTCTCGAAACTCTTCCAGAAATCCGGAAGCGGGAACCCTTCCAGATCAGTGTACGAGGCCAGAGATGCTACAGAAGACTAAAGCCAACATCCCTGCCAGAAACGGATGCAGAGTCCCCCAGAGACCCCGACCCCCCAGTTCAGCAGCCCATGGAGAGGCTCACATACCACGACCCCGAGACGTGTCCCTAACAGAGCCAAGGAAAACCCTGTGAGCATTTCAACCGAGGCAGGAAAAGCACTCCTCAAGGGCTGGCTTCTGCTGTTTCTCTCTCCAAGGTCCCTGGGGGGTGCCTGCTCACCTTGAGGTCGTCTTTGAAGGGGTCGGTGTTGGCGGTGCTCATGCGCAGGGCCAGCTCCAGCAGCGCCTCCAGACGGGTGGGCGTGATGTCGTCCACCGGCTTCTTCAGCTCCTCCTCCGTGAGGTCCATGAAGTGCACGAAAAAGTCGCCCTGGTCCATCAGGAAGTAGCGCTTGATGGACCTGCGGGCAGGAGAGGTGAGAGGCCGTGGACACGAGGATGGCCCAGACCCGCAGAGTGCTCCCTACGAGGGGTGATGGGGGGAGCTGGGCGGAGACTGGGAGGAGGTTCCCATGCCCACAGGTGCCCCGAGTCCACGGGTGCCCACGCCAAGAAATACATTTACGGGGGGAGCAGGGGTCAGCTCCAAATGTGCTGAAATGAACGGCGGGGTCACAGCACTGTGCAGGACATGCTGCCAGAAAGGCACTGGGGACCGCAGACAGGTCCCTGGGAGGGCAGGGGGCCAAGGAGGGGGCTGGCGGCCACAAGGAGGGAGCTGTGCCACCGCAGACGAGGGGACGTGGGCACACACGGCCCTCTGTCGGCCCCTGGGGGCGGGCGCACCTCAGACGGGCCACGAGCTCCTTCTCCTCCGTGAGGAAGTCCAGCAGCACCTTGCTGGCGTAGCTGAAGGCCTTCTCGATCTGCTCCACGTACGCGCGCTCCTTCAGCGTGTAGATGACCTCTTTGGCCACAGGGCAGGTGACGTCACGGCCACACTCTCTGACCACATTCAGATATTTTCCTGGAAAGGGATGGAAACAGTCAGATTACCATGCTTGCTGTATACGTGATAACTCACAGGCCTGAACCCCAGACATCGCAGCCCCAGTGCCGGCCAGAGGCAGGCAAGAGAACCAACCAGCTGAGCACAGTCCCTAACCCCTCGCCCAGAGCAGAGCAGCACAGCTGTCGCCACAAAGGGCTGCAACCTCCTGTGACTTCATACCTGCACTTGCCTCATCAAGGGCACAGGAATAACCTCAGAGAGCCTCACGGGAACCAGACGCTACACCACCTCCCGCCCCGATCTCAGAACCAAAGTGTGAGGCCCTGGCTGGAGCATGTCTCCAGGTAACTCATCCCACATGTGTCTCTCAGTCACGTTCCTGACCGCAAGGAGATGACTAAAAACCCTGCCAGCCCAGCGGGGCACGTGTCCTTTACTGCTTTTCCTGTGCTAGCCTGTGATACTGAGAAATAAGACACTTACCTCTGGTCTTTGTTCTTGGTTCCTGGCACTGAGCTCCTACAACCCTTGGGATTTGGTGGTTCACAAGCCCCTTTCACCCACACCTGAGTTTACACTCGCAAGGTGACTCCTGGCCATCCCTACAGAGCTTCAGGATGGGGGCTGGCGGTCGGAGGAACCAACCACATGATGGGAGAGTGGAACCCTCAGCCCCGTCCCGACATCTGGGGCGGGGGGAGGGGCTGGAGGCTGAGTTAATTCCCAACAGCCCGCGAGCCGATCAGCCGTGCCCTGTCCCGGAACCTGCAGGGAAACCCTGCGGGAAGGGGTTTGGAGAGCTTCTGGGCTGGTGAACGTGTCCACCTGCCAGGAGGGTGGTGCCTGGCACACCCCAGCTCCACGGGGACAGACTCTCCCGTGCTCGGGACCCTTCCACACCTGCCCCATGGACCCCCTCATTGGGCTGCTCATCTGCATCCTTTACAACATCCTCTGTAACAGACCAGCGATCTAGTTAAGTCAAGCGTTTTCCTGAGTCTGGGAGCTGTCATGGCAAACATCAAACCTGAGGAGGGGGTGGTGGGAACCCGATTCATGGCCACACTGCATGGAGTGCAGTGGCCTGGGGACCCGACACTTGTGACCGGCGCCTGGTGGGGGCAGCCTCGAGGGACGGAGCCCTGACCCTGTGGGGCCTGCACTGACCATGGCACATAGTGCCAGAACTGAGTTAAATGGGGAGTCACCCAGCTGGTGTCCACGGGGAGCGGAGAACTGGCTGTTGTGCGGAAACCCACACACGTGCAGTCAGAAGTGCTGGGAGCAGAAAACAGTCTTCCTTTCAGTGGCCACAGAGCTTTAAGAATCACAAAAGGACGGCAAGTCCAGCTCGGGTGGGGGACAGAGTGAGTCCACCGGGCGCCGCCGGCACTGCGGGCGCCTACCCTGGGCAGGTGGGGACACGAGACAGCCCGCCAGGCCCCGCCCCCACGGTCACCTGTGCTGAGCACCTTGCCCGCCATCTTCTGCAGGAAGGACGGGATCTGCCGCTGCACCACGGTGTAGCGCTGCTCCCAGTACCTGTCGTTGTAGTCCTCCTGGATCTTCTCCTTGCGCAGCTCTCGCTCCTCCACCATGAACTCGCTGAAAGGCATGGGCGCTGGTGACGGGCAGATCTCGCCACACAGGCCGCCGCAAACAACGGGAGTCCACGGGGGCCACGGACAGCCTCGCCGCCCTTCATTCTCAGCCACGAGTGAAGATACACCCACTGACGCCCATGGGGCGAGGTGCTCATTACCGGGTGCAGAGGGGACTGAGGTCTGCAGAGCTGGACAGGACGCTGACTCCACTTTACTCCACCCGCCCCCCCCACGGGAACCTCGCGTGTTCTTCCATCTCGAACACGGGCAACAAGACGACACTCCCATCGGGGCCCATGTTCCTGTCACCAGCAGAGCCAGACACCCTGACGCCACCTACGCTTACCGTGGAAGGGCTTCCTTGCCAGGCCCTCATGCTAGATTTTGTCATCTGGGTCGTTAGTAAATTATGTCTAGACAACAGGCTCATTTTTTTAATGTTCCGACGTGTACAACAGATACACGTCAGCATAGAACCCTCCGTGAGCTGATGCGCTTCACGTTGTGCGCTGAGCGTGGCGCCAGCTGAGAAGGGCCCGCAGGCCCCCACCTCACCCCGCTGCCTCCGCGGCCCCTACCTGTATGGGTCGTCGATGATGCCCCTGTAGATCCACTTCTCCAGGATCTCGAAGTAGGGCACGCTGGCGGCCGTGGTGAGGTACAGACACAGCTCCTGAGCCTGGCTGTCGCCCGTGTAGCTGAAGCTGCGGTCGTGCAGGAGGCTCAGGGTCGACCCCCCGACACACTCGCCTTTGTCCACCGAGGTGGCTGCCGGGGGAGAGGACGGCGCTCAGTGCTGAGAGGGCCACTGGGCCACCACGGGCTAGAGCCCCTCCTCAGGGGACAGGCCTTCCTTTTGGGATAAACTCCAACTATAAAGCTGTGGTTTTTGGACGCTCCCGGAGTCTTCCTCCCGCAAACTAATAAAACACAAAGCTGCGCGGCTTTCGCCTCACAAAGTAAGAATCGGAGGACGAGTGCCCTGGCCCAGGGTGTCCCTCCCGCCAGGCCCGCGCACCCAGGGAAGCCAGGATGTCCACGGTACGCATGGCCGGCTGGATGTGGAACCAGAGCTTCTGCAGGGACAGGAGGCCCTGCCTCTGCAGCTGCTCCAGCTGCGTGACCAGGATCAGGTACTCTTTTACCAGTGTTCTCATGGCGGCCGCCAAGGCGTGGTTCACCTGCCCGTACTCGAAGGAGGACTTTTCCTCGACGAACCTGCAAGGAAAGCAGCCCAGAGCACCGGGCGGGTGAGAGCTGTGTCTCAGGAGGGATGGTCGGAGCCTCTTCCCCAACCCCAGAGGGCACCGTGGGCAACGCCTCCCTCCCTCTTCCAGGCCCAGGAGTGAGGCTGCAACTGTCCCCGCAAGGGGCTGAGTGCGCTTTGCTGGGTGCCTACCTGGTCACGGTGGAGTAGCTGGAGGCTGCCGGGAGGACCCTGCTCACCAGCTCCCGGATGGACAGGTCCAGGCTGGGGTCCACGAGGAAGGTGCGGCTCTGCCTCCCCGTGAGGGGCTGGGCGGTGACGTACCTGCCGTCCACACCCACCAGCACGTACAGCAGGTCCTCCACGACGGCTGCCTCCTGGGCGGCCAGGGGCAGTGTGCCTGTGGGCACAGACGCCAGCTGGCCTCGCCTCCCCCAGACCCCCCTCGGCCGCCCCTTGGTGACTCCCTCCAGCGCTGGTGGACCTGAAAGCCAAGGCGATCCCTCGGCTTAGCTGATCCCGTCGGGGCACCACAGGCTGAGATTACACAGCCCGGACCGGCCTATTGGAGCCTTAAAGCAAGTAAAACCCTCCACACGGACATAACCTGCGTGCACTCAAAAGGATGAAGTCGGGAACGACAGAGCTTCTGACATGTGTCGCGCTCGTGACACTCACTACAGCTGGGTGAGCCTGCGTCACTCAGGGAGAAAAAGGTTTCCTCTGAAGCTCTAAAACGCTGATGATTTCTCTCTCGCAGTGCGAGATGGTTCCCTTTGACCCCGATGGACTCAGGACAGTCACAGGCCACAGACCAGGGCTGCCCCCCAAATGCCTCACAGCCCCAGCGGCTCCCCACTTCTTGGTTCTCAGCCCAGATGGCCCTCGGCACCCTCCCGACACTGCTAGGCCAGAGGCAGAACCAGGAAAGAGGCGTCCAAGAGACTGCTGGCGCCCTCTGGGCGCCTGTGTCAGCCCCAGGGCACCCAGAACCGGGGCCTGGCAGCTTGGGATGGGGCGCACCACACGCCCACGCTTACAGAAGCCCCGCTGGCCTTGCACATCCGCGGGTGCACACCTGCCGGTGGAAGCAGGATGGGTCTGAGCCAGTGGCCCCCTGTCCAGGCACACGGATCACTCTGGACTCAGAGCCGCCCCTGAACTTCAGGTGGTTTTCCTCCACGGCTCTGGCAGGTCCGACTACGACCTCAGGACCCCTGAGGGAGGCAGGTCCGGCTGCCTGACCCCCAAGTGCAGGGCTGCTGACCTCTGCACTGCTTACCGCCAACCTTGGCATCTCCCTGGCCAAGGCCCGGCTGAGGCTCTCGGGCTGCAGGCCCCGGGGCAGACGCCACCCAGGCCCCAACCCCTCTCCCCGCCAGCGGGTAGAGCAGAGTGTCGCAGGCTGCGTTATTGTGAGGCAGACCAAGAGACTATGTACAGGACCTTCGGGAGGCACGGCCAGCTTGAGGCCTAGCTCTGAGGGACACAGTGCAGGGGCTGGGATGGGAGGCTGCACAAGCCGCCAGGGTCTCCGCAACTCACTGGGGTGCAGGGCACAGGCCGGACACGCGAAGCCGGCTCTGGGACGACGGAGACGAGCACTGGGGCCGGGCAGGGCAGGGCTCAGGTCTGTACCCTCGTGTAGGGCCACTGGCCACCAAGGTCAAGTTAAAGAAAACCAAAAATCCAATTCTCAGCCACGCCAGCCATCCAATGCCCACCAGCTGCATGTGGCCGGTATATGCACTGGACGAGACAGAAAGTTCTGTGGGACATGCTGAGACCCCAGCTGTTGGGAATGGACAAATGCCCTCGGGCTGAAAGGGCAGGTGGAGGTGGGGCTGGGGCCAGGCTGGCGCAGCGGGAGGGACGCAAACACCACACAGCGAGCAAGAGACGCTGGGGAAGGTTGGAGCCCGTTGTAGACACGCTCAACACACAGATTCTCCCGGACTTCAGGAGAGCGGCGCCAGGGACAGAGCTGGGGTCACACTGGGGACGCCGGATTCCTTCAAACTGATGTGGTCACCCGGGAAGGGGACATTTGGCGAGAGCCAGGAGCACGGCCTGAGGATGCGAGACGAGGTGGGGGGAGGGGTCCCTGGGGGCCGGGGGTCTGCGGCTCAGGACAGCACCTGTGCTGCCCAAACGTCCAGAAAAGCGACTGCGTCCGCAAGACCTGAGCCCGAGGCTCGGGGCCCCATCAGAGGCTGCTGCACGGGAGCTGCACGCGCGGTTAGAAGACGCCCGCGCTCGTGACCTTGGGGACGAGGCCCTGGGTCAGGGCAGGGCCCGTGAGGGCGGGAGGCGCCACGCCGTGTGGCCGTGGATGGGCTGGCCCAGGCGGGCACACGGAGCTGCAGGCCGGCGCGAGGAGGGTCAGCCCAGCTGTGGGTGGGTGGCGGGCAAGTGGGTTGGGGGGGACTGCCTCAACAGGGACTCAGACGGCAAGACGACTAGGGACGGCTGGTGGGGGGGACACCGCGCGGGTGGTGGGGGTGTCCCACAGGGCCGCTGCACATCACCTGAGGAGGCAGGTCCCTCCTGGGTGAGGCTCTGCCGGGGGAGGCCAAGGCACCTGAGCATAGACGGGGCCAGGGGGCCGTGGAGGCTGCATCAGGGCCTGAGGCACTGGGCCGGGGGTGACAGAGGGCAGTAGGGTGACAAGAGGCCTGTGGGATGGGCGTCAATCCCGCCTCCGGAGCCCACGGGGTGCGGCTGCAGAAGGGACATGGGCCAGGCTGCCCATCCGTACAGAGTTCTCCCCGGGAATGGTGTCACTCAAGGCAGCCTCGGAGCCACCCCCATGCGAGGCCCGCCCGCTGTGGCTGCCGTGTGCGAGCAGCCACACAGGAAACCTACACGGGAAACCTTGCACGTCCAAACCGTAAGCGCGTCCTGCCCTGGAGAGCCAGCGCCTGGCCGCCTCCGCTCTGGCCGAGCCTCCCCCGAAGGCGCCTCATGCGGGCCTGGAGCCTCCGCGGCTTCTAACTGGTCCAAGCCTGCACGCGCAACACGGAGACGCCACGACCGCGGGGAATAGACTCCAAAGTCCTCCAGATTCTGCCGCATGTGCAGCGGAGCCCGAGGCGTCTCATCTGCCTGCCCAGCCAGACCCTGGGAATGCCAGGCCCCAGGCCTGCAGACCGGGGCCCCCGCCTGCCCTGCTTCTCGCCCTTGGACGTGGCCCAAGCTCCTCTGATGGCCACAGAGCGGGCGCGGCCACACTCCCCTCCCCAGGCGGGCTCTGCAGGTGCCTCTCTGTGAGCACCGAGTGTTCCCTGCTGCCCCTGCTTCCCGTGTGCCCCGGGAGCCAGAAGGCAAGACGGTGGTCAAACCCACGTCCCCAGATGCCCCACAGTCCATCTGAATGCGACACACATAGGCCGGTGTGGCCAAGGCCGTGTCACCCGTGTAGCAGAATTTACAGCGGCATGACTCACTGCTGGGAAGGCCGACCCGGTGATCCTGCTGTCCCAGGGCTGCCCGAGCCCCGGGACGCAGGCGCTCCTGAAAGCCGGGCAAGAGCCAGCCCAGACGTTGGCACACCACCACCCCCTGCTGACCGGGGACGGGAACATGAAGAACGACGTCCGGCGGGCACTGCTCCTTGCCGCGTGGCCAAGGGCAGCAGAGGGCCCGGGCGATGGCACAACACCGGCCCGCCGTCTCCACAGGGCTCAGCCCTCCCTGCCGCGGCGAGGCCCCTGCGGCCAGAAGTCGGTGCGCCACCTACCGATGGGCACAGCCGCGTCCATGCTCGCGCCTGAGCCCGTCAGGAAGTCCCCGAGCAGCATGGGCCTCTCGTACACCCACGCTGGGAAGACAGGGAGGCGCTGGCCCAAGTTTTTTTTGTTCTGCTTGTCTCGAAGCATCTTTCTCGTGAGTTCCAGAGACTGGTGGGGAGGTTTTTAGAAACAAAAAAGAAAGATACGCCTTCAGTACAAACACTTAAAACCGACACATCCGCGGTACGAAAAAGCAGATCCCTGAGCACACGTGTGAACAGAAACACACGTGTCTGAGCCCATCGCAGTGCAAGGGGCCGGGGACAAGGCAGACGGGGCCCAGCCCCTCATCAGGGTCTGGACTGCACGGGGCCCACAGGTAAAGCTGGCGCTCTCGCACGGAGCAGGCCCACTCCCGGGACCTCCGGGCACAGCTCACCGCTTTTCCCGGTGGCACGAGGTCTAGGCCCGAGCTGCCAGGTGAAAGGAAGGCCCAGTGAGAGTTGGCCGGATAAGGGGCGCCCCTACCCGAGCCCCTCGGGGCTGAGGGACAGAGGGAGATGGCCACTCTGGGTCGGGCAGGGAGCCGTGGTCCCCACGGGTGCCCAGCTTTCAGAGCACTGGCAGGGGGCGAGGGGGCGTCGAGGAGGGGGCAGTGGTGGGAGGACCACATGAGGTGGGGACACAGGACATGCCCAACCCACACCGGCCTGCAGCTCAGACCTCAGGAGGCAGCTCTGAGTGGCTCGAGAGCCAGAGGCAAGACCGTGGGAACACAGAAGGACGGCAGGAGACCAGGGCTGGACACAAAGTCAAAGGCAAGAAGAGTGGCAGGTGAGGGAGATAAAGTATCACCCCAAACCAATTGCCCGGCGTCAGTGAGGGGAGCCGGGATTGCACTGGCCAAGCCTACAGAATGGGCGGGCAGCAGGCGCTGACCCCCGGTGAGTCAGAACCGCCCGCCCGGCGCCCGGAGCTCGTGTCCCAGAGTCAGGCCCCTGCCGGGCCAGAATCCACACCCAGACGCCTCTGCCACACGGTACCTGCTGCCACGTGGGGCCCGTGGCCACGCTGCCCAGTTGCTTCCTCAGCTCCTCCAGCTCCTGCACGGAGATCCTGGAGGCTGCGGCGGGGGCGCCGGCCACGAGTTCCGCTCTGTCCTTGGCGTTCTGCTGTAAATACTGCAGGGTCTGGAAGCACACGGCCCCGGCGTCACGCGGGCCTCACGCTCGGGCCCTCCGCCGGGCACTGCCGCCCCGCCCCACTGACCCCAGCTGCAGCCTCCACGCGGAGGCCGAGAGCAGGGGCCCCGCTCGTCCTGGAGCGGCAGCCTGCTCTCCCGACGCTGCCCGCCACGAGGCGCCATGCCCCCAGATCACGGCAGGTCGGGATCCCAGACCCTGTTCCCAGTGGCTCAGCCTTTTCTCCACGAGACCGGCCTCCCTTGCTGCTCGAGACCACGCCCCTTTATCTGTCCCGGGGCGGTGGCCACCACGCGCCCGGCCACATGCTTCCCCGCTGAACGGACCCTGGGCCTCGTGATGCAAAAGGAAGCGCCAACCAGCCCTGGATGCCCTGGGCCGGGGCTCCTCAGATAGCACGCACTTCCCTCAGTATCACAGGTAACACAGGCTCAGTTTAGCACAGACAAGAGCACGGCCTGGACAATGAAGGTCAAAGGCCCTCTGCCCCAGAGGCCGCTGCTAGCGCTGTGCTCATCTCCACCATGTTGCTTCTGTTCGGGGGCGCGCACCTCAGTGCTACAGGTGTGAAGCCGGGGTGGTTAACGGGGGGCCGCCAGGCGGGACAGCCGTCCATCATCCCCGCAGACGCAGAGAGGCTCTCCTCCTCACACAGCCACCCCCGAGCCCGGCACCCACCTCCCTGTCCTCTGTGAGCTTCGACAGCAGGTACACCAGGGGGTCAAGGTTCCTCGTGTTCTTAGATTTCAGCTCATCATATTTCTTCAGAAAGTCCTCAGGAGTACGAGAAAATTCTGCTATTTTAACCTCAAAAGCACAGACAGAATGATTTAGAGACGATAACTAGGAACTTTAAAAAGCCTTGCAAAAACTAAACCCAAAAGAAGAGTGAAGTTAGGCAGATGGAATAGTCACGTGTCTCTAAACTAAAACGAAGAAAACTCATCAGGATGCTTTGTTAAACTCACCCATATTCTCTTCTGTGGTTTCTTCCACGTTACACTTCCTAAGCCTTAGGTCAGACCATAACCACCTATGTTTTTCCTAATAGTGTATATGCATTCTTTCCATGCACTTAACTCTTTTCCCTCTGGAATCATTATTACACACACGTTCCGGGGCTACGTTTTCTCACTGATTAAAATGCTCCCCTTAAAATAAATTGGACATAACTACGTATCCTAAACTCTCTATTCTGCTCAGTAAGTTTTCTGAATTATCCTTGTGCCATCATTAAGCTGTTAAAATAAATGAAGCCTCATAATGTGTTTTTAAAATAGACTTCTAAATTGTCTTTTACTGAAAACCTATAACTTTGAATTTTACATTATTTGAATTTTTAAAAATCCACTTTGAAGGGATTTCACTGTGGCTAACGCCAGGAGCTTCCTTTTTCACCCATAGGAGAATCTGTGTCACGATGTGAACCGAAATCAGGACCATCTGGGCCTCCCTCCTTATGGGGCACAGGGAGGGCGTGGCTGGGAGTCTGGGTTCCCAGGTCAGGCTGCCAGTCCAACACTCTCCCCGAGCCTTCATTTACTCATCTGTGCAACGGGTGATGGGGAGAAACCAACGGAAGCAGAGCGGAGCAGAGAACGTGGCCCATGAAAAGCATCTGACAGTGTTGTCTGCCAGCGTACCGGCACCGCTGTGGCTGCTCGTCAGAAGGTGGACTTTGTGCCCAGTGCAGCACCGGGGACAGGCACTCACTTTGGCGCTGTGTGCAGACACAGTGGTTGTGACGTACGGGGTCCTATTCTTCTGCAGCAGGTCGATGTAGACCTCGGCCCCGTCCCCTCCGTGCACTCGCAGCAGGCTGAGCAGCTCATTGACGTCGTGGTGAATTCGAAATTCACTCATGATTTTGGCTCTGTGTTCTCCTAAAGGTAAGAGGAGAGCCCTTTATAAATCAAGAGGCTATAAATTAAAAAGTTTTAAAGCAATTGAATTGGCCAACGTCAGGTCTTTGAGAAGCCAAATTGTCACAGAGCCCATCCTGGCCTGAAGGTTCCCCATGAAGACACCACCACAGCCTGCTCCGACCGGCATGTGGGGCCCCTTCCTGGGGAGACTCGCCCTCCTCACCCGCTGCTGGGGTCTGTCATTCTCACTGGGCGCTGTCTCAGTGGGCAGCTCCCATGGGAATCAGTGCTGAGCCCCAGCAGCTCCAGCCAGGTTCCAGGCTCACTCCTCAGCTCGGGGGGGCTGGCACGTGCATACAGAGTGGACGTGGCCCTAAGGCCCGGGCCCCCATTCCTCCTGGGTGACCCCAACCACACGTGGCCCTGGGCCAGCAGGGAGCTGCTCCCCTCAGGTGGCAGACAGCACTTTCTAGTCCCAGCTGTGCAGATACAGTGATCCCAGCCCTCCAGGGACCCTGATCTATACAGGGAGCTCTGCACAGGCCTAAGCCACCGCCCCTCGCGGCTCCCCCTGTGAGGCCCACACCTACAGCTCCAGTTGCCTCCAGCTGTGTGTTCTCTGTGCACTCTGGTAACCAGGATGCTGCCTTTTCTCGCCCAGGCTGGGCTTTGCTAAGACTGCTACACATCTCCTATGTACTTGAGCTGGGTGGGCTTCCCCTTCAGCTCAATCTGCCCTGTCCATCAGATGTTCTAGGGTCTCCCCACTGGATCTCATTTATGGTCAAAACCATAAATGAGATCCCATCAAGAAGACAGTGGTAGCCTGCAAGGGGACCTCTATGCAGATGTCCCCAAAGGGACAGTAGTGGCCTGCAGGGAGACTTCTGTTCTCCCACTGATGACTGGTCCAATTAGCCATTATTATTAAGAGTAAGACAGACAAACACGGGCAATTAGTCATAGATTCAACAAATAAACACGAGCAAGCTTTACACGCTTCACATAAACGTTTCAACACGGCTACGCAGGGTTCATAATTTGGGATCATGAACAACAAAAGACTTGGAAATTACAGGCAAAGTCATTTCTGTATGTGATTTTTCTGAGGAAAGGGTCTTTCAACAGATTCTCAAAGGCTGTGACCCTAAAAAGGTTAGAACGGCTGTGTCAACAGCTCCAGTGAAGACAAGCCATGAGTTAACAGCAGGTGGGGAAGGCTCGGCACACACGCCCACAACGTGGATATTAATTTGTACCTCTACATCCAGAGACTCTAATCCTGAGTGATGGAAAACAAGTTCCCCACATACAAATATCACAGTCACCTACGTAAACGTCAAATACCGGCCAGAGGCAGGGTGTCTCCAAACACGAAAGCAGAACAGTTAAGTGTGAGCTGGTGTGGAACTCGCCAGCATGCACACATTTTACACCAGGAGGCGCTCACGGTGACCACAGTCATGGGCACGGGGCCTGGGCTGCGGGATCCCAGGCAGCCTGAGCCCTGACTTGGTGCTTCCAGGCTGTAGGGCCCTGGACAAGGAGCCTGTCCTCTGTAAGCTTTCTCTGAAAAGGGGCGAGTACTAGACCCTGCCCACGAAGCTGTTGTGGAGATTAAATATAGCACCTAAGGGCCTGCACTGTTGTTATCAGAAAAGCAGAAAGAAACTTTGCTATTGCTACACGTGGCCAACCACCTGGAAACACCCGCTGTTACCCGAGAAATGGAAAACTGGAACTGAACCACTGCCAGCATCCTCAACTATCACCTTCTAATTAGTCACAGAGCGGCTGAATGAGGCACTGCGAACTACAAACAGAAAAGACAGCACGGAGCTCTCCCACTGATGGCCTCTTCCATTCCAAGGGCAACTGCTTTTACCCACATTCTACGAGGTTTCCAAGGACCGCGGGGTGTTCTCTAACAGCTGGACTGAGGACCACTTTGGCCACCTAGGCGGCATGGACACTGCATTTGCCATCTCTCCACCAGTCACAAGTGGGTGGACAGGGCTCTTCAGAAGAAAGATCATTTAAGTAAATGCTTATTTAGAAACTATCTTCGTGAACCTTGACATCTGTGGTAGAAACAAGCGCAGACATTCCACATCACAAGTATTAATACTACAAGGAGCCTGCTGTTCCACGCGGATGTGGGGAACCATTCCTGCAAGATCTGTGGCTCTCACCTGCAGGTAGCACCTCCCCAGCTCAGCTGATCTTTTTAATGCTCCCTTGGGCTTCACCCTACTGGTCGCCACCAACGGGCCCACAGACCCCAGTGATTGAGGGTGAGCTGCCGTGGGGCCGCGGGACCGGCACAACAAATCGCGAATTTCCCAAAGACCACTCGGGCTCCAGTCTGCGAACTGGTCTGGAGACAAGGATGGTCCAGAGGCCGCGGTAGCCCTTCAGGTGGGAGACAAGGCGGGGGGGTGTGGGAGGGGGGCCGAGGGTGATCGCAACGAGGACGGGAGGGAGGAGGGAGGGAGGGAGCCTCTACAGCCAGGAGCCTGTGCTGCTCGGGGCCGGGAAAGGGACCCGAACCATCGGCTGGACGCGCGAGGCCAGCTCCGCATAGAAGCCGCCCCGGGACTCACCGCAGGGGCGCGCCCGGCCCGAGCCCGCCAAGCCCGTCAAGCCCGCAGGGCAGCCCCGCCGGCGGCGGAAGTGGCGCTCTACGTCACGTCCGGCCCCGCCCCGGCCGGCTGGCGGACGGTGGCCGACAGGCCGTGGCGCCGCTGGCGCTCAGGGCGATGCAGCTGCCACCCGCGCTGCACGCACGCCTGGCGGGGGCACCCGGGTCGGCCGAGCCTCTGCCCGTGGAGCGGGACCCCGCGGCCAGGACCGCGCCCTTCCGCTTCGCGCCGCGCCCGGTGCGCTTCCCACGGGAGCACGACTTCTTTGAGGTGCGTGACCCGAGGAAGGAGAGAGCGGTTGTGGGTGGGGGCGGAGCCGGCGCCCTGGGGGCAGGGCTTGGATGGGGCGGGGGAAATGCTTGGGGCGGGGCCTGGGTGGGCCGGGCCTGGGTGGGGCGGGGGCAGACTCCCGGTGGGCGGGGCTGAGGCTCTGGGTGGGGCCGGGGTCCTAGGGGCGGGGCCCGGGGTGGAGCCGGGTCAGAACCCAGGACGCTGTCTCCCGCAGGAAGGGGACGTGCAGCGGCACCTCTACCTCCAGGATGTGCTCATGCAGGTGGGCGGGGCGCCTGAGAGGCCCAGGTTAGTGCTGCAAGGGGCCCTTTTTGCCCTCTCCGGGCCCCTCCCTCTGCCCGCCCCGCCCCTGGTGCCCGCCCCGCTACTCTGCCTGTACCACCACGGAAGCCTGCGTGTCTGGCCTCACCACCGCCTAGCTTGTCTGTAAAAATGTAATTGTTGTGAAAGTAGGATTTGGGCTTGCAAGAGAAAATCCGAAGCTTTATCAGTCCACTTAAGGGGGAGTGGTGACAGGGAGCCCGACGTTCTGTCCGCTGTGGAATGGCATCCCCACCAGGCGTTCCTCTGCCAGGGTACCCGAGTTCACGTGTCAGGTGGCCGGCTGCTGCCAGGTGTTCGACGCCCTGGAGGATTACGAGCACCACTACCACACTCTGCACAGAAACGTCTGCTCCTTCTGCAAGCGGGCCTTCCCTTCTGGACACCTGCTGGACACCCACATCCTGGAGTGGCACGACTCCCTCTTCCAGATTCTGGCCGAGCGGCAGGACATGGTGGGTGACGGCTCGCCCGCTGAGGCCAAGGGCAGGCATCACGGGGGCTCGTCCCTGAGCCGTGTGCCTCGTGGTGCCAGAGCCTGGGGTCAGAGCGCGGTGAGATGGGCAGCCCTGGGGTCAGGGTGGGGTGATGCTGTTTCCATTTCAGTATCAGTGCCTGGTGGAGGGCTGCACAGAGAAGTTCAGAACCAGCAGAGACCGGAAGGAGCACCTGGTGATGCGTCATCTCTACCCTGCGGACTTCCGCTTCGATAAACCAAGGAAAAGCAGAGGGTGCGTGGCGGTGCACCGCGGAGCCGCCTCCCGAGCCTAGAAAGCCTTTGCGTGCATAGACTTTGAGGGTGCAGATGCCCTCGTTCAGCATCCCTGCCGCTAACGTTACATTTAGCTGCAGGTTACAGAAGCCCTGACAAATCGGGAGTCCTTAACCGAGAGGGGTTAAGCAGATGGGGTGGTTCTGTGTGTGGCCCCGCCGGCTGCAGGGAGGACGGGAAGGGGAGAGCCTGCCTTCCCCGGGCCTGTGCTGGGAGTGGCTGGGGTACCATCTTGGGGTCTGCCGGGCGTGCAGGAACACCACCGCGCCCCTCTACATTCACGTTTCATCTCCACCTCGCTCATCACCTCCCATCCTCATGTGGGCCTTGGGGAATTTGTCCCAGGCCGTGAGCCCCTCACCTCACGTGGGGCCGTCAGTTTTTCCCTTTTCCCGTCAGTATGTGTTTACAAACTTGACGGCACAGCCACGTGTTACATGTGACTGTTCAGAACGCACTGTGGGAAGTACCTCTGGGAGTAGCCCGTAAGTGCGTGTTACGTTACTTTGCCTTTTCATTAACCGATTTCCTCAGGTGAAGCTTCATCACCATCTAAAAGTTGCATTGATTGAAGTCGTTTCAGACTAAATTGTTGTCCCCAGACAGAACTTTACTGTTGACAGTAGAATAATCTGGAGAACTGACTTCAATATGGGAGATTTTTATAAGGCCTTGAGTATAAGGTAGCTCCTTCCTTTCCAAGGAATCGTTTGAAGGAGAAAAACCCTACGATGCTGGATTGAGACACTGGTGTTAAGAAGGAGACGCTCAGTATTGTATGGTTGCTTTTAGTAAATTTCTCAGTAATTGTAATGGAGAGACGTTCGGTACCGTTGGTAGTCATTTACCGTGTGACACCATAAAAATACTATTTTTAAAAGACGGAGTGTGACCATCATATCTAAATTCATAGAATATGGCTTACGTCATATGAACATTCACTTCTCCACATTCTGGTAGCCTGAAAATTACTCTCTGATAAAACAGTCATAAAATAGCTTTGCGAATTCAGTCCTGGGGGAAGCGGGGGCTGCAGGCACTGACACCCGGGAGCATCCTCACCACCTGTCTTCCCCAGCCCAGTCATGCCCGGTGCCGCTGAGCAGGTGTTGGCAGAAGCCCTGGGGGATGACGGGGTGCCGTCGGAAGGCGACGCCATGGAAGTCTGCTCTGAACACGTGGAGCCCCCACCAGTACCCGCGGGAGAGAGGCGGGCCTACAGCCACAGGTCAGTACCCGGGCACCTTTCTGAAGCAGGTTCTGAATCTGTGCTTCTCCTGGAGAATTCTGGGTTTGACTCTGGGCCGGCCCAGTTCCCGCTGAGAGAAACCGCCCCTGGGTTGGAGCGTTGGCTTCAGCGGGAGGTGGAAGCTAACCATCCTGCTGCCCTCGGACGACCTGGGGCCCCAGCAGCACAGGACTGCAAAGCACTGGCCCCTTTGACCACGGCCTAAGCCGGGATGGAGAGACCCAGGGTGTGATTGCTCGAGTTACAACCTACGAGGCTGTGTTTCTAGTGTTAACTGTGCTTTTATAGGGGATAAAGTTGGTTTCAAATCTAATTTGGGGGTAAATGTTGGAGAAATGGAAGAAATCGCCCATAAATTCAAACCGACAGGGAGATGAACTCGTGTCCTTCAGCTGCCCTCGCACAGTTGCCCAGAATTTGGCCTGAGAGTGAGTCCCAGGTGCCACCTGGAGGGCGGGTCACAGGGAGCCTGAGCTGGAGCCCGGACACATTCTCCGGGGTGGGTGGTTGGCAGTAGGTGGTCGGCGGCAGGTAGTCAGTGGCGGGGAGCGTCTCCCACCGGAAGCAGGTTTGGAGCAGCTGGCCTGCTGCAGCCGGGGAGGGGAGAGTCCGGGTGAGAGCCAGCGGACACCCTGCACGGTTCGCGGGGGAAGAGGGAGTGTCCAGAGCAAGAATCAGACCCCCACGAGCCCACGAGACTGCCAGCATGAATTGGGTTGTTTGTGAACAAAAGCGTAGCAGTTTAGCGTGAAGGTGTCTTTCATTTCAGGATACCATCTACCATCTGTTTTGGTCAAGGTGCCTCGCGAGGATTTAAAAGGGCCAAGAAGAGAAATAAGCACCAGTAACGGCGGTTCCTCTGCGGCCCTGTGGCGGTGTTGCCGGGCTTCTCCTCCCCGCCACGGGGGCCCCAGGACCCTGGCCCGTGCCACCCTCCATGTCGCGGGCCTGTGACCGACTGAACGAGGCCGGTGGCTATGTGGGAAGCTGTGGGGGAGCCGCGGATTCCGGGAAGGGCCCCCTCGTGCGGTGACTGGGGTGTGGGGAGCAGCCCCCGCCCCCCAACGTCCTTGTGAAACACGTGGAGTAAATGGTTATCATTAACGGTCTCTGGTCGACGTTCTGTGTTGGGGGGAGGGA
The DNA here is from genome assembly GCF_011762595.2 of Tursiops truncatus. Taxonomy (NCBI): domain Eukaryota; kingdom Metazoa; phylum Chordata; class Mammalia; order Artiodactyla; family Delphinidae; genus Tursiops; species Tursiops truncatus. The sequence continues at coordinate 242,944 of NC_047049.1, read as the reverse complement.
GATAGCAGCAGTTACTGGTGAGGACTTTTGTTTCCAGCGGCCGCTTCTCAGAGGGGGTGACTGGCTTGCGCAGCTCATCAGGGCTTCAAGGGAGATGCCTGTGGTCCTCGCTCCCGCGCTTGGCAAGGTGAGCAGAAGCCTCGGGTGGGGCTGGGGAGCTGGGAGGGACCCGGGCCGGGGAGGGCGGAGCGCAGACCTAGGCCGGCAGCTGGCTTAGCTCCGATTTGATGACATCAGGGCCCCCCGGGCTGGACCTGGGGAGTGGGGACGCACCAGCCAGCTGTCCCCCTGCGGTGCCCGGTGCTGCCGTGCCCGCCCGAGGCCCCGCTCGGCCCATCTCACCTGGCTGCTCCCACTCTGGGCTCCAGTCTGGTGGCAGCAGCGGTTGCCGGCCTGCGACCGCCCCCGCCAAGCCCTGCGCACAGCTCTGCAGACACGGGTCGGGGCTGGTGGGTGTCAGTTTGAAGTTGTTCTTTGGAAGATTACTTGTCTCCTCTTTGTCTGTTGTGGTTCCACTAAGATGTCAGGGGAAGGTACTCATCGCCCTACCTGCTCATTGTTGAATGTTTTGAATCTGGATTTTATCTTTTCAAATATTGTCTTTACTCCAATCTCTGTTCCTTCTCCTTCTAAAACCCCAACCAAATGTATGTCAGACGCCCTCCGTCTTCTAACAGCCCTTCCGTATTTCCCGTTCCTTATCTGTCTTTGCTACATTCTGGATAATTTCTTAAGATCCACTTTTCAGTTCACTAATTTTCTGATCAGCTGTATCAAATGTGCTGTTGAACTCATTCAGTGTTTAATTTCCATAGTTACAATTTTCAATTCTTTAAGTTCTATGTTGTTTTTCTAATTTGCTGGACTTTATAACTTTTGTTCATCACGTTTTCAACTCATTCTTTTCTTTTTTAACATGTTAAACTTATTGTACGTTCTCTGATTGCTAATATCAATGTTTGAAGACTCTGTGGGTCTGATTTTTCTGTCAATTTTTTCTGTTGACTCACTCATGGTGCCTTGTTTCCTGATGAATTCTGTGATTTTTGGCTGTGAGTTTGTATTTCTTGGAATTTTACCTCTGGAGTTTCTCTAACATGTCTGGGTTCTCCCTGAAAAAATTAGTATTTGCTTCTGTCATGTGACTGGGGAGCTATGATCTAGGACCACTTTAACTTTAAAATAAATTATTAGGAAAAAAAGAGGGACTTCCCTAGTGGTCCAGTGGTAAAGAATCCGCCTTCCAATGCAGGGGATGTGGGTTCAATCCCTGGTCGGGGAACTAAGATCCCACATGCTGCGGGGCAACTAAGCCCACATGCCACAACTACTGAGCTTGTGCACCACAAACTACGGAGCCCACACGCCCTGGAGCCCATGTGCCTTAAGTAGAGAGGAAAAAAAACCCCACACTACAACCAGAGAAAAGCCTGCGCATCACAACAAAGAGCCTCCGCACCTCAACGGAAAGGTCCCACGTGCCTCAGTGAAGACCCCAAATGCCGCAGCTAAGACCCGACACAGCCAAAAAATAAAATAAAATTTAAAATCAAAAAATGGGCTTCCCTGGTGGCACAGTGGTTAAGAATCTGCCTGCCAATGCAGGGGACACGGGTTCAAGCCCTGGCCTGGGAAGATCCCACATGCCACAGTGCAGCTAAGCCCATGTGCCACAACTACTGAGCCTGCGCTCTAGAGCCCGGGAGCCACAGCTACTGAGCCTGTGTGCCACAACTACTGAAGCCCACATGCCTAGAGCCCATGCTCCGCAACAAGAGAAGCCACCGCAATGAGAAGCCCACGCACCGCAACACACAGTAGCCCCCAGTCGCTGCAACTAGAGGAAACCCACGTACAACAATGAAGACCCAATGCAGCCAAAAATAAGTAAATAAAATAAATTTATAAAAATAAAAAATTATTAGGTATGAGTTTTCACCCCCAGTTCACTTTTCCGCAAATGCCTTTTCTGTGTTGCCTTGACACAACCTTAGCCAAAGCAGAACATCTGAGTAACAGAAACAGACCCCTCATTTCACTTATAGCAAGAGAAGTAGAAATAAATATACACAGACCCGGCTTCCCTGGTGGCGCAGTGGTTGAGAGTCCGTCTGCCGATGCAGGGGACACAGGTTCGTGTCCCGGTCCGGGAAGATCCCACATGCCGCGGAGCGGCTGGGCCCGTGAGCCATGGCCGCTGAGCCTGTGCATCCGGAGCCTGTGCTCCGCAACAGGAGAGGCCACAACAGTGAGACGCCTGCGTACCGCAAAAAAAAAAAAAAAAAGAAAAAATGCACAGACCCTTTCTTACACGTGCAGTTGACAAAAGCCCAAAGGTTTGACGGCACAGCCTGTTGCAGGGGGTGGGGGACACGCAGCTTACGCTCTCACACGTTGTAAGTGGGGTGCTGAACGCTGCAGCCACCTACGAAGTGGAGTTTACCAATGCCTAACAAGATCACTTCTGCAGTTACCCTTTGACCTAGCAGTCCTACTTCTGGGGATATATCCTGAACTCACATTGGCAAAAATTCAAAATACCCTAAAGGTATTTCACTATTCAGTGAAATTTTTAATAGCCAATTACTGAGAACAGCTCAAATGTCCCAAGTACCAAATGATCTGAGTAGTGTTGAGAACTGAAAATTTTTGGCTTGGGAAAAAGAAGATACAGGTTTAGGATCACTGAAGTTAATTAAAACCCCATAGTCCTGAATTTGAATTAGAAGTATTGCTATAAACCCATAATGTACATACCATATTTATTAAATCAATAACTTTACTGAAAGCCCGGACTAGTTTTTGAAATCAAGGAAGTTACTGAGGAATGCCAAGCTGGGAGTCACGAGCCACCTCAGGAAGGTCCTGCTGGCCAAGAACAGGACCGCCTGAGTGGCACCGAGAACAAGAACTACAATGAATGAGCGCATGAAATACACTTAAATCCATGAGCTCACAGCATCTTTAAAAACAAAACCTCACTGACTACCGTTGGGAGGATGTCAGGAATTGACATCTTCTGAGAACTGGTAAATCAAGGGGAAGTCAAGGACTTCTCCTACCTTTCCTGAAAGGACTACACCTCTGGGTAACGAGGTGTTGATGTCAGCGTCTGCAGACATGACAAAAAGGGTGAACCAGACACTGGCTGTTTCCTGATAGACGTTCACCACACAACCTATTACATAGTCTTGCCAAAACATCAAGGCAGAGCCTGAGGTAAGGGGTTGCATGGAGGTGGTTTATTTTGAGAGATGATCCTAAGGGACAAGAGTGGGGGGCTGGGAGGGTGAAACAAGGGAAGAGGGAAAGCCCACCCTAGGGGGGCGTTATTGGAGTGGTCCCCACTGTGGGCAATTGAGGCTCCGTCCCACTGGAGACCCGAGAGCAGAGGATTTGTCCACCGGCGTCCCCACGGGCATGAACTCACTCCCTCACGCTTCCAAGTCTGCGGTGTGAAGGGTCAGTGTGGTCAGAGAAGCCGCAGGGCGGGGAGCCTCGGAGCGGCCGGTGGGAGATGCTGTCGGCAGGCCCAGGCATCTTGGGAGGAGTTGTTGCTCATTTCTCAGGTGGCCTGAGAGATGTGAGGCGGGCACAGAGGCACCGGGGCCCTGGTCAAGCTTCCAGACACAGAACACGTGAACCCCACCCAGGACGCAGGGAGCAAGACCCAGACACCAAATCCCTAAGACACACACCAGTCAACGGCAGTGTGTGGACCTTAGTGAGATCCAGGTTCAAATAAACAAACTGAAAAAACCAAACCAAGACTACCTGCGGGGTAACTTACATGAAGGCAGTGTGAGGCGCTCCACAACCCATTCCCAGTGAAACTGGTGAGAACTATAACAGCAAAAACAAAAAGACAACAATACCTACAACCTCTGGGAATGGTCCTGCAGGCAAGCAGCAAATAGAGAAGCATCCATCCAAGAAAATCTATGAAAATTTGCTAAGAAAGGAGAGTGGGGTATCTGACCCAAGACCACTCCCTCCTCCCCACTCAGCTCGGGGATGCAGGGACCCTGCGCCAGAGGCTGCAGCTGAGAACAGAAGGCTTCCTGTCCCCCGGCTCCGCGTGGAAGGGCTTCCTTCCCTGAGCTGCAGGCCTAGGTGTTTGTACCTGCCCAGTGCCTGCTGCTGAGGCTAAGTGTGGGTGAGGCCGGTTGAGAGCAGGGCCTCCCTCCTGCCCAGCCCAGCTCTTGGAGTGGAGGCTCTACCTTGGCACCACTGAGGGTGCTGAGGCCCTGGGCACCTTCCCTGGCTGTGGGGCAGTGGTTCTCACCAGGAGAGGCGGCTGAGAGGACACCAGGCTAGTGCCCCTCCCGTGGAGCTCCTGGAGCAGGGGCGTCACACAGAGAGAAGTCTGCCCTTGTCCTCACCCCAGTTCCAGAGCCATGGCTCAGAGATTGGGGGGATGGGGGGGTGTGATGAGCAAGTCGGAAAAACATCTCTCCTAATTTCTTCCCAAAGGAGCTGACTGTTTGCAACAGACTGTGGAGAAGTTGAAGCCCAAGTTCTCAGGAACAGTGAGGTGGTGGGGGGCACTCAGGAGGGGTGTCGAGTACAGGCTAAGTTGGAGGGTGGTTCACAGGAGGGAAACAAGTGATAAGAAAACTGGGGTGGGGAGGGGCAGCCCTCGTGGGGTGGAAACAAACAGGAAAGGCCCGACTTGGAAAAGACTGTGTCAGAGACCTTGACTGGGTTACTCTGTAGAGGAATTTATGCCCAGGGGCTTGTTGAAAACTGTAGAGCAATCATCAGGCAATTACTGGAGTTTAACAGCTGGGTGTGGTCCCAGGTGACTGTGCATGTACCCAGAGGCGCATCTCCCTCAGGACATCAGAGGCTTAACACTCGGTGTGGGCGTGGGGCGGCAGATACTCTTCACGGAAATACCCAAATAACCCAGCCGGTCACAAAAACAATGCACAAGCAAATAATAATAAGCCCCAGAGGAGAGGGACCAGTACCCAGAGTTGCTACAACATACTATCTATAATGTCCAATCTCCAACAAAAAATTATGAGGCATGCAAAGAAACAGGAATGTATAACCCTTATATCTGCAAAAGCAAAGCAACAGAGACTGCCTGTGAGCATTACAGGATGTCAGATCTATCAGAAAAGACTCCAAGGTAGCCATTATAAGCATGTTATAAACATGTTCACAGGACTAAAGGAAACTATGATTAAAGAATGAAAAGAAGGGTCGATGACAATGTCTCATCTAATAGAGACTATCGATAAAGAGAAATTATTTTTTTAAAGAGAACAAAATGGAAATTCTGGAGTTGAAAAGTACAAACACTGAAAAATTCTAAAAACTCACTAGAGGGACCCAACAGTAGAGCTGAACTAGCAGAAGAAAGAATAATGAGCTTGAAGATTGATTGAGATTATGTAAGCCAAAAAACATCGAGAAAAAATAATGAAGAGAGCCTCAGTGAAACTTGAGATACCATTAAGAACACCAACATGCATGTGATGGGAGTACCAGGGGGAGAAGACAGAGAAAAGAGCAAAAAAACTTGAAGAAATAATGGCTGAAAGCTTCCCAAATTTATTGAAAAACAAATAACCTATACATCCAGGAATCTCAATGAATTCCAAGTAGGATAAATGCAAAGGGAGTCCAGAGACAATAAAAGTAGCAGCTGACTTCTCCTCAGAAATAACAAGCGCCAGAAAGAAGTGAGATAACATATTCAAAGTGCTCTTATGCTATTAAAAAACTGTCAAGGGGACTTCCCTGGCAGTTCTGTGCTTAAGACTCCACACTTCCAATGCAGGGAGCATGGGTCACCCCTGGTGGGGGAACTAAGGTCCCACGTGCCTTGAGGCGCAGCCAAAAAAAAAAAATTGTCAAGAATCCTACATCCAGTAATCAGAATGAAAGTGGAGGCATCACCACGTACCATACAGATATAAAAAAGACTATGAAGCAACACTATGAAACAATTGTATCCCAACAAATGGGCACATTTCTAGAAAGACACAGAGTCATAAAACTGACTCGAGAAGAAACAGACAATCTGAATAGACCTATAACAGCTGAAAACATTAAATTAGTTAAAACACACACACACACACACACACACACACACACACACACACACACACACACACACACACACACACACACACATACACACACACACACAAAACTACCCCTAAAGAAAAGTTTAGGACCAGATAGGTTCACGAGTTCTACCAAATAGTTAAAGAAGAATTAATACAAATTTTTCAAAAACTTCCTAAAAACAGAAGAGGAGGGAACACTTTCCAACTCCTTTTATAGTCCAGGATTAGTATGTTACCAGAACCAAAGACATCACAAGGAGGGCATAGTCCAATATCTCTTGTGACTATGATGCAAAAATCCTCAACAAACTTTAACAAACCAAATCCAGCAACATATAAAAAGAATTATACACCATGGGACTTCCCTGGTGGTGCAGTGGTTAAGACTCCATGCTCCCAATGCAGGGGGCCCAGGTTCGATCCCTGGTCAGGGAACTAGATCCCACATGCTGCAACTAAGAGTTCACATGCCACAACTAAGGAGCCCACTTGCCGAAACTAAGGAGCCTGTGAGCCGCAACTAAGAGGAGCCCACCTGCTGCAACTAAGACCCGGTGCAACCAAATAAATATTAAAAAAAGAAAAGAATTATACACCATGACTAAGTGGGATTTATCCCAGGAATGCTAGGTTGGTTTAACATCAGAAAAACATTTAGTGTAATACATCATATCAATAGAATAAAAAACAGGGCTTCCCTGGTGGCACAGTGGTTGGGGGTCTGCCTGCCGATGCAGGGGGCACGGGTTCGTGCCCCGGTCCGGGAGGATCCCACGTGCCGTGGAGCGGCTGCGTCCGTTAGCCGTGGCCGCTGAGCCTACGCGTCCGGAGCCTGTGCTCCGCGGCGGGAGAGGCCACGGCAGTGAGAGGCCCGCGTACCGCAAAAACAAAAACCACACGATCATCTCAATTGATGCAGAAAAGTCATTTGACAAAATCCAACTAAGGATAAAAGGGAACTTCTTTAATCTGATAATGGCATCTACGGTAACCCCACAGCTCACATCATACTCAATGGTGAAAGACTGGATGCTTTCAGGAACAAGGCAAGGATACCTGTCTGGTCACTTCTATCCAACATTGTACTGGAGGTTCTGGCCAGAGCAATTAGGCAAAAAAGAAAAAGAAAAGAATGAAAGAAAGGAAAGAAAGAAAGAAAGGAAGGAAGAGCATCCAGATTGTAAAGGAAGAAGTAAAACTAGTTCTATTCACAGATGACATGATGTTGTATGTAGACAATCCTAAGGAGCTCACTGAAAAATGATGAGAACGGATAAAAGAACTCAGCAGGGTGGCAGGATAGAAGATCAGTGTACAAAATCAGTTATCTCTCTATACCCTTGCAATGAACAATCCAAAAATGCACTTAAGAAAACAATTCCAACTGCAATAGTATCAAAAAGAATAAAATGCTTAGGAATAAATTTAACCAAAAAAATGCAAAACTTATACCCTGAAAGCTACAGAACATTGTTCAAAGAAATTAAAGAGGATCTAAATAATTGGAAAAACATCTCACGCTCGTGACTGGAAGACTTAACATTGTTAAAATGTCAATATTTCCCGAAACAGTCCCTAATCTACAGATTCGATGCAAAATCTCTGTCAGAATCCCAGTGGACGTCTTTGTGGAAACTGACAACCTAATTCTAATATGGAACTGCAAGGAACCCAGAAGAGCCAAAACATTCTTGAAAGAAGAACAAAAGAAGGTTTCAAAACTTACTACAAAGCAACAGTAGTCAAGACACTGTGGAGGAGTGTCTGCCAGGAGGATAGATATATTGACCAATGGAATAGAACTGAGGGCCCAGAAATAAACCCAAACCCCTATGGTCGAGTGATATTTGACAGCATACGAAGACCATCCAATGGGGAAAGAGCAGTCTTTTCAACAAGTGGTGTGGGATAACTGGATAACCACGCGGGGAAGAATCAAGTTGGACCCTTACCTCACAAAATATTCAAAAATTATCTCAAAATGCATCAAAGACCTAAATGTACGAGACGAAACTATAAAACACTTCGGAAAAAAGCACAGAGTGAATCTTAATGATCTTGGATTTGGCAAAGGGTTCTTAGGTATGACACCAAAAGCATGAGCGACAAAATTGAAAATAGATAAATTGTATTTCATCAAAATTAAAATAGTTTGTGCTTCAAATGACACAATCAAGAAAGTGGAAAGACAACCCACATAATGGAAGAAAATATTTGCAAATCCTGTATCTGATGAGGATTTAATATCCTGAATGTATAAAGAACTCCTACAACTCAACACAAAAGACAACCCAGCTAAAAAATGGGCAAAGGACTTAAATAGATGTTTCTCTGAAGAAGATACATAAATAGCCAATGAGCACATGAGAAGACAGTCAGTATCTCTAGCCATCGGGGAAACACAGATTAAAGCCTGAGACTTCACACCCACTAGGCTGGCTGGAATCAAAATACCAGATAATAGCAAGTGTTGGAAAGAACATGGAGAAATCGAACTTTCCACTATAATTTACCACATTAACAGATTGAATGGGGGAATCAACTGATCATCTCAATATATGCAGCAAAAGCATTTGATAAAGTACAACACTCACTGATGATAAAACGTCCTATTAACTAGTTGCAGAAGGAAATGTAGGTCACCTGGAAAAGGTATTTTGAAACCCCCCCCTGCACATATCATGCTTATGGTGAAATGTTAAAAGTATTTCCTTTAAAAAGCAAGAATAAGACAAAATGCCCCTTCTGGAAACTTCTAGCCACACTCACACTGCAGGCTCTAGCCGGCCCAGTAAGACAGGAGAAAGAGGTAAGAGATGGGTACCACTGTGCTTTGTTTCAGTTCCATTTAACAGAAAACCCAAACAATTGCTTACACGGGTAGGAACGCAATCCTCTCTGGCCCCTGAGGCCTCCCCAGCCTCCTGCAGGGTCCAGGGGCGCTGCCTCTGGGCCTCTGAGTGCAGCATTCACCACCCCAAGTTGTGGAAACGGGCTCGCCGAGGGTAGGGGTGAGCACATGGTTCCTCGTTCTGCAGATTTTCAAAGTCAACCTGGAAGAACGGTAACACCCCTTGGATGCGCACAGGACAATGCAGCTGTTTGGTGTGGTTTTTAAAAACACGTGCTTCTTAACATGCTGAGACATTTCCTGCCCACATTTTACTGCCTCTGAAATTTAGCATCTTATCATCATGGCCATGTTGGTTAATTTGCTATATGGGTATTTTTCTTAATGGTCTAATCAATGGAAACACAGCATAATGTATGGAATATCAGAAACAGCAAGAACTGTGTATGTTTAGCTAATGAGGCAACACTTTTTTAAAAGTCAAATGAAAGTACCAGAGCTTTAGGCCATCTGGATAGCATTATGCGTTATCACACCAGGGAAACACGGTGAAGTACAGTGATTCAGAAATACTTCCTGAGGGCGTGCACAGATTTGGGACCAGCGAGGCCAGCAGAGAACCCTGCCCTTTGCCTGCCCCTGGCTGTGTCCATGAAGCATGGCATCTCTGGCGATGCAGAAATGGCATTTTTCTTAACATGCCAATCATGGCAAGGTCTTTACAGTCTGTTGGGAGGAAGTACTGCCTAAGTAGTGTTTTCTTGTTATGAAATGTTTTAAACGCACAAAAGCAAATGTAAAATCACACGTCTGGGCTTCCCTGGTGGCGCAGTGGTTAAGAATCCGCCTGCCAATGCAGGGGACACGGGTTCGAGCCCTGGTCCGGGAAGATCCCACATGCCGCGGAGCAACTAAGCCCGTGCGCCACAACTACAGAGCCTGTGCTCTAGAGCCCGCAAGCCACAACTACTGAGCCCGCGAGCCACAACTACTGAAGCCTGCGCGCCTAGAGCCCGTGCTCCACAACAAGAGAAGCCACCGCAATAAGAAGCCTGCGCACTGCAACGAAGAGTAGCCCCTGCTCGCCACAACTAGAGAAAGCCACGCGCAGCAACGAGGACCCAATGCAGCCAAAAATAATAAATAAATAAATACATACATTTATAAAAATAAAAAATAAAATCACACGTCCTGGCAAGGACAGTAGATACCACAGCCCCACAACCCAGCTTAAGAAGTACCCAGTGTTTACTTTTAGGAGTCCCATGAGAGGGCCTCTACCCTCCCGGCACTGCTTCTTTAAGATCGTTCAAGACCTATGGTCAGATTGCGGGAGTCCCTCCCCCAGAAGTACTGAAGCAGAACTGACCTGGCCCAACCCTCTGAGTGGTCCACAGGCGCAAGACCTGCGGCCTGGGGTCCACGCCTGGCACAGAGTAGGCCAGGTTGGCTCGGGGGCCAGCAGGGACCATAGAGCTGACTGGATGCCAGGAAGGGACCCTGGTCCCCACCCAGGAACCAGAGGCGACCCTGACGTGGGAGCCTCAGGGCAGTCTTCCTGAGACCCTGAGACCCAGGCATGCTGGGTGGGTCACTGTTTAGCGTCCTCCCTAGTCCCATCTTCCCCACTCTGGCACTACTGGGGTCACCGCAGTCCACACCTTTGCATAACTTGGCCCACTCCTTGTCCCCAGATCAGGTGGCCCCTGCACCTCCAGAGAGGCGTGCTCTGCCCTGAACTGCTCTCCTGTCCCCCTGTCCAGGTGGTCTCCCAAGGGCAGGGCTGCTGTCTCCAAATCCAGCAGCCGGGCATGAGGCAGGTGACTGGGAACCAGCGGGGCTGGGGGGGAAGCCGGACTCTGGAGCTCGGACCCCTCCGTGCAGGGTCCTGATGGGTGAGTCCTCCCGCGTTGGCTCCGGCCAGCTGGGCAGCCTCAAGGCCTTGGAGACACAGTGGCTGAGGAGACGGCCGGCAGTGTCCCCTGGCCCCAGGACCTGGCCCAGGGCATTCAGGGGCCCGAGTTGTCCATGAGACGGTGGACAGGCAGTAGAAGTCCACAGTGCTCTGCCGGGGGCGGGAGCCTGGTCTAAAACAATGGGAAAGTCTTGGTCTTGATAAGTTTGCTTCAGCCTTTCCCAGCAAGGGCACCCAGCTGGTGGGCTCTGGGCCTCCACAGAGCCTCGCTTACCCTCCAGTGGTCTGGGTGCCAAGCCCTGAGTCAGACAAAGGATGGTCGAGCTGCTCCGTGGGGTCCTGAGAGGAGAGGCTCCCTGGGGAGGTGTCTTGGTCAGAACCGGTCATGCAGACCCGTGCAAATTGATGCAGCCGATCCCTCTGCCAGCCCCGGGCTGCCCAGCGCTCTGGGGTGTGGAGAAGAGGATCAAAGTATTGACGGGCCTTAAAAAGCCGCAGATGTGGTCCTGCAGGTGCCTGGGCACACAGAAGGCGGGTGGTCGCTCTCAGGGCCCCTGGGCCCCTCGTCCAGCTCCCTTGGTGCAGCGGCCCCCACCTGCCTTCTCTGGCACTTTCCAGACCACGGACAGGTCTGGCCCCTCGCAAATCGTGACTGGAGCTGGGTTCTGAGCTTAAGCGGCACAGGTTCAGGACTCGCTGGCCCACACCCCAGGAGGGACTGGACGCATCTGGCCTCCTCCCCCTTCCCATCAGCAGGCCTTCATTCTTAGCAGCTGCACTTCAAGAACTGCGTTAGTTTCTCTTTCAAATTCATCCTGAGTTTGCATTTTTCCAGGAAACCGAGAGAGAATGATGGCTACGACATGTAAATTAATGCAGTATTATCCTTGCTTCCCGTGGAGCGGCACCTCCGCTGCCTGCCCAGTAAAAGTCAGTGCTTCGCCTTCGCAGGCGGCAGGACCCCAGCCCTGCAGTCATTACAGGGAGAGACGGGCCTGGAATTGGCCTCTCGCGTGGTCACTGCGTGTCCCTACGCCCACGCGGCAGAGGCGGTCTGCCGCCCAGGTGCCCCCTCCGGCCCGGCGGGTGAGGGAGGGGAGGTGAGCTAACCCCAAGATCGCCCGCCACGGCCCCAGCCCTGAGTCGGAGCATTGGGGGCGGCAGGGCAGACGCTCGGACAGGGGAGAGGGTTGGACCGTCCTCTTGCTTGGCGCCTGGGCGCTCGGTTCCTAAGTTATGTCAGCACGTTGTCAAGAGGCAGCAGAAGGATGCGCAGCAGGTCCCCGGCCACCGGCCACCCTGGCGAGTCGGCAGGACGCAGCTGGCCGCTGGCGCCGCCGGTCCCGCTGCGGGCGCGCGGCCATTCCTTCTCTTTCCGCCGGACAACGCCGACCGCTGTCCCGCTCCAGCTCCGTCCCCGCGGAAGCCAAGCGACCGCGCCAGCCCGCGGTGCGGTCCGCGCTCCACGAGTCCGAGGTTCCGAGGCCGCCGGGCCCACGCGTGGATGCCCCGCGCACACTCACCGCACGCACCCTCACGCACATGATCCCACAGAGACAGCACTTCGCCTCAGGCTCCCGAACGTTCTCTAGTAAAATACATAAATGAACGCGGGAAAAATTCCCTAAAATAAGCGTGAAAGTCTCCACTCGCACACAACGCTGAGAAACCTAGTTAGCGAAAGTAGTTGGTAAGTTTCTCTTTAGCAATTCCGGCACCAAACTGTTCCTGTCGTTTCTTTGTTCCGAATCAGTTTCCTGCCGCTGCAGCCAGAAACAATCTACTAAGTTCTTCCGAGCCGCCGCGGTTACCGAGACAGGTCCACAGAGGAAACCTCAGAATACTTTATTGGCTGCTTTGTATACATTGGAAAGTCCTATTTTGTCCATTTCGAGGACAATATAAAACTATGTTCACTGTCTTTCAGGAAAGTTTGCACTAACATAACTTTATAAAAACATTTTTTTAAAATAACCGTAAGATACCCACAGATAGTCTTGCGGCATCCAGTTTAACACAGTATTAACAACAACAAAAACAAAAACCTGAAAAACGAGACAAGAAGAGAACCCCGAGACGCCCGCTGCGCACCAGGAGCAAGGAACCGGCCGGGGCGCCGCTCGCCCGCGGGGACCCGTCTCCGGCCCTGGGAAGGGGTAGCCCCGGTGGCGGAAGACAACACCCCGCCCCCTACACCCCCTGCGTGCGTGCCCTTCCTCCCCAGCGGGCCCCCAGGGCCCACGGCCTTGCAGCCCTAGGACAGGTAATACATGCCGTAGGCGGCCACGGGCGCGGCGAGGAGTCCCGGCACCTGCGGCAGGGAGCCCGCCGCGCTGCCGTACACGGCCGGGGAGCCGTGAAGGTGGACGCCCAGCGGGAAGGGCAGGGCGAACGAGGGCAGCAGCGGCTTGGCCGCCAGCTTCAGCTTCTCCAGCTCGGCCTCCTGCAGTCGCTTGGCCTTGGCCCGGCGGTTCTGAAACCAGATCTTGACCTGCGTCTCGGAGAGGCTCAGGCTGCTGGAGAACTCGGCGCGCTCCGCGATGGACAGGTACTGCTTCTGGCGGAACTTGCCCTCCAGCGCCAGCAGCTGCGCGGTGGTGAAGGGCGTCCGCGGCTTGCGGTTGTTCTTGTGTTTCCTGAGGGTGCAGGGTGGAGGGCTGGGGGCGCCTAGGGGGAAAGAGAGCACAAAGCGGACGCTCAAACGCCAGCAGTGCGCGCCAAGGACGGTTCCGGATGCGTGTCCCGGCCGAGACCGCGGACCTCAGTTGAGACAAGATACCCCCAAACCTCCGGGGTAATAGAAGCGAGGCACCGGGGAGACGGCGCGCGGAGAGGGGGGCCGTTGTGGACTCGGGTTCTGCTCCCCAGATCGGTGGCCTTGCGTCCCTCGGGAGGAGAGGAACTCTGCCCACTTGGAAAAGCGAAAAACTTGGGCGGGAAGCGCAGAGGCCAAGCAGAAGTCAACCATCGCGGGGAGTGACGGCAGCAAAAGGGGTGCTCGGCCAGAGAGACTCCGAGACAAGAAGCCCCGGGTCTTGGGTTGCGGGCTCCGCCCCAGGGTGGAGCAGAAGCCTGTTTGGCGTGGGGCCGGGGAGCCGCCGTGGGGTTCGCGCGCGCGCGCGGGAGGGGTCGGGTGGGCTCGCGTGGGCTGGTTTCTTTCTCTGCGCCCGGGCCGGCGCGTTAGTGGCTGGTTACTTTCCAAAGTTACGAGAGACAGCGTCCTTCCCGCCCTAGTCCTCCGAGCCCGGGCCGGGCGGGCTCCTCTCGCAGCCCAGAACCGTGCGACAGGGCACTTACGTGGGGAGGACAAGGGGGCGGCCGCCGGGACCCAGGCCCGGGGTTCCGCGGCGCCCCGCGGCCTCTCCTCCCGGGGCTCCGCGGGCTCCGCGCCCAGCCAGTGCTCTGCCTGCGGCAGCGACTTGACGCTGAAGGGCAACGGGCCGGACCCCGCACGGTCCCTGCTGCACGTCCTGAGCCCAACAGGGTTCATGCCGAGCGACGCCGGGGCCATGCGCTGGCCGGCGGGCGCGGGGCTGGCGGGGCTCAGCAGGCGCGACGTGGGGCCAGCGCGCCGCGACACTGCCGGGGGCTCCACTGCGCCCCCGCCCTCAGAGCCCTATAAAAAGGCGGCGCCCCTTTCATGCCCAGCTCTCCAATCGCCGCTGTCGCTGCCGCGTGGGCCCAGGCGTCCATTGGTTTCGCTGACCCGGGAGGGCGGGACGGCCGACTGGGACTCTAGCGCCCCAGCCCCGGCCTGCCTGGCGCACCCCTGTGGACTTCCCAGAGCCCGGCTGTCCTCTCCCGGAGCGCTGCGGCCCGGCTGGGAGGTGGCTGGTACACCCGGGGAGCACGAGGCGCTGGCCCCAGCCTCCCCACGCGCAGGAGCCCACAGTGGACGCGACCTGATTGAGCCGCGGTCCGGGCACAGGTCGGGACCGCGCGCGGATCCTGAGACGCGGAGAGCTCGGCGCCGTCAGAGAGGCGGCGCCGGCGCCTCCCGTAGTGTTGTCCCTCTGTCGCTCGCCGGCTGCTCTTCCCGCTGCGCCCAGTCCGGAGCCTGAGCCTTCGGCGCGTGCCTGCTGTGGCCCAGGCGTTCCCTCCGAACCCTGGGGGCTGCTTTTGACTGAACCTGCGCCCGGACCGAGGACCCTGCTTCTGTCGCCTTGTAGTCGGGCCTCAGGTGCCCTGACCCTGAATGGCTTTTTGGGCACCCGTAGCTGCCGAACGCTCTCCGTGGCGTCCCACGGCCTGGCTCCAGGAACGGCCGGCGGGGCACGTCGAAGGTCCCCGGGCAGGGCCCGGAGCCGCGGAGAAGGCCGAGGGGCCGACCTCTCACCCGCCTGCGACGCAGGGCTTGGGGCACAGGCAGGGCGCCTCGGGCCGCTGGGCCGCAGGGCGCCTCGGGCCACGAGGTCAGTCGCTGGGTGTTGGATTCACCGTCAGCCTCTCCCGCTCCTCACTTGCTTGGCCGAATCGTCCGGAGTCGCGGGACCTGGGACCTGGGAAAAGCCCCGCGGCGCGGGCTTCCGACTGACCCGGCCAGACGGGGCCGGGCTGTCAACGGGGCCCCCGCGGATCAGGCGGAGAGGGATCCCCGACACGGCTCGTAGAAGGTGGAGCCAAGGCCCGACAGAGATTTACGCTTCACTCGGATTATTTTTCCAAAACTGAACCAATCTTTGGTTTAAAACCTTCTGGGGTGCTGCAGACGAGGCACCGCTCTGCAGCCTCTCGCGGAACGAAAGAAACCCCGACTGTGTTTTAGAATAAATCATGAGATTATTTTGCAGGTAACACCTTTATGTCCGATTAATATCCCAGAACACGGAAACAGCAACCTAAATCCGTACATGTTTATTTTTGAAAAACCAAAGTGTTTTTTTTTTTGTTTTTTTGTTTTTTTTTTGCGGTACTCAGGCCTCTCACTGCTGTGGCCTCTCCCGTTGCGGAGCACAGGCTCCGGACGCGCAGGCTCAGCGGCCATGGCTCACGGGCCCAGCCGCTCCGCGGCATGTGGGATCTTCTTGGACCGGGACACGAACCCGCGTCCCCTACATCGGCAGGCGGACTCTCAACCACTGCGCCACCAGGGAAACCCTCAAAGTTGTTTAATGAAATCTAGCTTTGGGTGACACTTTATCCAGTTCAGCTAGAAAAATTCAATTAGAAAGTTTCTCTCCGTGCAAACTTAGAAGCATGACTGAAAGGGGCCCTCAGACCCCTCCAGGCCAGGCCTGCATCTGTGGCTAGATCAGTTCTTTCTGCATTCCAAGATGGATTGCCCCTTTCTAATGTAATAAAGATGTTCTGAGTTGATTGAAGATAATTGTACCATTAGAGCACTTTCTTTGAAGGCCTCTCTCCTGATAGCTTATCTTTAGCAGG
The DNA here is from genome assembly GCF_011762595.2 of Tursiops truncatus. NCBI lineage: Eukaryota > Metazoa > Chordata > Mammalia > Artiodactyla > Delphinidae > Tursiops > Tursiops truncatus. The sequence goes on along the minus strand of NC_047049.1, from coordinate 226,710 downwards.
CCACTCACAGGAGCGTTTGAAAAAGAATTTTAATGAGGATGACAGCCAGCTGCCTCCGCCTGCCCCATGTCCACTCAGGACACTCCGGAGGTAGCCTCTGGGTGGATGACGTGGGGGCCTGGCTGCGGCCTGGCTAGCCTGGGGGTGGGATGGGGCCATGGGGCCAGGCGCAGGGGCCGACCTTCAGGACCGGCTCCCTGAGGGTGTTGGACTGGTGTCTCTAGTTCCCAGCAAGGCTGGGCCAGTGCTGACCAGGCCCCTGACTGGCACTGGCTCCAGCAGGGGCATAGAGGAAGGAGGGAGGGAGGATGTGGGGCTGGGGGAGAGCCCCTGGGCTTGGATATCAAAACCCAGACCCCAACACTGAGCACAACCAGGCCTCCAGCACAGTGTCATCTCCAGCCCCGCTGGGCCCTGGGATGGGAGATGGGGCAGGGGATGGTGGCGGTGAGAAGGAAGGGATCCCACTTCTGTCAACGTGGGGGCTTTGGGTGCAGAACCCTGGACCCCGTGTGTAGGGGAGCCTGGGCACCGTCTCTGGCCACCAGGAGGGATGAAGACACCTGCAGGGACCCGGCTTCCCAGCGGCCCAGGAGCAGGCCAGCCAGGCATGCTGTGTGGACAGGAGCACCCTTCCCATCCCAGGTGAGCCCCTGAAATGACAGCAAAGCCCCAAAGAATGCCCCACTCAATCCACCCTGGGGCAGACACTGTCCCCCCAGTTCGAGTGGCATTGTCCCTGCAGTTTGCTCTGAGCTGTGTGGGGACAGGAGGTCAAGCGAAGGCCCAGACACTTTTATTTCCTGTGTTTCTCTTCCTCCTTTTGGTGCTGAATTCATGGGGAATGAACACATCCTTAGCTTCCAGAAATGAGTGACGAGTACAGACACGGGGGGATTGGAAGCCCTGAGGGGCCTCCTCAGTGGAGTCAGTGTAGCGAGATGATTCTTGAGAATGGATTTTGTTTTGTGGGATTTATCCGGGCAAGTTTGGTACTGGGCAGGACTCAAACAAGTGCTCTCCCTCCTCTTAAAACCTGGTGGAGGGGAGGGTTTGATGCTGCGGAGGAGAGGTCACGTAGAGCTCACGCCAGACGGTGCCGCAGGGTTGAAGGTGATACCACGTTAGTGACTGAAGAAAGCGACGGTCCCCTTTGTATGGGGATGGTGGGCATCCCGTCCTGGATGCCGTCTACAGGGTGGTAGCACAGTTTGCACACAAAGGACCATGACGGGCCCATCTCCTGGGTCTTGCTCCAGGGCGGGACCACCCACTCCTCAGGGCCCCTTCCAAAGGGCCACACTTCCCAGACAGTGTAATCTCCAGGGGAACCATGTTAGAAACCATCGATTTATGCCTCATCCTCTATGTCATTGCTGTCATTGCTGAGGCCCCAGAGAGCCTCCTATTCATCCTGAAAGGCTGGGGCCACTCCCCTCCTCAAAGGCATCTGTGTTGGAGCCTTTGAATTTTTCCTTCTCAACTTATTGGAAAATTGCTCCAAACACAAGTGGTACTTTACCCATGACTCTGGCCAGAGGGGAACTAGGTGACATGAGCTCCAGCAGCTAGTGGGTGTGCTAAAAGAGAGGCAGGTGGGACGTGAGGTCCCCCAGGTGGGACGTGAGGTGCTCCAGGTGGGACGTGAGGTCCCCCAGGTGGGACGTGAGATCTACCTCCCCAGGTGGATGCTTTGGAGTCGCTCAGGAGAGGAACTGCTCCCAGTCAGATGAGGCCCATGAGATGGGGAAGGCTCAGATGAAAGTGGGAGCTGAGGAAAGAAGGCCCTGGGACTCATCCTGCGACCCCATCACTTCATAGTGTCTCCCCACGTCTTTTTTTTGGCCACACCTCGCAGCATGTGGGATCTTATTTCCCTGACAAGGGATTGAACCCGTGCCCCCTGAAGTGGAAGCGTGGAGTCTTAACCACTGGACAGCCAGGGAAGTCCCTCCCCACATCACTTCTTTTCTCCTGTTCACCTCTATCTTCTCTGCCAATTTACTTTCACATTTACTCTTTACATCCAGGGCTTTGAAACTTTGCCAAACCTCCTGATGGGGGAAATCAGAGGAGAAGCCCATCTTTACTGAGTGACCTCTCTGTCCAGAGCAATAGGTGCATATAGTTTTGTCCGGGACAGAATGACCCACCCCCCCAGGATGTCTGCAGCCTAGTCCCTGGGACCTGGCAATGTGTACGTGGCAAAGGCAGGATCGAGATTGTTCATCAACTGCCCTTGGGATGGACCATCCTGGCGCATCCAGGTAGACCCAATCTAATCACCAGGGTCCTCGAGGGCCCAGAGACATGGCAGCGTGGGAAGGAATGAGCTAGCCATAGCTGGCTTTGGTGGGCGGCCTCTAAGGCCTGGGGTCCCCCAGAGCCTCCAGCAGGACCAGCCCAGGCCGCTGACACTTGATTTGGCCCAGGGAGACCCACTTGGGCTTCTGGCCCCAGAACTGTGCAGCAGTAAATCTGGGCTGTGTACAGTCAGTTGTTACGGCAACAGTAGGGAGCTGGTCTCCCCTCTGAGGCACCTCTTATCACCCCAGCTTTTGTGGGAGAGAAAATAGGCTCAGAGAGACAGACGACTTGGCAGTGGGGGTCAGGCAGGGTGGACCCAGCCCTGAGTGACTCTCAAGTCCGTGCTCTGCCTAGGGTGGTGGGCCTAGCGCTCTCCATGGGTCAGAGGCAGCAGGGAGCCAGGGCTCCATGGCACCTGGGACCTTTGCTCTGGCACCAGCTCTCCCAGAGCCCAGGCCCCCCGGAGCATCCTAAAGCCTCCTTGCTGCCTCCCTCGCTCTGCCTGCCCAGCCCATCTCCAAGCCCCCAGGTGGGATGTGCTCAAGTCGCCTCTGCTGGCAGAGCTGAGAGTCAGACTGCCTGTGTGCGGTGGGGGTGTCGCTCTCTCCTGGGGGAACTGGCCGTTGGGCATCTGACTGCAGAGAACAGGCAGAGCTGGGGGCCTCGGTGGGCACAGGACAGCAGTGGGCCAGTGAAGCCACTGTGTGCAGAAACAGTGGGGCCCTAAGGAAGGGCTCGCCGTGCAGCCCCAGGTGCGGGCCCGAGTGTAGGACAGCTGGAAGAATCCATGAAGCAGAGATGATGCTATTTTGGAATTATTGAGTTGTAAATATTTGTTTTATTTTGAGGGTTAACAACTTTTCTTTGGAGATGCTTGAAAAACAGGCGGGGGATGGGGGGAGAAACGACACCATGCAGGAGAAGACGGGAATGAGTGTAGGATGGTTTTAGAAACAGGAGGAACAAAGCAGCCACTCCAAGCTTGACGCCCCTCGGCTCCAAGGCCCCAGACGGGACAGTAATTAGACCCAGGGCTTCTGGCCTGTGCTCTAGGGCAGGCTGGACAGGGTAGGACCATGGCTCGGAAGTGAACTAAGAAGCCCACAAGAGTCCCCTGGTGCCAGCTCTTTGGGCAGCCTGAGGCTTACCAATGCCCCTGATATCTAGCAACCAGCTCTCAGATTCATTGCCTTTATTGTTTCCTGGTTTCTATTTCATTGATTTCTACTGTGATCTTCATTGTTTTCTTTCTTCTACTTAGTTTGGGTTGTCTTTGGTCTACTTTTTCAGGTTTCTTAATGTAGAAGCTGTCATTGATTTTTTTAAACCTTTCTTCTTTTCTAATATAGCCCTCAGTGCTATGAATTTTCCTCTAAGTACTGCTTTGGTGCATCCTGCAATTTTGATATGTTTTCAATCTTAGTTCAAAATAATAATTCCCTTTTGATTTCTTCTTTGACCCAGGGTCACTCAGCGGGTTACTGAGTTTCCAAGTATTTCAGGATTTTTTAGGGATGTTTCTGTATTGGTTTTCATTTTACATTCGTTTGGTAGAACACACTTTGACATGTGTCCTTTTATATTTATTGAGACTTGTGTTACAGCCCCAAATATGGTCTATCTTGGTCAATATTTTCTGCTGTCCCTGAAAAGTATATGAATTCTTCTGTTGCTGGATGGGGTGGTCAGTAAATATCAATTGAGTCAATTGGTTGATAAGCACCTACCGACTGTACTTATTGTTTGGTACTGTAGGGTTATAGGCTCATTTTCTGCCTACTTGTTTGGTCAATTATAGAGAAAGGGATATCAAAAACTTCAATGGTAATTGTGAGTTTGTCTATTTCTCTTTGTGATTCTATCAGTTTTCACCTATTTTGAAGCTGTCTTGTTAGGTCCACAAATGTTTAAGATTGTTACATGCCTTTGACAAATTGATGCTTTTATCAATTTGAAATGATCTTCATTTCTGTAATTTCTTGGCTCTAAAGTCAACTTTGCCTAATGTTAGCATAGAGACTCCAGGTTTTTTTTGACTAGTGTTAGCATGTTTTTCACTTTTCCATGCTTTTACTTTCAACATAGTTGTGTATTTATCTTTAAAGAGTACTTTGTGTAGGCTCTGTGCATGTGGGTCTCGCTCTTTTATCCACACTGACAGCCTCTGACTCTTAATTTGATATTTAGACCAATTACATTTGGTGTACTTATTGATAGGTTAGGTTTATTTTTAATTTTTTTTATAGCTTAATTACATTTTTGTGGGGGGGCTGTTTTGGGTCTTCATTGCTGCATGCGGGCTTTTCTCTAGTTGTGGCGAGCACGGGATACTCTTTGTTGTGGTGCGTGGGCTTCTCATCACGGTAGCTTCTCCTGTTGCGGAGCATGGGTTCTAGGCACATGGGCTTCAGTAGCTGCAGCACATAGGCTCAGTAGTTGTGGCTCGCGGGCTCTAGAGCGCAGGCTCAGTAGCTGTGGCACGCAGGGTTAGTTGGTCCACGGCATGTGGGATCTTCCCAGACCAAGGATTGAACTCATTGTCCCCTGCATTGTCAGGCGTATTCTTAACCACTGCACCACCAGGGAAGTCCTGGTAGGTTAGGTTTAAATCTATTATCTTACTAATTATTTTATAACTTCCCATCTGTTCTTTGTTCTGTTTCTTTTTTTGATCAATTGAATATTTTAAAAAGTATTCCAGCATATCTCCTTTGTTGGCTTATTAGCTATAACTTTTTTTTTTTTTTCCGGTACACGGGCCTCTCACTGTTGTGGCCTCTCCTGTTGCGGAGCACAGGCTCCGGATGCACAGGCCCAGCGACCACGGCTCACGGGCCCAGCCGCTCCGCGGCATGTGGGATCTTCCCGGACCGGGGCACGAGCCCGTGTCCCCTGCATCGGCAGGTGGACTCTCAACCACTGTGCCACCAGGGAAGCCCTAGCTATAACTTTTATTATTATTATTATTTTTTTTTGCTACTCTAGGGTTGACAGTATACATCTTCAGTTTACCGCAACGTACCTCTAGTGAATCATCCTGCTGTGTGTACAGTATAAGAACTTCACAGTAGTGTCTGGTATCTCCATTTCTCCCTTCTGACTCTTGTGCTATGGTTGTCACACGTTTTACCACTACGTGTTATAAGCCTCACACCACATTCTGATTAAATGGTCAGTTACCTTTTAAGGAGATTTAAATAATAAGAAAAAGCCTTTTCTATTCCTCCATGTAGTTACTGTTATTGGTGCTCTTCATTTTTTTGGTACATTCATATTTCCATCTGGTATCACTTTCCTACTGTGGAAGGACTTTTAAAAATATTTCTTACAGTGCAACTATAAGTTAGCAGGTTTTAGTATTTGAAGACATTGCTCCGCTGTCTTCTCATGTGCACTGTTTCCAACGAGAGCTCTGCTATCGTCCTCATCTTTGCTCCTGTGCACACAAGACGTCTTCTCTCTCTGAAAGGAGATATTGCCTTTACCCTTGGTTTTGAGCAATTTGGCTATAACGGGCCTTGATGTAATTTTATGTTTGCTTTGATTGGTGTGTCTTGTTTTTGGCACAAGGATTTATTACAAGCATCTCCGCTTCGCAGAGTCACTGGAGGTCATGGGAAACCCCACCCTGGGGTGCGTGCGCTGAGTTCCTTGGGTGGGACCGCATCTGGCTCTCACCTGCACCACTCAGAGGCCAGCCAGGCACATGCTCCCTCCCACCTGTGCGCAGGCGGAGGGTCCATCCTGGGGGGTCAAGCATCGTGGGCAGCCTTGTACAGGCCTTGACTTGGGAGGAGGGAAGGGGAAGCTGGAACAGAGAGAGACATTGGGGGCAGAGGCCAGGGCCACAGCGCTCAGAGGAGGGGCTCCAGGACCCATGGGGCCTGAGAGGCCATGGGACTCATGGGGGAGGGGCCCCAGGGTTCAGAGCAGTGAAACCGCAGTGGGTCTGCAACTGCTTCTCCTGGGAGTTAAACGGCCCACCCAGAGTCTCTGGGGGGAGAACCCTTTGTCAGGACCCTCTGACCGAGGAGGGGCTGGTGGAAAGGCAAAGGCCCCTGAGCAGCTGGAGGCCCTGTGTGGCTCGAGTGCAGGGAGTAAGGGGAAGGTGGGCGCTGGGACGAGAGGGCAGGTTCTGGGGCTGGGGTGTGGCTGGGGTCAGGGCCCTACTCGGGAAGCATGGAGGGGCGGGCACCCTGGGGCCCATGTCGTCTCTGTGTCACCTGCCCGCCTACTGCGAGGACTCTGGGAAGTCCACGGAAAAGTTCATGTGGCACCTGGGCCGAGGGATGGTGACAGCCTGGAACCCCCAAGGCAGCCCCCACCCCTGGGAAGGGGAGGGAAGCAAATGGCGAGCCCTGCCGGTTCAAGGCCTCACTACTTTTCTTGGTGCTGCAGGAAGAACTGGCTCGGGGCCCCTCCCCTCCGTACCCTGCTCTCCTGGGTGACAGGTGGTCCCGGGTCTGGGTGGGGATGGAGTGATGCGGGTGGGTGGGGGGCTGCCCAGGCCCACCCTAGGCAGCCTTTTGCTCTTCCCCCCATGAGCCATCCCACTGTGGAAGGGGCCTCTCACGAGCCGTGGGCACTGTGGACAGAAGTGCTGGTGAGGGGCGCCAGCTCGTAGCATGGGTGGGGAAGGCCGCCAACCCGAACGCCATCCTAGGGAGAGACAGAGGGATCCTCCTGGGCCCGGCCCCACCCCCGGGAAGTTAGAGAGGGTCCTGTTCAGCTGGGCCACGTGCTCCCCTCCCAAAGGCCTTCTCCCTGCCCGGCCCTGAACGCCTGGCCAGGCCCCTTTAATCACGGCCTGGCACTGTCCAGCCAGGCTGGGCTCTCCTCAGGCGGAAGAGTGCTCAAAGGGCCTGAGTGAACAGGTGGGGCATTTGGGGGACAACGGGCGCTTGGTCTCCAGTCTCCAGGCGGCAGGGACCTGTGGAATCCTCCGGCTGCCGCGCTCTGCTCTGTGCAGCCGGCGTGCTTTGTGCTGTAGCCACCGTGGGTTAATGAGCTGGAAAACACAGTTGCGCCTCCCCGGCTGTGAAAATCGCTTCAGGGGCGGCGGAGTCAACTTACTGCTGGGAGAACCCAGAACTGATTTCCTTTGTCAGGAGGGCCCCAGTGCATCCCGGCAGAGGCCACGGGCCGGGTCTGGGCCTCCTCCCGAGAAGACCCCAAGCAGCCCAGGCCTCAGAGGGGCTCTGAATACAGCTGGGGACCCCAGGAATGAGAAGGCTTGAAAAACAAAACAGCAGACGCCTTTCTCCTGCCTCCCCCAATTTCCAGAGCTCTCCCCTGCTTTTGGACTGAGTACCAGACCCCTCCCCACAGCAGACGCCACGCTAGGAGGACGATGCTGGGGGCTTGGGACTGGGCTCCGGACACCACCCCACCCCCACTCCTTCCAGAGGAGGTCAGCAGGGCCAGCCCTGCCCGAGAGGCCCCCAGTGATCACTCTAGACCTTGCCTGTCTCTTGGCCAGCTCTGCGTTCACGGCTGAACATCCAGGCACAGCGGGCATGTCGGGGGGGGGACTGCAGGGAAGATCTGAATCATCTCTGAGATGCAGGGTCACGAACGTGTAACCGATTTCTGAGCCTCTGCCGAGAGCGCCCGACGTTTTATGACGTTTTCTCCCGTCTTTCAGGCTGACCCAGTGTTCGGCTTTAGATCTTTATGAAGTTGTTGAAGGCCAGCTTCTGTGGACGCCTTGAAAGACCATGTTCTGGAACGCAGTCTATCCTCATGACGCGGGTGGGGCTGCAGGCCTCAGGGGGCCGGGCTGAGCCCTGGTGGGTGGCGGGCTATGCTCAGGGCGACCGGACGCTGGGCCACGCCACAGACGGGCCACCAAGAGCAGTCGACTCGGATCTTCACGCGGGTCGAGGACCTGTGGGTCATTTTCTACTTGGGCCTGGAATTCAGAGCCGAGACCCTGATTCTGTGGTTTCCAGAAGCCCAGAGAAGCTGGAAGTGGTTTGAGGAAGGCCTGCAAATCCTGTCTCAGGGGCTGTCTCAGGACAGTGAGGGGTGTTGAGGGGCGCCGGTGTCAGCAGGGTGGGCCTGTGTAGTGAGACACGCGGACCAGAGTGCAACCCCTCAAAATGGGGAGAAAAGAAACCCCTCAGCCCGGGACTGAGACGTCTCCTGCTCGTACGTGGGCTTCCAAAACCAGGTGGTTCCAAGACAAGAGCAGCCCTAACTTGGGCACGTTTCCTTTCCTTAGAGGGTTTCTGTTTCCTTCTCCCTCCATAGCAAGGGAAGTTCTCCTTTGTCCCCAGTAATGAGCGATAGCAGTGTTGTCACATGCGGCAAGAAGCCTGGAGTTGGGGGTGGGGCCTGGGGGCCCTGCTCAGAGCTGCCCACCCACCCACCTGCCCGCCGAGCCCCTTGCACTTGGGCTAGGTGGAATGTTCTAGCTGCCAAGGCCTGTGGGCGTGAGTTGGAGACGGTGCCCACATCTCAGACCCCTACCCACCCTGAGCTCCACCCTGCAGGCCCCGTGCTGCGCCGTCACCGGTCACCCCACGCTCCTGGCACTTGGAGCTGACCCATGGCAGAGGACAAGGGGCGTGTACTGAGTGCCAGTTACAGGTGGGCCTTGCAGGGGGTGGGAAGGGGGGTCGGGGAGGTGAAGGGGCGCTGGGAGTCGCGTGCCCGGTTCTAGTCTTGGCTCTGCTGAAGGACCGTGCCACTGACCTGGTGTCTTAAGCTCTCTGGGCCTCAGTTTCCTGTTCAGTCTCCCCCACATAAGCTGAAGCAAACTTACAAAGAATTCCCTCAGTCATGGTCATCAAAGCCCCTACCCACTGCCCTTACAGCCCCTCTGGTCAGCCAGGCACAGAGGCACTGGGGAAGGGCAGGTCGCCAGCAACAGAGGGCAGCAGGTCCTTCGGAAGAAGCAGGGGCTACTGAGTTCTGCTGCTCAGGGGAGGGAAGGGGGGCCGTCCTGTCCTGGGCCCTCAGGGCTGATGGGGCCCGCTCCAGATGCCCGGGGCCTTGAGGTGGGAGGGTGCCCCTGGCTGTCCACTGAAGTGGGGGTCCTGACAAAATGCCCTCCGCCCTCCCCAACCCCTGTGCAGGAGGGACCACTCCCAACCAGGACGGGTGGGCCGCTCATCCTCTGAGCCTCCGCGGGAGGCTTCTGGGGTTGTAATCCCACCTAATCCTGCTTCAGATCCCTGCGGGCAGAAGGAAGGCCACACACAGTGGCCTCGGCAGATCCTGGTCCTGGGGACAGGCCGGGGGAGTGGCCCCCTCCGGCCCTGAGACCCTCCCCTCGGGTTCTGGGTCCAGGACCTGCGTGCACAGGTGAGAAGCTGAAAGGCGGAGGTGCCGGCCTCGCCTGCCTCTCTGTGGCCTCCCCTCGGCCTGGGCGAGGCCACGCACAGAAGGCAGAGGCAACTAGCCCGGTCCAGGTCCAGGGCCAAAGTAAACCAGAGCCGGGGCCTCCCCAGCACCTTGGATGGGAGCTACTGGGGACCTTCAAGGGTGCTCTGGCGTTTTTGTTCGCACTGAACGTGGACCCTGGCTCGGGAAGTACATGCCTTGGGAAGTCTTCTCTGAGCTGATGGCCTCCATTCCTGAAAATGGCCAAGTTGGAGGCCAACTTGTGGTGAGGACCAAAGGGGCCAGCCCCAGAAAGGGCATCCCCCCCAGCACGCCCCCCACTGCCCCAGCTGTGCCCGCTCAAGGGGAAGGGGGGCCTCAGACCACTTGGGCCCTGTCCACCCTCCAGTGGCCACTGGGCAGCGCCTGGACCTCTCCAGGGAGACGGAGGGAATAAGGGGCAGCGAAGGGCCGGGAGGTCACACAGGGCACTCTTAATGCGTCCTCCTACAGCCCTACAGCCACGATGCCACATGACACAGGAGAGGGACGATTAGGTGGCCTGGTCAAGGAAACCCAGAGTGAGATCTGAGAGGAGACTCTAAGGCCAGGAGCGCCGTGGGGACAGAGGCGAGGCCGAGAGCCTGCACTGCGGGAGAGGGAACGAGGACCTTGGGTCATCAAACCTGTGTGGAGACTCTGGGTTTTGTTCTCAACATAGGGGGCAGGGGCAGGCATGAAGCTTCAGAGGCTCAGATCAGAGGGGCCACAGCAGCTCTCTATTCCCGCCTAACAGATTCCTCCAGCAGGGTGGGTGGGCAGGCAATGAGGGCCTGACGGGAGCCAGTGGAATTCCTCCTCTTGATCAGAGAGGGCTGGCAGTGTGAACTGTGTGCATTTGCGGAGGATTCATGGCCCGAGGCTTGTTATGTTTGAAAACAGCCTATAGAGGCTAAATAACAATCGAGTATCTAATTTAATCCTGCTCTGAAAGCTCATTTAAGACTGAGCAGCTGAGCGAACCCTTCGGCAGTGGGTCTGGCTGCCGGGCTCTGGAGGACTGCGGCTGTCTAGGCCCTGGGCTTCAGTCGGGGGGAATGGGGGTCGGGCACACCGTGGTGTTCCCAGACTCCAGATGGGACAGATGACAGGCTCACTGCGGGGGAAGCTCACTCTACTGCCAGGCTGGCATGAAGGGCAGCACCTTCCCTGGGATGGCGCAGGCCCCAGGCCCCAGGCCGCCATCCTGGTCTCAGACCCCGACTCACACGTGTGACCTGCACGCAACTTGTGCCTGGCTGTCACGGGGCCTGTGTGTCGGGCCAGCCGAGGACGGGGCCTTAACCGGAACTAGCACCTGGATGGTTCTTTACTCCCTTGGTTGCGAAGCCCGAGCGCGGTTCCCATCCTGTGTGCGCCTATTAAGCTGTCACCCCTCAGCCCTGCACTGGACCTTCTCTGGGGCACGTGTGAAATCCTGGAGGCGCTCGCCCAGCCCAGAGCCGGCAGCAAGGAGCCCAGGTCGCCGGGGAGCCGTGTAGGGCTGAGGGCTCCCTGTGCTCTGAGGGGTGGGGAGACTTGCTGGGGGTCTGGAGCAGCAGCAGGACCCTCAGCCGGGGCTCAGAAGGGGCTGAGGCAAAGCTGCGGGATGTCCCAGGCCTGAAGGCTCGTAGGGCCCAGGCCCTTGCTGCCATGTGACCCTCAGTCACCCAAGACGAGCATGCCCTCCTCACCCTGCCAGGTCAGGGCTGGGCAGCCTGTGCGCACCCACGACCCAAGGAAGGATAATGCTTCCCAGGTTCTTGGCGGTGAGGTGGGCTGAGCCCCAGTAGGCAGGCAGCCACGCCTTCTGCACCACCATGTCCGCAGGACCCTGAAGAGCGCCCACCAGACCAGGAGGGGCAGAGCCAGGCTCAGGCAGCCCGCCGAGGCTGGCTCCCAGGTCCCTGGGTGTGGAGCTCGTGCTCCTGCCCGAGGCGCTCTCCAGTATCCCCAGTGAGGGCGCTGTGGCGAGGAGCATTTTCACCGTCCTGCCTCTCCCCAGAGGGCCCCCCACAGCAGTCCTGCTTCTCCTCCACCAGATGGGGGCTGGAGGGACCCAGCGCTGAGCTGTCGTCAGACGGAGGAGGTCCTCGAAGGTCCTGCGCCTGAGTCTGTCAGCTTGCCGGAGGAGGAGGCAGTGACCCGGGGCCCCTCTCGGATCCCCAGGTTGCAGACCAGCGGGAATTCTTCCCTTTGGCCTCTGGGGTTGGCTGCTCGTCCCTGGTTCCTGCAGTGGCCAAGGAAAACCAGGCTCCCTGACTCAGGGATGCTGTGGCCACGAGGGCACCCCCGCCTCAAATTCTGCTTCCTGACTCCGGAACAGGCAGTTCTGGCTTCGGCAAACATCGGGGTGGTGAGCCCAGGGCAGGCACCGGGCAGGGGACTGGTCGGTGGCAGGTTTCCCAAGGGAGGGCTGGAACCACGACCCCTGGCTTCCCGGCAGAAGCGCCCAGGAGTCGGGGCCGGAGAAGCGCCGGAGGGGCCGGGTCGGACCAGCCACACTCGAGTGCGCGCCGCCCTCAGGGACAGTCGGCCTCGCGGCCCCTTTGTCATGCACATGAGGGTGCCGAGGCTGAGTAAGGGTCCCCATCAACACGGAGTCACCGATGAAGAGCACTTTGTTTCCCAGTCTGCGGGCTTGGCACATGCCTGCTGTTTCCCAGTGGCCTCCCATTCAAAGGGCCCGGTCCGCCATTCTTTGTCCCCCTAGGTGCCCGGCCGACAGCCCCCGGCAGCTGCTGCGCTTTCAAAGGCGCTATAGAGCGTCTCTGCAGGTGAGCCCTCCTGCCAGGGGCTCCCGTCAAAGGCTCTTTGAGACGTCACCGCGGAGCGGGCTCGGGGCGGGTCGCGCTCGCAGCGCCCGCACAAAGGCCGCGCCACTCAGCGCGCCCCGCCCGTGCGCTTCCGTGGGGAGGCCGGGCAGTCCCGGGTGGAGGGCGCCGGGCCCCCAGTCCTCCGGCGCTCTCCCCCTTCCCCGCCCCCTTCCCAGACTCCCCGTTTTCCCGCTGGCCTCCCCTCCACGCTCTGTGCCCCCTCCCCATCTCGCCGCCCAGCCTCTCGGGGCTCCATCCTCCCCGCCTCCGGCCTCTCTTCCCCCCTCCCCGCCTCCCCCTACCCGGCCTCCCGCCGCCAGCCCGGGGTAATTGCTCCTTTGAAGCCCCCGCCGGCGTCGCGGCGCCCTGAGCGCTCCCACCCCGCGCGCGGAGCTGCCGTCCGGCCGCTAGGTTTCAGCTTCTTTTCATCCTTTCCTTTTCAACTTTATTAAAACCAGCGGGGCGGCCGGCGCGTGGGGGCGGGGCCGTGGCCGCGGGGGGCGGGGCCTACGCTCTCGGGGGTGGGGTGGGGGAACCCCGCCCCGCCTCTCGGGGGCTAGCGCGTGGGGGCGGGGCCCAGCTTGCTTCTGCCGGGCCTTGCGTGGCCAGCCGTCCTGGGGCCCCAAGGTGACCAGGGACTCTCCCAGGACTTTGGTCCTCCTGGTTGTTTTGCTTTTAGTGTTTTTTGAAAGAGTGAGACGGGGAAGGAGAGAAAATTCGGAGAATTTTGGGCACAGTGCCGCCAAGCCCCCCACCCCAATCGTCCTGCATGGGACCTCAGGCCTCAGAGACTGTGCTGGGCCTACCTGGAGCGGGTGGGTGCGAAGGACCCCCATCGATCCTGCCCCTGGGAGCTCGAGCTGGGAGGCAGTGTCCTTGGGGTTCAGCCCCTGTTCCCCCCAGCCCCAGCTCTGCCCTCAGGGGTGAGGGCCTGGCCAGCAGACATGGGGGGTGGGGACTTGGAGGGGGGCGCCTGTTGTTTGTGCGCGTTCCTGGGAAGTCTGTGCTCCGCCTGGAACAGATCAGCTCTTCATGCAGGGGCGCAGAACGTGTGGTGTAATATCACTGCATTTATTCACTCATCTGTTCACTGAACAAACACCAGCGGGGCTTCTGCCGGGTGTGGCCGGGCCCTGGAATGCAGCCCTGGGAGGGACCGACTCGTCCTTGGCCCTTGGGAAGCAGGAAGTGACTCTGGAGAAGACCCCTTTGGGGCCCTGACCCCAGCGTAGGCCACGCCCCCAGCCCCAGGCCACGCCCCCAGGTCGCGCCCCGCCTCCCCCCAGCCCCAGACTGCATACGGGGTTTTCAGGCCTTGGGGTGTGGGGTTGGGAGTTAGTTCCCGGGGGCTCTTGGAGGTCGGGCGCCACTGTCCCGGGACTGGACACCTCCGGGCCCGGGTCGAGGCCTGAGTGGGCGGTTCAGAAGGCAGGTGAAGCCCAGCGGCCACTTGTCTGAAGTGCATCCCCTGAGCTTCCCGTATCAGACAAAACATGGCACTGGTTTGTTGGTAAACTGCAAAGTGTGATGTTTCTACAAACCGTTTATTTGGGGGGTAGTTTTAGATACACAGGATACTGCAAAGGTGTTTTAGAGGGTTCCCTGGATTCCCCTACACCCCACACCTGCGAAGGTTGCATGTAAAGATAAATGTATTTGTTCATACTCTGGAAGTTTGGCTTCCCTGCAGGGAGGAGATGGGTCAAGATGGGAGGTGACCCTGAGGGGTCCCGCTGCCCTGAGGCCTCAGGGAGCAAGGGTCCTGCTTGTCACAGGAGCCGGCTGGTGGCTCAGGGTAGGGGAGGGGTGGGAACTGCCGCCGGCAGAGATGGCTGCAGGCCTGGTCTGGCTGTCCCTGGAGGCTCCCAGGTGTGGGGCAGGACTTAACAGGTGTGGCTGCGAGAAGAGGATGGTAGGGTCAGACTCAGGCCTCAGCCTAGTGAGGCCCCATCCTCACCTGCCACCTTGCTCCCCTTCCCCTGGGCAGGGCGACCACAGACAGGCACAGGGGATGCTGTCCTTGCTGGCCAGGTCCCTTGCCCAGGAGCACATCCAGGCTGTGTGGCCCTGCGGGGGGCGGCACCCGGGACCAGCTGTGCACGCAGTACTGGGTGGGGTCCGGGCCCCAGACCTATAGCCCACCAGAATTCCGCAGGGATCACCTCTGCTCCCGGCCCAGGGGATGGCCACCTGTTGTCAGCTCAGAGAATGAGGGTGCCCCCCAGGCCAGCCAGAATCCCTGCCTGCCTCGCCCCTGCCCACTTTCCTGCTCTCCTCCCTGCAGCCTCTGAGCCCCGGGCCAAGCTACCCCTGCTCCTTCCTCCCAGAGCTGGGCAGGGGGCGGGGGGCTTCTGAGGTGCCCTGCAGGGTGGAACCCTCTCCCTGGGCCTGGCGCCTGCCATGGTGCCCACACACAAGCCTCGGTCCCCTCCTGCAGGAGCGCCATCTCCCACCTCCCGTCTGCCCCGGGCCTTGCTACTTCCTCTCCCTCTCCTTCAGCCGAGCGTCACAGGACACCGTTTCAGGTCACTGGGAGGCCTCTTGGGCATGGCTTCCCCTCCACACACCACACAGCCTCTTGCACACAGAGACACACACGCACAGGTACACATAGAGCCCCCCGCACACCTGCAGCTCCCAGAGCCCGAGGACCCTGCAGTGCAGGGTAGGAGCTCTCAGCCTGATGGCCCCCATACGGGACTCCCAGGAGGTGCCTCTCAGGATGTGGCCCTTGGGTCGCGTGGCAGCCTCTACCTTGTGAGGGGTCCCAGGCACCGGACCAGGAGGGGCTTCTTCTAAATCTGGGACCATGAATGCAGAGACATTATCTGGCCACAGGCCTCCGTGGCTGAACCTCAGGCTGACCAGATGAAGGCGCGGGACAGCCGTGGCCAGACCGAGTGCCGACCGTCCCCCTTGCCCCCCACGGGTGCTTGCCCCCCTCAGCTGGGACGTGGTTCTCAGGTTCCCGGCTCCCCCACCTCCGTGGCAGCACCCCTGGGAAGCAGGACCACCCCTGCCTCACATGCCAGGCCCACACCCAGAACCAGGGGCTCTCCTGTCCCCTACAGCCCTCACAATACCTCCTGGGCCCTGTCATGGGCACGGCCTGCCCCATGTCCCCTTCCCAGCGAGGCCTCCCCGGACCACCAGCCCTGGTGGCCACACCCATCCTTCCCAGCCCGTAAGACCACTAGTAGTTTGATGCCTCTCCTTTTCCCCACCGCCCTACCACAGGGGACGTTCCTGTGCTCAGCGGGAGTCCTGTACATGGATCTGGAAAGTGCTCCGTGAACATCTGTTGGTGAACGAATTTGTTGAATTTGTTGTAGGCCGAGGGCGCCCAGAGCAGGCTGGGCTTGGGGTGCGGGCTCTCCGTCCAGACCCCTGGGAAGCCACGGGGTAGAGGATGCAGGCGCCCGTCCCCAGGGACACCCCCACCCCAGCCTCTCTTGGAGGTGGTGGTTGCCCGGGCACTGCCTCCTGTTGGGGGAGAGAAACGTTCCTCTACCCTTCTCGGTTCTTCTGGCTGGTCTAATAATCAAATAGGCATAAGGCAGATAAACAGGAGAAAAACAAACAAATCTGATTTTGTACGTGCGAGGCTCCATGTGGACCTAAGTCTGTGATCAAAACAGACTGTTTATATATCTTTTTAGACAAAGAATCAATTCTTTGTGAAGATTTGACACAACAAAGGGATTTTTGCTGGGGTGGCAAATGAATGAAGAAGTAACAAAGCTTGATTATGCAGCAACTTGGCCTTGAGTTCCCTGTCTCCGGCCCAGAGGATGCCCTCCATCCCCCTGCCTGTGGGGATGCTTCTCGTGGGAGTTTGTTTCCTGCTTTCAGGGAGACAAAGGAGAGTCAGAATGTCCTTTGCGTACTGACTGTTTCTCAAGTAACTTTAATTCAAAATAGTCAATATGCCACCTTGGCGTATTTTGGGGTGGCCTGCTCCGAGCCCCTTCACACCCCGTGCCCCTCCCAGCCCGCTGTGGTGGTCACTGGGCTGGTGGGCGGTTGACAGCTGTCTCCGTGGGTGCTCAGGGGTACGGTGGGGGGCCAACCCCGCCACCCCTCTTCTGTCCTCCCTCGGGGGCCACGTGGCAGCTGCCTGGCCACCCCGGCTGCTTCTCACCATATGCTCCTGACGCTGACGGCCGCCGGACCCACCCCATGAGGCCCTTCCTTCCATGGAGTCTCCCCTCCCCCAGGTTAGGGCCGGGCAGCAGTGGGGTGAGGGGGGCTTTGTGACCAGGCCTGGCCTGCTCCCACCAGGCCCAGGGTCTGGAGTGCAGCAGACCATCACTGAGGCCTCCTGACCTCAGACGGGGAGGGCTCAGGGGCTCCTGGGGTCCTGGGTCGGGTCGCTCCCCCACTGGGGGCTCTGCTGGCAGTGGCCCCTGGAAGGGCTGGTCTGGGGGCTCTGTGGTGCCTTGCCCAGGCCCTGAGACCTTCCCTGCTCAGAGACTGGACATGCTATTTTAGGGGAGCCTCCCAGGCTCCAGAGCCTGCTGGGAGGGGCTGAAGGTGCAGTGATGCCTGTCTAGCAGAGCCTGCCTGGGGGTGGGGGCATCACCCAACGCCTGGTGGTCACTCCAGTGCTACCAGATGTCCCCGTAGACGCAGCCTCAACCGGCCCACGTGGACAACCCTGTAATGTCCACGTTCGCTCAAGTGAGAGTCAATTTACTGCACATCTATTTAAAATATCTGTGGCAATAGCCTGTTACATTAATAATGTTACAAAGGCCGCGAGGCTTACAATGCTGAGTGCCTACAGCACAGCGTGGCTGGACTCTCGGAGTCCACCCCAGGCTTGGGGTCAGCCCTGTCTGTGCGCAGACGCGCCCCTGCAAATCCTGCCCCCGTCGGAAGGCCACACACCCTGCTGCCGGGGGCAGGTCCTCCGGCTCTGGGCTGTCCAGGGGCCTCCGCGCTCAGTCCCTTTCTTGCCGGGACGGCGGGCACGCAGCTGGGGGGTCTCAGTCTTGCTGCAGGTCAGGAGTCGGGGGTCTCGCCCCCTTCCGGAGACACTGACCTGTGGGGACATGGCCGGCCAGCTGAGTCAGAGTGGGGATAGGGCCCAACTTCCCCAGACTTCAGAGTTGCCCCAACCTTTACAGTGAGGTACATGGTGGGGGTCAGACCAGACATGGGCTGGGGTGCCAGGCAGTGGCCTGGTGTGGTGGAACTCTGCAGGGTGGCTGAGGAGTTGAGGAGGCTGTCCCTGGGGGTGCTGTCCCTGGGGGTGCTGTCCCTGAGGGGGTGCTGTCCCTGGGGAGTGCTGTCCCTGGGGGGGGCTGTCCCTGGAGAGTGCTGTCCCTGGGGAGGGCTGTCCCTGGGAAGTGCTGTCCCTGAGGGGGTGGCTGTCCCTGGGGGGGGGCTGTCCCTGAGGGGGTGCTGTCCCTGGGGGGAGTGTTGTCCCTGGGGGGGTGCTGTCCCTGGGGGGGGGCTGTCTCTGGGGGCTGTTGTCCCTGGGGGGAGTGTTGTCCCTGGGGGGGTGCTGTCCCTGGGGTTGCTGTCCCTGAGGGGGGATGTCCCTGGGGAGTGCTGTCCCTGGAGGGGGCTGTCCCTGAGGGGGGCTGTCCCTGTGGGGGGGCTGTCCCTGGAGGGGACTGTCCCTGGGGGGGTGCTGTCCCTGAGGGGTTCTGTCCCGGGGAAGGCGGTGCTGCCTCAGGCTGAGTTCAGCTGCGTAGAAAGTGGATATGTCCCCTGTGGGTGGCGTTGGGGAAGGGCAGGTCCACCACAGGGCAGTGGACACTGGGCCTCACAGTCTGTCTGCAGTGGACACCTCCATGTAACTGCTCTGCCCAAGAGGAGCTGCGGCCCCCAGCAGCTCGGTCCAGACAGGGCTACCGGGTCCTTAGCCCTTTGTCTTTGGCTTTTCTAAAATCGCATTCAGACTCCACCTTGACCTGTGGTGTTCCTGCCCTGTCACCCGCCCGAGGTGCCAAAGGACCTCAGCACACCGACTTGGTAGAAAGCTGACACCATGAGAAGTGGCCACTGGCTGCCCAATAGGAAATGCTAGATGGGTGAGGGGTTAGGCCAGCGTCCTGCTGTGGCCTTGAAAACAGAGAAGAAGTGAGTCCCTGGCTGCCTGCCTGCCCGCAGCGAGGGCTCTCAGGGTCTGGAACGTGGGAGTAGGGCTCCTCCTGTGGGGGCGCGTGCCCCCCTGCAGCCTGCTGTGCGCAGTTGGGGGCCTTCCCTGCCTCTGGGGTCTGGGAGGGGCCCGGCCTGCGCTCCAGGCACAGCTCAGCAGGAAGCCGGGCCCCCAGCACCATCTCCGACCCTGGTCAGGGGCCCCTCTCCACCTGCCCTCGCCTGGCGTGGGCTTCGCAGGGCCCAGGGCTCTCCTGCCATCCCACCTCGAGGCCTTTGAAGCCCAGAACCCCTTCTGGGGTCGTGGGGCAGGCCCTGGCCGGGGGCGATTCCTGATCCTGGAGCTGCACCTGGGGCTGGGCGGGGTCCAGGTGTGGACACAGCTGACCCGTGGCAGAGGGGCCCGTCATGTGTGGAGTGACATGGGTGGAGCTTGGTTCTCCCTCCCTCCCTCCCTCCCTTCCCCAATATGTCTGCTGCCTGGCAGCCCGGACACAGAGATGCCTGCCGTGTCCACCTCATGGAGCCCTCCCAGGTGGGACCAGTGAGTCCAGACGCAGCGCCTGTGCTGGGGGCTGCTGGGGAGGGGTGCGAGTCCATGGGGGCCTGACTCAGAGGTGCCACCTGAGGTCTGGAAGCAAAGAGGGAAGGCGTGACTGGCAGAGGGGACGGAGGCTTGGTGTGGCCGGAGCGCTAGGACTGAGGGGCTTGGAGGGTAAGGGGCCAAGGGAGCTCGGGGACAGCAGATCTGGGGACCCCGTAGGCCAGCAGGCCCCACTCCCCCGAGGCAGCACCCGTGGCTGTCCAGACACTGTTCAGAGGCTCAGACAGCAGTGGGCCGAGGTCATCCAGTCCAGCCTTGATGCGAGGGAAGAGGCGGGCAGCCCTCCCGCGTCCCAGGAGAGCAAAGACCAGCCTCAGGGGGTGTGGTCAAGCAGGGCGCGAGGACAGGATAGAGCAGGAGTGGGGATGGGGGTGTCAGCTCACTCTCTGTTTTTCCACATCAAGGGCTTGGGGTAACAGCAGAAAACGAACCCAGCCCAGTTGAGGCGGAAGCCCTCTGGGCTCTGCTCTAAGGAAACACGCCAAGCCCCACAGGCACCAGCGCACTGGGCTCCGGCAGGAAGCAGTTCCTCCCTGCGTGGTCAGCATCTTTTTGTCACAGCCGTGGTCACGTGGAACTGCCGCTGGGGCCGTCCAAGGGAGTCCAGAGCTCGCAGGCCCCGTTCCTGTGTTCTGAGTGCTCTGGTTACCAGTGAGCTTCCTTTAACTCTATCTTGCCCATATGCCATCTTGGTTTTTTAAATGGAGATACAATACACATACCACAAAGTCTTCCATTTTAAAGTATACACTTCAGTGGTTTTCATTGTATTCACAAAGTTATGCAGCCATTACAATGATCTAATTCTGGAACAGTGGTTAAGAATCTGCCTGCCGGGGCTTCCCTGGTGGCACAGTGGTTAAGAATCCGCCTGCCAATGCAGGGGACACGGGTTCGAGCCCTGGTCTGGGAAAATCCCACATGCCGCAGAGCAACTAAGCCCGTGCACCACAACTACTGAGCCTGCGTTCTACAGCCCGCGAGCCACAACTACTGAGCCCGTGTGCCACAACTACTGAAGCCCACGCACCCAGAGCCCGTGCTCTGCAACAAGAGAAGCCACAGCAATGAGAAGCCCACGCACCGCAACGAAAAGTAACCCCCGCTCGCCACAACTAGAGAAAGCCTGCCGTCCCACCTCGAGGACTTTGAAGCCCAGAACCCCTTCTGGGGTCGTGGGGCAGGCCCTGGCCGGGGGCGATCCCTGAGCCTGGAGCTGCACCTGGGGGTGGGCGTGGTCCAGGTGTGGACACAGCTGACCCATGGCAGAGGGGCCCGTCATGTGTGGAGTGACATGGGTGGAGCTCGGTTCTCCCTCCCTCCCTCCCTCTCTTCCCAAATACATCTGCTGCCTGGCAGCCTGGACACAGAGATGCCTGCCGTGTCCACGAAGACTCCATGCACCCAAAAACAAATAAATAAAATAAATCAATTAAAAGAAATAGAAATAATTAAAAAAAAAAAAAGAAATTCAGGCAAGGCTGTACTGGGGCCCCTGCTGCAGCAGGGGGCAGTGAGAACAAACAACAGGCTCCCTTGCTTGCTTGCTCCCTGGCGGGCCGGGGAAGAGAGGGGGCGAGCTGGCTCCTTATATGGGGTGAGGGTAGGGGCGTGTCCAGGGGTGGGGCCGGAGGTGTGGCTTAGGTGGTTTGCCCACCCCTAGGTGGTGGTGTGTGCAGGGGGCATGTGCAGTACTCAGCTTTTGCTCCAGGGCCCCTGCTTTTGCTCCAGGCTCTTCAAAAGTGGCAGTTGGGTTTTTTGGTTTCTCTGTACCTTTTGTCCAGAATTTGTCCCAGCTGCCATGCACGCAGTTCTTTTTAGTCCCACACAGTTTTTTTGCATTTTGTTGCTCCAGGAGATGTGTGTCCAGGTGCAAGCACTGCTGCAGCACTGCAGCAAACGGTCCCAGGTCCCAGCTTGTCTCACCTGCAGCCCTGGGCCTTGCTGAGAAGCAGTCCACAGCTGGGCACTGGGCCTGACCACCTGCCCGGCTGGGAGAGGCTGTGGCCCCAGAGGGATGACACAGGGGTCAGGGCGCACAAAGCTGGTGGCCCTGGGAGTCCTCTTGGGAGGCCCAGAGCCAGGCCCGGCTGGGAGGGCAAGAGGCCCTGAACGGCCTGCCCCTGTGCCGCCTGGAAGGAGGCCTTCCAGCCAGCGGAGCAGTGCTTGCTAATGCCCTGCAGCAAGAAACGCCAGAGGCGGGGCCCCAGAGCCAGGGAGGGGCAGAGAGTGGGGTGCCCTCCCTCTGGGTGAGAGCGGGGCGGCAGGCAGGTGCAGCTGTCGGGGGGTGGGGGTGGGGCTGACTTGGACAGGGCGGGCGCATGTCCCCCCCCACCCGCCGTGTCCCACCAGCCCCCACCCAGCCCTGGACCCTCGCCTTCATTCAGAGCAGATGGGCCCCCTGGGCCACTTCCTTTCTCTTCCTCTGAAGCGCCTTCTGCTCTTCTCAGGGAAGAAGAGCCCGAGGCGGCCGCCCGGGACTAAGTCCAGCCAGCCAGTAAGCCCAGCGGGCAGCTCTGGGTCCTGGAGGCCTTTTCTCCTGTGACCGAGCCTGGTGCCAGTTTCGGCCGTGAGTACACGATGAATTTTGCCTTACTTCCACCCAGGCACCTCCCAGGCCTGTGGGTTTCCTCCCTCCCTGGAACCTTCCGCTGCACTGTTGGGGAGGGGGTCTTCTCTCCAAGGCCATTAGCAGTTGGACGTGTCTCCAGTGGGACATGGGCCCTGAGACCCACATGCAGCTGTTTTTTAAAAGAAAACAAAATTTGTATTCGTGGCACTGAAGCTATTGAGAGGCAGGTTTTCAACGAACACAGTTAAAAATGAGCCACGGAGGTGGGGGCACCTGAGCTGGGGAGAGCCTGGGGACCCCGGGAGCTCCAGCCCTACCCCCTGCATCATGGGGCCCAGAGGTGTTGCCCCTCCTGGGCCCCTGAGGGAACCCACCAAAGGCCGGAGGCAAAGCGGGCGCTGAGGGAGCACAGAGTCCCACCAGGAAGCTCCTGAGGACCACCGGACACTTCCTGGGTGGCCGCGGGAGGCCTGTCGGGCTGGGGGCGCTGTGAGTGGGCTGAGGCACTGGGCTTAGGGTGCTGCTGTGAGCTCCAGGCGAGCCCCCTGGATTCCAGAGCCAGACCCAGGTGGACGAGGGCGCCAGGGACAAGCGGCCTGGCTCCCGAGCTCCCAAACCCTGGGGCCGCCACAGGGTGACCTCGCTGTTACAGGCCTTAACTGTCGCGTGGATGTTTCTTTTCAGGTTACACCGTACTCTGACCATGCTCCCCACCCAGCCCCAAACTGGAAGTCGGAGGTCAGTGACCTGCCAAGCAGAGTTAAGACAAGGCGGGGGCGGCGGTCAGCTTCCGGCCCCGCTCTGCTCACCCCGTCCCCACTCCCCAACCCTCACTTTATCCTTCACCCCTACCCCCACCCCCGTGGACCTGGTGAGTGTGAAAGCCGGACAGAGATGTGGGAGGTTTGGGGAGGTGGGGAGGTATACGGGGGTGGGGGGCTGGAGGAAGCTGGGGTTCCCACGTGCTTCAACCCAGAGCCTGGTGGGGCTGTGCAGCCAGGAGGGCTCTGGTTGGTGGATTGACCCACGCAGACCCCGGGGCTTGGGTGCCCCCAAAGCTGTGGGTGTTGGGGCGTCAGGGGGCTCCCACACAACCTTTCCTGGAGGACTGCCCCGGCCAATGACACTGCCCCCGCCCCGGGCGCCTGGGAGTTCTGCCCCGGGGACCCCACCCTCTGCACAGGTAACGGAGCGGCTGAGTCCCCACCGCTGCCCTCTCCTTCTGGCCTGCTAGCCAGCTGACGAGGAAACTGACCCCTCCCTGCCTTGGGTGCAGGTGCCTCAGGTGGCCTGTCCCCCTTGCTCTGGAAGAGTCCACCTGAGTCGGCGGACGGAACAGGACCCCCAGGAAGGGACGAGTAGTGAAAGTCGTTTTCATCCTTCGAAAGGTGGCGACGCTGGAAACGTAGGTCCCTTGAGATCCCATAGTCCAGGCACAGAGTCGAGTCAGCCGCAGTTACAGCACCTGCGGGATTTGGCCCTCAAAGGGCAGAGCCCTCTTTCCAGGCCTCCGGGATCACAGTACCGGTTCTGTTCCAAACCAGAGGGGACAAGTCTGGCCACCGCAGCTGACCGGCACTGGGCTACGTCATCAGTTCTGGGTTTGGCGGTTTTATGGGAATAAAAGAGTGAGTACCACACTGATTTAGCGTGTTTCTTCGTCAGGTATGAGGTTGAATAGCTATTTTTTAAGTGATCACATGGGCCTGATGGGAGCCTTTGAGGGCCACCTTCCCCAGGTGGGAGGGAATCATCAAGGGGCAGGGCCCCAAGTGACAGCAATGGCCACTCCCCGGGTTACTTAGCGGAACTGCTAAGGGGCCAGGTGGGCTTCCGGAAGCCACAGGAGGGTGCGGCTGCCCCCTCCCCTGGGCCCCAGGGGCCGGGGAAGTTACTGGAGGAGAGTGTGGCTGTTTGCGGAGGGTCACCCAGCAGCTGGGATCTTCCCTTGGAGGAGCAGTCAGCCCCAGGGCACCGAGGGTGCACTCCCAGCCCTGAACCCCTCCAGGCCTGCCCCTCTGAAACCGGTCACCCCAGCCCTTCATGTCGCTGCTTCCAGCCGGAGGGGCTGACCCAGCCCCGGGAAAGCACGGGGCTCCTCCAGGGCGCCCTGGTCACCTGGCACCACCATCAGACGGATTTCGAGAGCACCCTGGCCATCCTGCCTCCCCGCCGTCCGGGGTCCAGCCCGTGCCTTTTCCCAGCGCCTCAACCCCTCCTTCCTCAACCCGCTTCCTTCTTTCATTTTCTCGCTGTTCGTTAGTTTTAGCAGAGATGCCTTCAGAAACTGTTGGCTGAAGACTTCCTTCTGTCTGGGGGAGCATCCCCGACTGCCCCCAGGCCTCCTCGGAGGACTGGGGTGAGGAAGTGGGCAGCGTGAGTGCAATATTCAGACCGCTGGTGCCCAGGACAGCACAGCGGTGGCCTCCGCCTCCTGGACGCCTGGACGCTATGGAAGGAGCGCCCTTCCCCGCTTGGAAGTGCAGGTGAGAGGATCTGGGGGGCGGGCGGGGGACACGACCCTGAATGCCAGGCTCTCCCACCGTGTCCCTCAGAGCCTCCTGCCCTGACGCTCAGCTGCCACCTCCAGGAGGGGACGGCTGCGGCACAAGGGCTTGCTAGCCAGGAAGGTGTGGTGTCTTCCTGCCGCAGGGCAGGCGGCGTCAGGGGTCCCTGTGGAAGGGGAGAGTGGGGAGACAGTTTCCCGGAGCTGCTGGCTAGACCGCACAGGCCTTGCAGGGCTGGCCTAGCCCTCGTGACCCCACCCTGCCCACCCAAGTGGGGAGGGGTCTCAGCTGGGGGCCCCCGGCTGCAGGGAGGTCACAACCCACCTCGCGCCTGCGGGTTTGCAGGGCTCCAGCGGGAGGGCCGCTTGCTGGGGTCACCATGGCTGGCCGTGGGCACGTGAGAAAGCTCCCACGATTGAGCCTTGGGGAGGTGGTGCTCCTAGAGACAAGCAGACAGACCCAAGTAAAGGCAGTTCAAGCTCAGCCCTCCGCTCACTGAATTGGAGCAGCGGCATCTCGATGGGAGGGTGTGTGCAGAGCAGAGGAGGTCTAGTGCCCTGGACAGCGTGGCTGCCCTTCCTGGGCATGCTGTGGGGTGGGACCCGGCCCAGTCCACTCAGCTGCACCGCACCACACCGCAGGAGGTGCTTACACAACACACGGTCACGTCCCACCGCTCCAGAGGCTGGAGGCCCCACAGACCAGGGGCTGCGTGGTGTGGTTCCCTGAGGCCCGCTTGCTGGCTCCTTGACACTGGGTCCTCACGTGGGCTGGGGGAGCTCTCTGGGGTCTTTTTTATAAGGACACTGACCCCATCATGGGGGTTCCACCTGGTGACCTCGTCACTTCCCAAAGGCCCCGCCTCCTTAGACCATCACCTTGGGGGTTAGGATCTCAACACAA
The DNA here is from genome assembly GCF_011762595.2 of Tursiops truncatus. Taxonomy (NCBI): domain Eukaryota; kingdom Metazoa; phylum Chordata; class Mammalia; order Artiodactyla; family Delphinidae; genus Tursiops; species Tursiops truncatus. The sequence goes on along the minus strand of NC_047049.1, from coordinate 201,528 downwards.
GAAGTCTGGGGGGGACACAGACATTCAACCTCCCATGACCACTGACACATGAGCCACAGGTGACTAGAAGGTGTGGCCACTGTAAGCCCCAACCCTTTTGGAGCTAGATGTCCTGTGGACGTCACCGGAGACCCCCGGGTGGGCACAGCAGAGGCTGGTTGCCCAGGGCGCGCTGGAGTGGGGTCCAGGTCACTGGGGTTTGGCAGGCCGGGCAGTAGGAGGCTTCCTAGTGGGAAGGGGGCTCAGGCTGCCCCCCGGGAGGCTGGGTCCTGGAGGTTAGTTAGGGGAGCGTTGTGACTCTCTCTGGTGGGTCCCGAGTTGGAAGGGGGAAGAGTGACAGTCGTTGGCCGCGTCCTGGTGGGTTTGGGTTGTTTGCGGCTTCCAGGGCTGGTAGCAGCTGGTCGTGACTGCGGCTCCACCTCTATAGATGGTTGGCCGTAGTCCATCTACACAGCCAGCCTGTCTGTCTTCGTCTCTTTCAGCCTAAGGGCAGTTTTCTCCACAGGGACCAGAGGCAGATTCAGGGCAGTGCCTGTGGGTTCCAGTCCCAGGGAGGAAGGCGTGGCCCTGGCCATACCCCCACTGAGGCCAAGCGAGAAGTCCCACCTGTTTGTGAGTTACAGCGGCGTGGACGCCACGTGGACCCACGGGCTCTTCAGTCCCTTGGAGGCGGACCACGCGGGGCTGAGGGTCTGCCTGCACGAGCGGGACTTCACACCGGGCAGGAACGCGCTGGAGAACGTGGCAGACTGCATCCAGCAGAGCCGGGGCTTCGTGCAAAGCCGGCGGTGGCTGCTGGAGGCCGACTGTCCCTCTTGGGCTCCTGCCTGGAGGGGAAGCCGGTCATCCCGGTCCTACTGAGGGCCTGCCGGGTCCCGCTGCACGTCGGCCTGACCTACCTGGAGGCTGCAGACAGCCGCTTCTACCCGAAGGTGGCGCAGCTCCAGTGCCTCCCCAGCCACTGTGTGGCGCGCCCCGGCCCTGCGCTCGGCCCCCACCCTCTACAGCGGGGAGACCCTGCTGACCCTGGACTGCGTCAACAGGGGCAACCTGCCCTCGTGGAAGGTGGGCACCTTCAGCACCCTGGGTGCTGGAGGACCCCGAGGTGTACAAGCGTGCCGTGGGCATCGTGAACGGTGCTCCGTCGCCCGGGTCCTGCCTGCGGTACTGGGGCTGCAGGATCACACTTGGCATCGTCCTGACTCTTCTCTCCTTGGCATCACTGTTCCTCCCCTTGCTTTTAGGGCTCAGGGAACACCACCCAGCTCAGCGGTTCCTCCTGATCACCGCCAATGCATTTTCCGGCCCCTTCCTCATGGTCTTAAGTGCTAACACCCTGTGCTGGTTCCGAAAGTTTTCTAAGAGGAAGATGCGGGAGCTGGTCCGCAGAGCTGGGGAGGCCAGCCTGCTGCTGGCGCCGCATTCGGCGCTGATGGGCTAGGAGACCAGAAACAGACTCTGCTTTGTGTATGCGCTGCTGGGGGACTGCAGGCGGGCCCTCCTGGGTGCCCCCGAGGGCGAGGCCCTGTTGCAGGAGGCCCCACTGCAGTTCTCGTCCGGTTACACCTGCTGCCTGGCCCACGCATGCCGCCCCCACCGCGAGGATGCCGCGGGGGCCCCGGGCCACGTGGAGCTGGGCCTGTGCTTCTGCCAGTTCATCTCTCTGTAGCTGAAGAGAGTCGGGGGGCTCGGGGTTAAACCCGTGTGACGGCTGGAGGGCAGGGGCCGGGCCTCTTGCTGCATGTCCGGTCACCCCTCGGCGGGCCCTGCGGACGGGGCTGTGCTGAGCCCTGGCTGGTGTGCACAGGCCTCTCCCCTTGGTTCCCTGTGCTGAGTGTGGCGGCCTCAGGCCCCTGCGTCCTGCCAGGCCAGAGCAGGACTGACTGCAGACCAGGTGCCCTTTCTGCTTGTGGCCTCCCCTCCGGCTCCGCCCCAGCTCCTGAACTGGAGACCTGGTGGCTTCTCCTTCCCCTTCGGGCGGAGGGCGTGCCTGGGGCTGCAGTGACGCCCCCTGGAGCAGGTGGGGTCCATCCACCAGCGCTGCCCCTGAAAGCTGGCTCCGCTTCTGCTGACACTGTTCATCCCCAAGAGAGCAGCCTTGGAGCGTGAACTGGTTCTGGGTGCGGGGATAGCCGGGCCACCTGAGAGTCCTGGCTGAGCGGTGTGGCTCCCATCACTCTGTGCCCCCAGGGGAGCAGGACTCTGGCCGGTGTCCCCAGAGGTCCCTACGCACCAGGGCAGGACGTCGGAGGTGCACAGTGGCCCTGGGGCTCTGTCCTGGGCCTCAGTTTACTGATCTGTAGATGAGCAGCTGGCAGAAGTTCCTGGCCCTCCTCGGGGAGCCCCCGGCCCGCGGCCAGGTGCTGTGCTGGCGAGAGCTTAGCTAAGCCCCTGCGTGGTATAGTGGCCCTGCAGACACTTCATTTGGCTGGCAGCCTTGCAGTCAGCAAGTGCAGGCCGCGGACAGCAGCCCAAGAGTCACAGGCCGGTGCAGCCTCCTGAGGGGCCTTCCCAGCAGCCCGGTGAGCCACAGCGCCCTCCCTCCCTGGCCTGCCTTCCCCTGGCGCCCCTGAGATGAGACCCCCAGGGTGGACCGAAACCCCACTCTTGTGGTTTGAATTGACCAATCCGGCCCAGCGCAGGGACCCCAAAGCACTGCCCCCGTGGGCCCTGATGCAAGCTCGCGCTGCCTGCCTGCCTGACCTCCCCTGCGAGTAATAAACTCGCCTGTTTCATTGGCTCTTGTGGTCTGTTGTTGAACCCGGCTCACCATCCAGCACCCTGTGCTCCGCTTAACAAGGGTTAATTGAACGAAATCATAACACGAGTGTCTTGCTGGAGGCTGGCACAGAGGCTGTACTGGTCGCCTCCGCCCTGGGGCCAGGATCGCACAGAGAGGCTCCCCCTCCAGAGGAGACTGACCTGCAGAGTGAGAGACAGAGAAGAGGAGGCTCTGGGTAGGGGGCAGCATGAGCAAAGGCGCCAGGCAGGCCCCGGACCTCGGGGGCCCCAGAGACGGGCCCTGACACAGCCTCTCTATGCCCGTGGGGCCGGGCTCCCCTGCAAATTTAAGGGTTGGGGGCTGATGGGGAAGCAGCATGGCCAGGACGTGGTGACGGGCACAGCCAAAGGGGGAAGTGTCCTGTGAGCCCCAAAGCCTGCTGGGTGGCTTGGGCGCCGGAACGTTTTAGGGCACAGTGCTTAGCAGCAAGAGCCACCCGAGGGTCCCAGCACCTGGCCTCTGAGATGCCCAAGGAAGGGCACCATCTGGGTCTCACATGGAGAAGGAGCCTCGGAACAGTGGGGGCTCCTGCTGCCTTCCAGCAGCCCCCCTCCCAGACCCCACTGGGTCCTCCATCCCCAGCAGAGTCTCAGCATGGGTCCACCCACCCCTGCTCCAGGCCAAAACTGCCTCTCGGACCGCACAGGTGGTACCACAGTTACAGAGAGGCCGACCCCAGGCCACACTGGCCACGCCTGTCCAGGCCGAGGGTCCACTCAGTGCCCAGAATGTATCTGTGCCAGAGAGCACAGGAGCCCTGGGCACAGAGCTGGGCACTGGTCAGCCTTTAGGGATCAGACTCCTGGGGGCAGCACAGGGAGCCCTGGGAGGCAGTGCCTGGGTCCGGGGACAGAGGCCTACCTGTGTGCACGCACCCACATGTATCCGCACATGCCCACACCTATGCACACGTACCCACATGTAACCTGCACACGCCCACATGTAGGCCCACACACACCCACATGTATCAGCACGCGCCCACATGTATGCACGCACCCACACGTATCCACACGCACACACACATCCACACACATGCACACGCACGGCCCCTTGGCTCGAGCACACCGCTGATGACGTTGGCATTCCTGCCCAGTAGCACCGAGCCGTGCAGCCGAGAGATGGGGAGAGGGACAAAAAGAAGGGCAGTCTGTCACTTCAAAAGGCTGGACTTTTTGTCATGAAATAGCACATTTGTGCAACAAGAAAGGGGAGACGTTTAAACGAGCCTTTCTATGGGACCGTCATCTGTAACGTAGGCTGTGGGAAATCCAAGGCTCTTTTGCACTGTGCCCGCGGCAGGCAGGCCCCGCCTCAGACAGCCCTGCTCCAGTTCTCGGGGCCTGGCCACCCCCAGTACGGCACAGATCCCCCCACTGGGGCCGGGCAGCTCCAGGCAGTGGCGGCGCTAGACCTGGAGAAGTGGTCCCCCCAGAGTGCCCGCCGGGGACCAGGGTCTGGGGGGCCCCAGGCTCGCCAGCCCCCAGCACCCACTCCAGGGCCGTGGGACCCAGGCCTGCCACTCCAGAATGCCAGGACGCCTGCCCACCTCCCCGCAGCCTGGACTCAGGGCTGCCCAGGGTCACACTGCTTGCTCTGACCCTTCGGCCTTGCCACCCGCTCCAGTGGTCGGTGGTTGGGGGGCACCCAGGGCTTTCACGGCGGGGGCAGGAGGAGAGGCCCCTGAGTGCGCAACCTCCGCTGTCTGCCCCAGGACAGAACCCCAACTCACCACCCCGGACAGCTGAGGATGCAGGTGCAGGCTCCGTGGACCTGGGAGCTCCACGCCCTGTAGACGCCCCAGGAAGCTCCTCTGCTGGGTCCTGGACTGGTTCTCAGTGGGGTGGCCTCAGGCAGGCTGGGGCCTGTGAACCCCAGGGAGGGGCTGAGGCTCTAACCAGTGCTGGGAGCCCCCTCACAAGGCTGCTGGTCACCAGGTGCTCCGGCAGCTGTCCGAGGCCGACCCTGCATCCTGGCGCGCCACCCGCTGGTAGCCACCCCACGGGGCCTCTGCAGCAGCCCCCATTTCAGCCCCGCAGTTTCCCATGAGACAGGAGAGGAAGGCCTCCAGGATGAGGCTGCCACACCCTGGTGACCCCCGTCCCAGCTCAGGCCTGGATTCAGCAGGGGTGACCTGAAGCTCTGAATGGACTGTCCCCAGGGCCCCATACGACCCTCCAGGGCCTTTTAGGACCCCCCGACATCCCCAGGACTTCCTAGGCCCCTCCACTGACCCTCCACCTGGCTGGGCTCTGCCCTGCGGGTCAGGTGAGCCTTACCATGGACGGTGGGGCTGGGCCAGAGCTGCCCTCTCCAGGATCCTCCCCCAAGGGGACAGGGTGGGGGTGCAGCGCCCAGGTCAGCAGAGGGCTGTCCTGTACCTGCGCTGGGCGTCCTGAGCACTGGGTCGAGGCCATGAGCCAGGCGCTCTCCCCAGAGGTCCTCCCTAGAGGGGAGACGTGGGCGGAGCCGGGGGGCACCAGGCCCAGCTGGGACGGAGTGTGAGGGCAGGTCCCAACCGCCTTGCTGAGAAGCATCTCCAGAGGTCTTGGGGTCCAGTGTAGTTGAGAGTCTCTTTGGCCAAGGAGACGGCGGAGCTGCGTGTTGCTGTAAGGGGCCCACGCAGGTGACGGGGTTGCCATGAAGGTGGCAGCAGTGGGGTGAGGGGTCCCTCAGCAGGATGCCCTTGGTGGGGCGGGTTGCAGAAGGCACCCTGGGAGCGGGTTGATGTTGGCGCTGCCCAGCGGAGCCTGGGTGACCCCAGGGGCACAGAGAGCCTTGTTCCGGAGCGAGGGAACCCACATTCGTGAGAGCGGCCCTGTCCCAGCACCCCCACAGGCGCCAGCTTGCCTGGGTCCCCATTTTACAGACGAGGAAACTGAGTTTTCAGGGGTCTGGTCCCAAGAGACTGCGCAGCCCCCCGTGGTCGGACCGCGGCTGACTCTCTTCTCTGGCCTAGGTCCCCCGCCCTCCGATTCCCAGCTCCTAGGTGAATGGCAGGGACCCTGAGGCGGGGCGTCCCATCTGGGGGCACAGCCACAGCCAGGCGGGTGGAGGCCGCTTCTGAGGGGAGTCCACTCAAAACACAAGCCAGGAGTCCCCATCCCAGTCCAACACCCCAGGACAGCCGCTACCTCTGCGGGCCTCCGCCCACCGCCCCAGCTGGGGAAGGGTCTTCACCCCAGAAGAACATGTGTGTGCACGCGTGTGTGGGGAGGGGGCTGCATCACCAGACACCTGGGAGGGGGGTGGTGGGAGTATGTGTGCACGCGTGTGTTGGCATGTGTGCGTGTGCCTGTGTACACGTGACTGTGTACCCTCAGGCTCCGCATACGAGGATTCAACCAATTGCCAATCAGAAATATTAAAAAAAAAAAATTCCAGAACTTTCCAAAGAGCAAAAGTTGAATTTGCCAAGCCAGAAACTTTTTACACAGCATTTACATGGTATTAGGTATTCTGAGTAATCTAGAGATGATTTATCGTACATGGGAGGATGTACGTAGGTTATGTGCAAATATTACACCATTTTATATAAGGGACTCGAGCATCCCTGGATTTTGGTATCCACAGACTTGGATATCTGTGGGGTGTCCTGGAACCAATCCCCGTGGTACCGAGGCACGACCGTATGTGTGCACGTGAGTGTGTGCACTTGTGTGCAGAGGGAACCCTGGAAGGGTCACCACATCGCAGGCCGCAGGGCGGGGGAAAGAGTCTTTGCTCGCCTGTTCGACTGCAGGGTCTGCACTGTGGGTCACGCTGCGGGGCCGGGGCTACCGCAGGGGGCCGGGCAGGCCACCCAGAGCCGAGCCCCAGCCCACACCCTGACACTGGCCAGAAGCCACGGCCCTCTTGGCCTGGGTCCGTCCCAGGAGCCTGTCCTGGTGCGGCGAGGTGGTCCGCGGGACCCCGCACACGGCGCGGGGAGGGTGGAGCCCTGCTCCTACTGCCCGTCTAGGCTTAGGTTCGCCCAGAAGTGGTACCAGCAGCATCAGTTCCTGCTGTTCGCTACTGAAAACCAGGGGAAGTCTTAAGAGGATGCGGCACAGGCAACTCGTTTTAATTTGAAATGGCTTAAATTTCATCTCAGCAATCCTGGGTTTTAGTTCCAGGAGGTGAGAGAATTTCAGTTTAAGATCTGACTCCGACCTCGCGGTGTCAGGCGGGTGGGGTCCGCGCTGTTAGATGCTCAGAGGGCTCCTGGGGTCTGAGAGCCATAGGGAATCTAATTAATGAAGTTGTCACTTCTGGGAAATGTCTTTAACAGCTTAGAGAGATTAAATGTATAAATTAATGGCGTATTAATTAAAGAATAAGTGAAGACATACACAAAGGTTACTAGGTTAATAAATGCTTTTAAATTGAGCTTTAAAGCTTGAGAAGAGCTGGGCAACGGGGGACAGAATTCGGGCCCTCGCCCGAATGGGGTTGGGGGGTCAGGAAAAAGGCCGGAGAGCCGAGGATGCTCAGGAGAAGCGCGAGATCCAGGTGGAGGTGAATCTTTACTCAGAGAAAAGCGACAGAGCTAGAGGCTCACGGGGCGGGGGGCGTCAGCGAGGGGGCCTGGGAGCAGGGGCACGACCACGGCGACCACAGCGACCACAGAGCGGCGAGCGTCGGGCGAGGGCGGTCACAGGTGCCGGCGTGGGACGCTGCGAAGACAGAGGGGAGGAGGGGTGAGGCCGGGCAAGTTGGGGCGGGCGCACGACCACACCGCCCACCTGCGTGCGAAGAAATGAGGCTGAACCCCGCCCTCCCGCCTCCAGTTCGCCTGACCCCGCCCCCCGCCTGACCCCGCCCCCCCACACTCCGGTCCCCGACCCCCGCGCCTTGCCCACGCCCCCCATCCCCCATCCTGCCCTGCCCACGCCCTCGTGCCTGCTCCCTGCCCGAGACCCTCACGCGGTCACAGGGGTCGCCAGGGCGGACAGCACCCCTGAGTGAGCCTCCGGCCGACCGGGCCGGCGCCCTGCCCCTCCCGGGGGTGGTGGGGCGGATAGGGAGGAGGGTCCCACCTACCCGGACGGGCTGCGACCCGGAGGCCAGAGGCCATCACTGGGGGGCTGGGGGCGGCGCGCTCCCCTCCACCTTCTGCGCCGCCTCCTTCTCTCCTGGCGCCGAGGCCTCCCCCGAGGGCTTCCCCGAGGGCGTCCCCGAGGGTTTCCTCGAGGGCTCGGTGACCGCCGCCATGGCCGCGCGGGCGGGCGCCTTGTGCGCCTTGGGCGCCTCCTTGAAGGCGTGGTAGCTCGCGGACAACCACGGGGTCTCCGTGCCGTGCTTGCGGCCCACTGGGTAGGCCCCGATGGCCGCCAGGAGGCTGCGGTGGTGCTCAGGGTCCAGCTCGGTGTAGTACATCTCCAGGGTCAGCGGGGTGCAGATCTTGTGCTGCGGAAGGGGGCCGGTCAGGGGCGGGGGTGGGGGGAGGTGTGGCGGCCGCGCCCCTGGGCTCGGGTGTGCAAAACGGGGTGCATTTTTTCTCAGTGGCATCAGCCGCGATGCGGGAGCCACGTCCGTGGGCCACCCGCGGGCGGGCGGTCACCTCTGCTTTTGAGCAGTTCGGTCATACTGTAGACAGTGCCCCTAAATACACTGATTTCTGCCGTAATTTCAAGCCATCAGGGGTAGGCCTGCAATTCAGACCTGGAGGCTCCGCAGAGAGCCAGCCCTTCTCCGAACGCACCGGTGGCCGGTGGCCATGGCCTCCTCCTGAGTGAAGGGGAGGGGGCTCGGCGAGTGCCCCGCGGCCCGCCCCCACCCCGCGGGCCCCCGAGGGAATCCCAGTGAGTGAGGGCCGTTAGCAGCCCGGTGCACCCCTGGAAGTACAGTGGGGGCTCGTGGCCTCTGTGGGGGGAGCGCTCCCCTCTCGGAAATCACGGGGAAAGGGGGACGATTTATCTACTGAAAACTTAGAGTCTTGAAAAAATACACTGAAAATGGTAAAAGTCACCATAAGCAAAGCTGCGAGAAAAGAAACAAGGATGGGGGAACACTTTCCAAGCATACAGAAAACGTCAACATCCTGTGACATAGAAACACACCACATACAAGTGAGGGAGGCTTCCCTCCACCTGGACCTCCTTCCTTATGCTTTACTTTTTAAATTACAAGAAGAGAAAACCTCTCGCTAAAACACCTTTTCTTTTAATTTTTCTAAAGATAGGACTTGAATATACCTGGAAGGTGACGGGGCTTGAGGGCCTTTGCAGGTCACGTTCCCATAGAGCTGGGAACACCCTAGACCAACCCTCCTGGGGGTAGCTTGGGGGAGAGGAGGGGAGGCACCCCGTCCTTCCACAGGACACCCCCCTGGGACCCTCCCTGGCACTCTGCCTGCAGGGCGCGACTGCCCTTCCCAGCCCCGGTGCCCTGTCCACCGGCCTTACCCGAAGCAGGAAGCCGTCGGGGCAGCTGAACTGGTCATACCAGATGGCCTTATACATGATCAGGAGGCAGCCCATGAGCGCCATGGTGAAGGCGATCATCCGCCCTGTGGGCATCTGGGGGTGGGCAGGTGCGGAGAGGAGAGGTGGGGTGGTGAGGCTGTGCAGGGCCCGGGCCGCGAACCTCAGGGCCGGCGCCCATCGCGCACACAGCCCAGAGCTCACCGGCCTCTCAGAAAGGATGGGGAAAGGGGAAAGGGGCAGAGTTACTACTGAGAAATGAAAGGCTTTAGAAATGGTACCCTAAAAGTTATAAAAAAGCCACCATTAGTAAGCTGAAGAGCTAGAAAAGGAAGGGAAAACACATTTGCCAGAGACACAGCAGGAAAAGTGAGCCTCCATCGTCTACGGGAAATCGCGAGTCACCGAGGAAGAGACGAACGACCCACTTGGGAAAGGGTGCAGGGCGCAAGCAGGCACTGTGTCTCCTGCCAGGGGCTCCTCCGAGGGCGGCGGCTGCCCGCACCCCACGTTACAGCAGTAGCAGGGAGGCCGGCAGAGCCCTACCTCTGATGGGGTGATTCCCTGTCCAGCTCTACTGAGAGCAGGGCCCTGACCAAGGGCCCCCAGCCCACCCAGTCCAGAGCCTGGGTTCCCACAGCTTGCAGCTGCCTCTCCACCTCCCCTGCCCTGACTCCCCATGGAATTGGCGGGGAGGGTTGGGTTACCCTGCTACGTGCATCCTCTGGGTGGCCGCCGCCCAGCTTCTGGGCCTCTAGGTCGGAGAACTTTGTCGGCTGGTCCGCGGAGGACAGCTGGTATTCCGTCTGTGTCTTAATGACAACCTGTGGGAAGAAATGATGCAGGAGGACCCTGAACTAGGGGGGCTGGGAGGGAAAGGGGGCAGGGGGCAGCTGCCCGCAGTGGTGTGGGTGCTAGTGGCAGGGCTCTAGTGGCTACCAGCTGACACCAAGGGAGGGGGACACTGGAAGTCGGCCAGGGCCGTGGCAGCCCAGGGCCTGGCCAGATGATGGAAAGAGCCCCTACGTCTGCTGGCTGCCTTCGGCTCTGAGTACGCTAGCTGTCCCTGCCAGAGGCTTCCTCTTGCAGGGTACCACAGCTTGGTCCCCTCCTCCAGGAAGCCCACCACTGAGCCTTCCCTTTGGGAACCAGGTCCAGAACGGTAGCAGGCATGGTCGAAGCCCACACAGATCGCTGGAGAACTGCCCTCGGCTCATGGGAGCAATGCTGGGACGTGCCCCCTGCCCTCGCCAATGGCTGACGGGGGCCTCAGGCTGGGACAACTCTGCGTGCCATTCACTCTCCAGAGCTCCGGTGGGGTCAGGCAGGGCTGTGCCTGAGCTGAGCTCTGCTTCTTACAGGTCCCTTCTGAGAGCTCCCCCTCCACCCACCCCTTGCCCAAGGACCTCATCTCAGGCTGCAATCCAAGAAAGAGCACGCCCAGCAGAGGAAGGGGGTAGTTTTTGCTGCTGAGCCCCTGCTGGACCGCAGGCAAGCTGGGCACTGTCTGTGAGAGCATGTGAATCCTCACCACCACCTGTGGCCAGTTTACCCTGGTTTGCAGATGAGGAAAGGGCAGTTCTGGGTGGCGGGGGGAGCCGATCGGGGCACACAGCAGGCTCAGCCTGGCCCTTCCTCCACTTGCTCAGCTACCCCTTAGAGGAGGCCACACCTAAAGCCACCTTGCTAACGCCCGTGTGTTTCCAGGGCAGGATGACACAGGCCTCCACGCTGGCCCAGGCCCCTCACCTGGTCGGAGAACGCAGGCTGTAGCTGGCTGACATCCAGGGGACTGATCAGAGGGACGCTGTCCATGGTAGCCCCATCCCCGGAGCCTGTCTTCCCCGAGAAGCTGCAGTTCAGCTTCACCATGGTGGATGGCAGTCCTCGTCCTGTCCAGAGGCAGACACAGGGTCACTGGCCACATAACAGATGTCCACACCAGCTGGCTCTGGAGTGAGAGGGCCCCAGGCTGGCCCTTATGCTCCTCACGCCAGAGGTGGGTTGGGCCGTGGGTGGCCAGGCCAACCTCCCCAGGACAAACCGGGTGAGTCCAGCTGCAGGATTCTAGTCCCTTCCTGCCCCCTGGACTCCCTTTGGCCCCCACAGCCGTGCAGGCGAGAGTGCCTCTGACTGGTGACTGCCTGGCAGAGTCTTCCACTGGCCCACCTGCTCCAGGAGATATTCTAAGGGCAGCAACCAACAGAAAACAATCCCAGATAGAAGCCTGGAGAGTAGGGTGGCCAGTACGGTACGCCAGGTTAAATCTGAATTTCAGATAAGCAACGGATGCTTTTGCTTTTTATGATATATCCATGTAATATGCAATACAGGAACATATTTATACTAAAAAGTATTGTCTATCTGAAATTCAAATTTAACTGGGTGTCCTATGTTTTATCTGGCAACCCTACTGGAGATGCAGGAAGTAACAAAGAGCTACAGAAAGAGGATGCTGGTGAATGAATCCAAGAGCTAACTGCACAGAGCGTGGTAGTAATGGTGTACATGGACTGGACCATCTGGGGAGCTGGAACGCCCTGACAAGAACAGGAGTGGGGGGCAGGCAGGAGGTGGGAGGGACCTGCATGGCTTGGAGGAGCACAAAGCTTCCTGGGGGAGGTCAAGATGGTTTCACTTCTAGGCTGACTGATAAGAGAAAAGGAACACAGCAAATGACTTGAAACTGAAAAAACAGAAACACAAAATATACTCAGTCAATCAAAAGGAGAAAGAAATGGTCCCATGTCCACTAAGAAATTAAATCTCTTGTTAAAATCTTCCAACAAAGAACTCCAGGCCCAGGCAGCATCACCCCTGGATTCTACCAATCATTTAAGGAGGAAATCATGCAAATTTCATACAAAACTCATCCAGAGGAAAGAACACGGGAGCACACCCCAGCTTGTGAAGCCAGCACGACCTCTATCTCAGAACTCGGCAAGGACAACGAGACAGAAGACCTCGCAGGCCATGCTACCCACCAACACCAGTGCCAAGGCCCCAGATAAAATGCAAGCATGTGGAATCTAGCAAGATATTAAAAGGCTGGGTGTATTCTGGAAATTTCACATCTGAAAGCAATCATTATTTTCACCATATGAACAGAATAAAGAAGAAAAATGATCTCATCAATTTCAATAGTAGCTGAAAAAGTATCTATTGGAATTCCCTGGTGGTCCAGTGGTTAGGACTTCATGCTTTCACTGTCGAGGGCCCAGTTCAGTCCCTGGTCTGGGAACTAAGATCCCACAAGCTGCGCGGCACAGCCAAAAAAAAAAAAAAAAAAAGAAAGGGAGATACAAGGCCCTTTATTATCAGTTCTATAAATGATGGTGATTTATAGAGGTCCTAGCCAAGCCATATGGCAGGAAAAAGAAATAAGAGGTACAAAGCCTGGATGAGATTAGGTAAGACTCTCATTATTCACAGAGAAAGCATCTTCTGTGTGTAGAAAATCTAAGAGAATCTGCGTATAAATTATACGGGTTGGAAAGTGAGTTCAGCAGAGTTGATGGGCTTAAGGTATTCAGAAATCAGTGCTGTTTCTATGTATCAGTGACAAAAAATTAAAACATAATTTGTTGAAATATTCCACTTACACAGTATCAGAGATATCGAATGCTCAGGAGCAGGTCTAACAAGAGATTAGAAGGACCTCCCTGTGGAAACCCAGAAGAAACCTCTGTCAAGACACTATTGACTGGGACTTCCCAGGTGGTCCCGTGGGTAAGACTCCACGCTCCCAATGCAGGGGGCCCAGGTTCGATCCCTGGTTAGGGAACTAGATCCTGCATGCCTGCCACAACTAAGAAGCCTGCATGCCACAACTAAGACCCTGTGCAGCCTAAATAAATTTTTTTTAAAAAAAGACATTATTATTATTAATTTATTTTTTGCGGTACGCGGGCCTCTCACTGTTGTGGCCTCTCCCGTTGCGGAGCACAGGCTCCGGATGCGCAGGCTCAGCGGCCATGGCTCACGGGCTCAGCCGCTCCACGGCATGTGGGATCTACCCAGACCGGGGCACAAACCCGTGTCGCCTACATCGGCAGGTGGACTCTCAACCACTGCGCCACCAGGGAAGCCCCTAAACAAGACATTATTGACTGAGACCAAATAACTCCTAAATTCCTTAAATAAATGGGGAAATATATGGTCATGGATTTTGGAAGTTTCCATGTTTAAAAACATCATTTCCCCTCAAAGTGTAGCTATAGAATCAATAAATCCCAATCAAAATTTCAAGGTGAAATTTTTTAAAAATATATCAATAGTTCTGTATTTTTAAAATAAATTTATTTAATTTATTTTTGGCTGTGTTGGGTCTTCGTTGCTGTGCGTGGGCTTTCTCTAGTTGCAGCGAGCGGGGGCTACTCTCATTGCAGTGCATGGGCTTCCCGTTGTGGTGGCTTCTCTTGTTGTGGAGTACAGGCTCTAGGCACGCGGGCTTCAGTAGTTGTGGCGCATGGACTCAGTAGTTGTGGCACATGGGCTTAGTTGCTCCGTGGCATGTGTGATCTTCCTAGACCAGGGCTCGAACCCGTGTCCCCTGAATTGGCAGGCGGATTCCCAACCACTGCGCTACCAGGGAAGTCCTTTTTGTGTGAATTTGATAAACTTTGTAATTTTATATGGAAGGCAGAGGGACAAGGATACTCATAACATCTTGGAAAAGACCGAGGGGGGCACTTGTCTGCCAGGCGTCTAGCTTGTCACATAGCCGTGTGGTATCACTGCGTGATGTACAAAGACCCATGTGACACACCCTATACACACGGACCACGGAGATGTCACTGCAAAGCTTGGGGATGGCCACCCAACGTCCACATGGCAAACAGTGGACCCAATCCCCACCTCACACCCCACACAAAAATCTACTCCCGGTGGATAAGCCAAGATGGAAAAGCGTCGTGGAGATAATACAGGAGAATATTTTCCTGGTCTCAGGGAGGGAAAGAGTTTTTCAGTATCACAAATAAGCGCTAACCACAAAAGAAAATATTGATAAAAGAACTACATTAAAATTAACAGCTTCTTATAACAAACGTATGGTTACCAAAGGGGATAGCAGGGGTAGGGGGAGATAAATTAGGAGTTTGGGATTAACATATACACACTACTATATATAAAATAGGTAAACAACAAGGACCTACTGTGTACCACAGGGAACTATAATCAATATCTTGTAATAACCTATAATGGAAAAGAATCCAAAAAGGAATAGCTATATATGTATAACTGAATCACTTTGCTGTACACCTGAAACTAACACAACACTGTAAATTAACTACAGTTCAATTAAAAAATTAAGAGCTTCTGCCCATCAAAACACAGCCTTCAAAGAATGGAAACAGAAACCAAGACTGGGAGAAAATATTTGCAACCTGCAAATGAGAAAGGACTTGTTGTGGGTTCAACAACAAGACGAGCCCAAGCCCTAACCTGGGCACCTGTGAACGTGATCTTATTTGGGAATAGGGTCTCTGCAGATCTAATCAAGTTAAGATGAGCTCATACTGGATTAGGGTGGACCCTGATCCAATGACTGGTGTCCTTATAAGAAGGGAGAAATTTGGACACAGACACACACAGGAAGGAAGCCATGTTGAAGATGGAGGTGGATACTAGAGGGAGGTGGCCACAAGCCAAGGGACTCCTGGGGCCACCGAAGCTGGAAGAGGAAGGAAGGAGCCTCCCCTGGAGCCTCAGGGGAGCTCGGCCCTTGCAGCATCTTGATGTCCCGCCTCTTGCCTCCAGAGCTGCGCAAGAACGAACGTCTGCTGTCTGGAGCCACCCAGCTATGGTGGAAGCCAAGATGGGTCAGGCATCTACCGTATAAACAGAGCGTCTCAAGTTGGTCAAGAAAGACAGGCAGATCACCCAAGAGAAAAATGGACAGAAGAGGATTTCCAATGGCCATGAATACTGAAATGCTGCTCACTCCATTATCCTTGAAGAGACAAATTGCGGGGGTGGTGGTGGGGGAGCGGGGCGGGGGGAAGCCGAACACCAGGACAGGGAGAGCAGGAACACAGGCCGCCACAGGGTGGGGTGGGGCCGCTTTATCTAGGGTGTTGAACCTGTGACGGCCTCACTCACTCCTGGGCAGACACCCCGCAGGAAGGCAGGTGTGCACCCACGTGCACAGCAGCACTGCCCACAGACGCGCGCACCACGGGGCATCTCCACAGTGGAACAAGCACATGAATAGAGGCGTTTCTGCGAGGTCGTCAGAGCAGGCAAGGGAAGGGACCACGCTACCTGCAAGAACAGCCCTGAATCACAAAGCCAGCGTCGGCCAGAAGAAGCCAGGCACACATGAAGGGTCGAGAATAAAGAAACACAACAGCCTTGTTTAGGACCCCATCCCGCGCTCAGGAGCTCGGAGGTGCGGCCAATGCTCCTGCGTCTGCAGAGTCCCCGGTGGTGCCCTTGGGGGAGGGGAGCGGCTTCGGGGCGGGGCGGGCGTTTCCGGTCTTCTCTTGGATGCTGGACGCCTGGGGTTCACTTATGACGAATCATTAGGCTGCACGTTTGCTTCGTGTCCTCTTCTGAGTTCGTTATATTTCACAACAAAAAAGGTTAAAAACAAACAAAACCAAACGACAGCGGGCAGGTAGCAGAGGCACAGCCAGGCCACGCCCTCTCCCAGGACTGAACAGCCTTTTGACAACTGTGCCCTGGCTGTCCACTTCCTAACGAGGACCTCGGGCTGAGCTTTCCGCCCTGGCCTCCGAATGTGGCCCCTCCCTCGCCACTGCCTGCATCCACCCTGCAACCCCCAAACTTCTGTCCTGAGCGACCCTCCTGGGCATCAGCTCCACCACCGCAGGTGCCTGCCAGGCCCTCACTCAAACCCCAGCAGCCAGGCCCTGCTGTGGGTGCCGGTGCGGGCAGGCCAGGTGGGAACGCAGAGGGGGAGCCCCTGCCAGCGGCAGAGTCAGACAGACCTGCAGGACGTGTGGGAGGCACTGGGCAGGGAGGCTCGGGGCGGTCACTGTGGGGAGGGCAGGAAGCCCCCGGCCCAGGCTGGGAGAGGGGCCGCCGCATCGTGGACTCACTCCCCAGGCGCCCGCGGAGGAGGCTTCTCTTAGGGTCTTGAGCCGGCGCCCTTCCCCGGATGTGCGCGCCTTGCCCGTGCCGTACAGACCGGCAAAGCGTCCCCACTCCCCACCCACCCCAGGCTGAGGCGGTGTGCTCTTCCTGAGGTGGGTTGAGGCCTGGCCGGGCCTCGGCCTGTGGATGACGTCCGGGCACCTGGGCACCTGCCCCAGGCGGGCGGGACATCTGTCCTTCTTCGCTCGTACCGCGCGTATATGACGTCCACGCTCCACGAGGCAGAGACGGACAAGGAGCCATCAACATATAAATAAAAGAAGGTCGGGCGATCCGTGCGAAGAAGGAAATAGAGATGAAAACCGCCGAAAGGGGGCCGCGGAGGAGGGCGGGGGGGGGGAACGACCGGGCACTGCAGGGGAGGGCTGTGCGAGGTGGGGACAGCAAGCGCCCCGGCCTTTAGGGGAGCTTGGCGAGGGGCTGGGGGGGGTGCTCTCTAGGGGGAGGGGGCTGGGGGCCTTCACGCAGCAGACGCCCCGCGACTCTCAAACCCAACCTGCGGTTTACAGACAGGAGCCGGGAGGGGCAGAGGGGGCACAGCCCCCACCCCCGCAAACCTGTCAATCTCAGCTTGGTGGCCACGCCCCCTGGAAGGCGGAAGGCCGAGGTCTCCCCCTCCTCTCCCTCAGGACGCCCCTATCCATACGAGCTCCGCCTCTGGGTTCCCTTTAAGCCAAACGTAAGCTCCAACTCCTCTGCCTCTGCATGACGTCCACGTTACGTCATCTTGGGTTTCCATGGCAACAGAGACAGGCAGGCAATGACACGTCTTCTTGAAGAAAAGACTTGGGGGCCCAACGGACCCTCTGTGTCTGACTCTAGGCGCCTTGTTCCAGGCAGAATGCTGGGGTAGGGGCTGGGCTGCATCTGGGAAGCACCCCCCCCGCAAAATTCCTTTCCCTGCCTGAGTCATGCAGACCCTCTGGGCAGGCTGGCTGGGCTCATTCACACGACAGACACTTAGCTCCGTGGAATGGGAGGGGTCTTCCCTACTCCTCCCACCGGCCCCCTCCCTCCACGCTGCGCTGTAATTGTGCCTTCGACAGCGGATCAGCTGCTCCCCGCTCGCCGTAGGCTGCTGGGCTGGGATGTGGGGCGGTGTACGTCTCCTCTACGAGGCTTGGGGAGGGGGCACAGGTTGAGCAGTGAGGTTGTGCTGAGGCTGCGATGGGTGGCTGGACGGGAGGGCACGGACCCTCAGCCGAAAGCCCTCAGGAAGCTTGGCTGCAGGTCACGTCACAGACTCGCTTTCACACATACGCCACCCTGGGATGCTGCGTCACTCGGAGGTATGCACCGGCGCCTGCATGTGCGGGCGGGCACGAGCGTCCTGTGTGCATTGGGCGTGCGTGTGACAACGGAGCGCGGGGGACCTGCGCGCTTTGCCGAACCCGCAAGGCCCCCGGCCCCGCGCCGCCCCTTCCAGGCCCAGCCACAACGCCCACCCAGGTGCGCTCCCACCCGTTGCCCTGCAGGCCGATGGTGGGTTTGACTGCCGGTTGAAGGGCAGGTGGACTGCAGGCGCCAGCCCAGCCCTGAGAGGCCCAGGCGAGCGGGGCAGGTGGGGGGAGGTGCAGGTCTGCCCCCGGCTTCAGCGTCCCAAGTACCAGCCACCTGTGGCTCCGCACCGAGCGCCCGCGGCAGGCGGTTCTGGACAAACGCCCTCTCTCCGCTTCTTGGCCACGTCCCGCCTGCCACGCAGCCTCCCTCACCTCCGCCACCACCGTGCCGTTGCCGGCAGCGCTTCGTGATCTGGTCCGTCGGAAGCCCCTTCTGCCTCCCCCACCCCCTCAGGTAGAGCTGAACCTCAGGTAGAGCTGGAACTGGCACCCCTTCTCCACCTCGGGACGCCCATCTCCCACTGGCTCTCTCAGACCTGCAGAGGTGGAGCTGGCTCGCGGGGAGGGGGCTGCAGTCTCCATGGGACAGGGGGAGCTGATGTCCAGCAGTCCTACCCCCACCCGAGCTGCCCCGCTCTACCGCGGACGGGAATCTGGGAGGCACGTCGGGTCTGCGCAAGGCTGGACACCCACGGCCCTTCTGGAACATCCAGGCAGGGACTCTTCCCGCGGAGGCCCTGGATCCTCGGGGGGGCCTGAGGACAACCTCCTGCGCTTGGGCCGACCCCTGCCCGGCCGGCTGCCAACGGGTCAGCCGCAGTTCCCCCCCCCCCCCCGCCACTCTCTTACCCCTGCACACGCCCCTCGCACATCCGTGCACACACACCAGTATACCTGCGACCCCCGCACACCCAACACTCGTGCGCACACTCGGCCCCCCACCCGCCCCCCAGCTCCGCTCCACAAGGACAAATGTGCAAATGGCTCACAGGCGGCTCCAACGGGCAGCTGCAGCAGGATGCAGTCGCAGGACAAGGATGCGGAGGAAGGATGCGGTTCCAGACGCTTCTCAGCTGGGGCGCGGCGGGGGAGGGGCCGAGCCCCAGACCGAGGCTGCCGTTGTTGCCAGGGAGATGCAGGCTGGAGGAGGCGAGCAGTGCGTCTGCCGCCGCCGCCCCGCCTCCCACGCGTGCCCGTAGGAGCTGTGCCGCCCCCCCCAACCTGTCACTGGCTTAGACACGCACACCGCATCCACCCACGGCACACATCTCACACACACACCATTCACACGCTGCACACACCATATACATACACCTCACACACTCACACCACCGCACTGCAGGCGGGGCGGGGAGGGGACAGACTCCCTGGCCAGCATCCTACCCTGGGGATGTCCAGGCTCCCAGGCACCACTTCGTCGGGCGCGCAGTCTTGCCCCCTTTGGTCCGCTTGGTTCAGGCACAGCTGGGTTGGGCCCCCACCCGCCCAGAGGGCCTCCTCCTCACGGCTCGGCGTCCAAAGCCCCGACTGTCCGCTTTCGGAGGGCAAGCCTGTGGCTCCTGGTAGCCGCTGTGGCCCAGAGCCTGCACAGCGCCAGGCATAGAGCAGCCGCCACGCAGGCGCGTTGTCCGAGTGAGCAGGTGAGCGGGGCCCGTGGTCTCAGGACCCCGGGGCTCAGCCCAGCAGGGTCGGGGCTCCACACCTGGGCTCACAGCTGGCCGAGGAGCGATGGCGCGGCTGTGTCATGCCTTTTTGCTGTTGACTAGTGCCCCGTGTTGCGGATGTGTCCCGTCTTATCTATTCAGTCGCCAGGCTCTGGACTGTTCGTCCCGGGTGTGTCTACTGTTGACAGCGTTGCTGCCAGCGTTCTTGGACTAGTGTTTGTGTGGACACAGGGCTTTCATTTCTCTTGGGCAGGTACTTAGGAGTGGAATTGCTGGGTCGTATGGTAGTTTACATGTAGTTTTTAAAGAAAATGTTTTAACTTTTTTCCAAAGTGGCTGCAGCATTTCATATTCCCATCAGCGGTGCAGAAGGGCTTGGCTTCACCCCCGCCCCGGACGCGTGTTACCATCTCTCCTTTTTGCTGCAGCCGTCTGTATTCGCTCGCGAGGGCTGCCATAACTAAGTACCACAGACCGAGTGGCTTAAACAACAGGAATTATTTCCTTATGATTCTGGAGGTTGGAAGTCAGACATCAAGGTGTCGTCAGGGTTGGTTTCCTCTGGGCCTCTCTCCTTGCCTTATAGAGGCCCGCTTCTCCCTGTGTCTTCAGATGGCCTTTCCTCTGCGTGTATCTGTGTCCTAATCTCCTTTTCCTTTTTTTTTTAAGCCTTTAAAAAATAAATAAATAATTAATTATTGGCTGCATTGGGTCTTTGTTGCTGCGCGCGGGCTTTCTCTAGTTGCAGCGAGCGGGGGCTACTCTTCGCTGCGGAGCATGGGCTCTAGGCACGTGGGCTTCAGTAGTTGTGGCTCGCGGGCTCTAGAGCGCAGGCTCAGTAGTTGTGGAGCACAGGGTTAGCTGCTCCGCGGCATGTGGGATCTTCCCGGACCAGGGCTCGAAGCCATGTCCCCTGCATTGGCAGGCGGATTCTTAACCACTGCGCCACCAGGGAAGTCCCTAACCTCCTTTTCTTATAAGGACACTAGTCAGAATGGATTAAGGCCACCCATATGACTTCATTTTAACTTAATTATCTCGTTAAAGACCATATTTCCACATACTGTCACAGGCTGAGGTCCTGAGGGTTAGGGCTTCTACGTATGAATTTTGGGAGGAAACAATTCTGCTCATAACGCTGACCTCGTACCCACTAGTAGGATGAGTGATATCTCACCGTGGTTTGAATCTGCATCCCTAATAACTAATCTAAGGAAGAAATAGAGAATTTTATTCAAGGCAACCTGAGGATTATAACTCAGAAAACTCTGAGGACTGTTCAGCTTGCTAGAAGTTGAAGGCACAGCTCTATACATTTTCAAGACAAAGCGTTGTTCATCGAAATGACCCTGACATTTTATGTAAAGTTCACCGAAAATACACACTCCAGCTCTACACGTATGAATCGAGTGCAGGTCACCATGACCGTAACAGTACTAGGAAAAGAAGGAAGGAGGGAAAAAAAAAATGATCTTTTTGGTGAGGCAGAGATTCTTGCTCTTGAGGAGGGCCCAGGGCGGAGAGTATGGTCTGCTTAAATTTTCTTGTCTTGTCTTAAAAACATACATTTTATTCCATCATTAACTATACATCTCTTCGTGGGTTTCTTAGCCACCTGTATATCTTTGGTGAAACGTTTGTTTAAATGTTCTGAACATTTTTCAATTGGGTTGTTTGTCTTGTTGTTACTGAGTTTTAAAAACTCTTCATATATTCTGGATACAAGTCCTTCAGCAGGTAGAAGATTTGCAGTCTCCCCCAGTCTGTGACTTGTCTTTTCACTTTCTTGATAGTCTCCTTTGAAGTGCAAAAGCTTGTAGTTTTGATAAAGTCCAAGGAATCAATTTTCTCTTTTATGTGTCGTGCTTTTGGTGTTGTGTTAAGAACTGACCCAAGGCCATGAATATTTTCTCATTTTTTCTTCCAGTGGTTTTGTAATTTTAACTTTTACATTTAAGCCTATGATGCATTTTGAGGTAGCTTGTGTGTACGATCAAGTTATAGGTCTAAGTTATTATTATTTTTTGCATGTGGATATCCGGTTGTCTCAGCACCTTTTGTTAAAATCACTAATCTTTTCATGTTAAGTTGTCTTGACATCTTTGTCAACAACCAGCTGTCCATACATATGTGGGTTCATTTCTGGACGCTTAATTCTGTTTCACTGATGTGTGTCTCAATCCTTATGCCTACAGTATGTCTTTTGCCACTGGGGCTTTGTAGCGTTTTGAAGTGGCGGAGTGTATCTGTTCTAATTTTGTCCTTTTAGAAATTGTTTTGGCTCTTCTGAGTCCTTCCATTTTCATATAAACTTTAGGATCAACTTGTCTATTTCTACAGAGTTCTGCTAGAAATTTGATAGGAATTGCATCGAATCTATAGATTAATTCTGGGAGAATCACCATCTGGACGAAGACTTGAGTCTTCTAATCCATGAAGAAAGACTATCTCTCCATTTATTTAGATCTGGATTTTCCTCAGCTCAAGTCTCGTGCTTCTTTTGTTAAATTTATTCCCAAGTATTCTATTACTTTCAGTGCTACTATGAATGAAAAATTCTCCCTAATTTCATTTCAAATTGTTCATTTCTAGTATATAAAAACAATTGATTTTTGTATATTGATCTTATATCCTGAGATCTTACTAAACTATTTCTAAGTATGGGATCATATCATCTGTAAATAAAGACAGCTATTTTTCCATTCCAATTCAAGCATGATCTTTTCTTTGTCCTGCCTTGTTGTGCAGGCTGGACTCTACAGCACAATGTCGAACAGCAGGGTGAGCGTGGACGGTGACGTCTCCTCCCCACCTGAAGGTGAGAGTTGGTGGTCTTTCACTACTGAATATGATCACCACTGTAAGTTTTTCTGTACATGCCCTTTTACCGGGTTTAGAAAGTTCCCTTCTACTTCTACTTTTTTGAAAGTATTTTTTTTTAAATCATCAATGAGTATTGGCTTCCTGAAAAAGAATTTCAGATTCTTTTTGTGTCTATTAAAATGATCATTTCTTTGTCTTTCATGTTATCTATATAGTATAGTACATTAATTAACTTTTGGAATATTAAACCAACATTGAATTCCTGGGATAAATTCTTTTTTATGTGTTGCTGGATTTCACTGGTAATTTTTTAAATCTCATAATAGCTTTTTATTATGATTTTTAAAAATCAATTTATTTATTTAATTTATTTATTTTTGGCCGCGCTGGGTCTTCCTTGCTGCGTGGGTGCTTTCTCTAGTTGCAGCGAGCGGGGGCTACTCTTCGTTGCGGTGCGTGGGCTTCTCATTGCGGTGGCTTCTCTTGTTGTGGAGCACAGGCTCCAGGCACGCGGGCCTCCGTAACTGTGGCCCACGGGCTCCAGAGCGCAGGCTCAGTAGTTGTGGCACACGGGCCCAGCTGCTCCGCGGCATGTGGGATCTTCCCGGACCGGGGCACGAACCTGTGTCCCCTGCATTGGCAGGCAGACTCCCAACCACTGCGCCACCAGGGAAGCCCTCGCTGGTATTTTTTATTAAGGATTTTTGTGTCAATGTCCAGGAGGAATGTTGGTGTGTATATAGCTTTCTTTCCCCTGTAATGTCTTTGTCTACCTTTGGACGCAGGAGGTGCTCTCACCTCCTCTACAGGCTGTGAAAGGTTATTTTTGCTGTTATTCCTTCTCAAGCATTGTCTGCAGGCCTCTGGTGTTTCTGACAAGAAGTCAGCTTTAATCGTGTTGCTGGTTCTCTGCACAGAAGGAGTAGTTTTTCTCTTGCTACTTTCAAGATTTCCTCTTTGTCTTTGGGTTTTAAAGTTTAACTGTGGGCTTCCCTGGTGGCACAGTGGTTAAGAATCTGCCTGCCAATGCAGGGGACGTGGTTTCGAGCCCTGGTCTGGAAAGATCCCACATGCCACGGAGCAACTAAACCCATGCGCCACAACTACTGAGCCCGTGCTCTAGAGCCCTCGGGCCACAACTACTGAGCCCACGTGCCACAACTACTGAAGCCCGCGTGCCTAGAGCCTGTGCTCAGCAACAAAGAGAAGCCACCGCAATGAGAAGCTCGCGCACAGCATCGAAGAGTAGCCCCCGCTGGCCGCAACTAGAGAAAGTCGGCACGCAGCAACGAAGACCCAACGCAGCCAAAAATAAATAAATAAAATTAATTAATTAAAAAAAAATTTAGCTGTGATACATCTTTGTTTTTATCCTATTTGGGGCTCATTGAGCTTATTGGGTTCGTAGATAAATGCTTTTCATCAAATTTGGAATGGTTTTTGCCATTAGTTATTGAAATACTTTTTCTGTCCCTCTCTTTCCTCTGCTTGTGGGACTCCATGTGTGTGTGTGGTGTGTGTGGTGTGTGCCTGTGCGCGCGCATGTGTCTGTTGCTGTCTCACAGGCTCTGGGCCACCAGGGAAGTCCTTGGGATGCTTTTCATTGTTCTTTTTTTTCTCTTCCTTCAGGTTGGATAATTTCTAGTTATGTCTTTAAGTGTTGATCTAACTTAAAGGTATATACTTAAATATGTCTTTTATTAAGCCCTCTAGTAAATTTTTTATTTTAGTTATTGTTTTTCAATTCCAGAATTCCCGTTTGATTCTTTTTAAAATGTCGTTTATTGAGATTTATTTATTTAAATCACTTTCATCATATTTTCCTTTAACTCTACACATGGCTTCCATTCATTTTTTGCTCTAAGTCCAATGCCTAGGTCCACTAAGAACAGTTTCTATTACCTGCTTTTCTCCTGAATATTGGTCACACTTTTCCTGTTTCTTTGCCTGTCTTGTAATTTTTGGTTGAAAAATACACGTTTTAATTGGCTCATCATTTGTAACAAATATACTAACCAATGTCAGCTACTAGGAGGGGAAATGGGGATGGGGAGAGGGTATTATGGGAACTCTGATTTTCTGCTTAATTTTTCTCTAACCCTGAAATTTCCTATCAGGGGACTTCCCTGGTGGCCCAGTGGTTAAGAATCTGCCTTCCAAGGCAGGTGACATGGGTTCGATCCCTGATTGGAGAACTAAGATCCCACATGCTGTGGGGCAACTAAGTCCTGGCACTCTAGAGCCCACGTGCCACAACGGCAGATCCCACATGCTGCAACAAATATCCCACGTGCCGCAACTAAGACCCGACACAGCCAAATAGATAAATAAATATTTTTTTAAAAAGTCTATTAACCAAAACAACTAGCTGTCTTAGATTATATTTTGAAACAACTATGGATTATGGTATTTTCCCCTGAGGGTAGAGGTTAGCTGTTCAGCAATTTCCTGGACTAAATCTGTAGGCTGTTTCCTTGTGGTGTGTGGCACTGATCTCCCTGCCAGGGCAACAGATAAATGACAAAGACCCTTCCTCTTAGGACGTTATTTTCAATGATACTTGTTAGCGGTACAAGGACCAGAATTAGAAAAAAATACAGACTAGATTCTATGTGTCCAGTGACAATAAATGGGTGATCAAAGGGTTGTCCTCTGCTTCATATTAGTGTCAGTAGGTCCCCTACAAGTACTCAGAATAAACATTGCTTAAGGGGTCGGAATGTTATACATTGTTGTTTTGTTGTATGAAGTATTGGGACAATTGATAAAATTAGGATTGAGAAGATTAAGGACAGTGTGCTCCCTGTTTGTTGTGAATGGATCATACAATTGTGTTTGCAAATAAGAAGTACCATTCTGGCTTGATGCGGGGGGCTGTGTTGAGGAGGTTAGGAGGAGTATAATGGTCTGGGTCCCCTAGAAGTTCGGATGAGACTAGTACCAGTATTAGTGAGATTAGAAATAGGAACAAGGCATACCAGATATCTTTAATTGTGCAGTGTGGATGAAACGGGATTTTGTTCATATCGCATTAGATCCTTGTTGGACTCTTAGAGCCTGTTTCATGAGGAGTAATGGGTGAAGAACTACTAAAGCTGCAGCAATCAGTGAATGGGAGGATAAAGTGGAAGGTGAAGAGCAGGGGAAAGGGTGGCTTTATCCACTGAGAATCCTCCTCAGCTGCATTTGACTGGGTTAGTGCCAATGTAAGGAATTGCTGGAAGGAGATTTGTAATGTAATGTAACTCGCCACAACTAGAGAAAGCCCGTGACAGCAACGAAGACCCAACACAGCCAAAAATAAATAAATAAATTATTTTAAGAGAAAAAAGCTATTAAGCCTCATGATAAGACATAACCTGTAAATGCTGTGGCTATTAAACAGCAGGATGATTCCAACATTTCATGTCTCTCGGAAGCTGTAAGATCCGTAATACAGACCTCTCCCAACATGGGCAAACAAGCAAGCAAAGGATATGGAGACTCCATTTCCATTAAGTATCGGCGAATTCACCCATAGTCTCCATCTTGGGAGATACGGGCTATGGACAAGAAGGCAGTTATTGATACATGATAAAGTATTGCTAGGAATAACCCTGTTAAGATACGTAAAATTAAACAAATACCAAGCTGAGAACCAAATTTCATCATGATGAGAGATTTAATGAGCTGGTAAATCAATAAATGAATCGTTGACAGTTTTGCTTAATGGGTAGGTTTTTCTAATGTTGGTCATTAGTGGGGTTTTTTAAATAAATTTATTTATTTATTTATTTTTGGCTTCATTGGGTCTTTGTTGCTGTGCGTGGGCTTTAGTTGCGGTAAGCGGGGGCTACTCTTCATTGCGGTGTGCAGGCTTCTCATTGCAGTGTCTTCTCTTGCTGCGGAGCACAGGCTCTAGGCACACGGGCTTCCGTAGTTGTAGCACGCAGGCTCAGTAGTTATGGCTCACTGGCTGTAGAGAGCAGGTTCAGTAGTTGTGGTACACAGGCTTAGTTGCTCTGTGGCATGTGGAATCTTCCTGGAGCAGGGCTTGAACCCATGTCCCCTGCACTGGCAGGCAGATTCTTACCCACTGTGCCACCAGAGAAGCCCTGGTCATTAGTGTTTATATAGTTGAAAGACGATGATTTTCATGGCATTGGCCATGGTTACACTCCACATAAGAATAATCATGACATACGCTGGATTTATTTTAAGTACATTTTGGTAGTTAGTTTTGAAGGTTTTCCTTCAAAAGCTTCCTTACTTATGGTGGGCTTGGGTTGATTGTGAGTGGTCGAATTGGTTCTGGCATTGTAATAAGTTTTGGTGGGTCGTCTTTGAGCTTAATGGTTTCTAAGTTTCTTTAGTGGGACTGTTGTTAGTTTGTGGTTATACAACAGCTGTGCCTACGGAGCAGTAGCCTGAGCCTTGTGTTTCTAACAAAACTGTCTTAGGGCTGTTTCTTTTGGGGTTGATAATGGGGCGTGCAGTGATCCTTTTGCTGAAAAAGTTGAGGAGCAGGGATTGTGTTTCAGTTTAAGGGGATGGGAACTGAATAATTTATGCTACGGGAGATTCCGACTTTTTCTGAGGAAGCTGCAGGAACGCTGTGTGGTGTAGGTACGGTATGTGACTGGTGACTGTTACGGGTTGGTCCCTGCTTATTGGTGCTCTGGTTATGATGGAGATCACCCGTGGACATTAAATAGGGTTGTACTTAAGTGTGACGAGGAAGGAGAGCAAACGTAATTTAACTGGGCCTATATGTGTCTGCCGTAGGCTGTGAATAATAGCTTTGGAGCATATACAGAGCGTGGCTTTGAAGAACGCACGTGTGAAGCTGTGGAGCCATGCTAGGCAGGGTTTTCGCTGTCAGTAGTTAGTACAATGAGGCCTAGTTGACTTGAGAGGAGTATGTACGCTGAGGCAGTGATGAATGTATCGACCCCTATTAGGATGATGGGGATGTTGGATCCTGAGATGACGTTGCTGCACCCGAGCAAGGGCGCTTGTCCCCTCGGAGCAGAAAGCAACTCCTGATAGCAGGTGTCTGCAGCAAAGAAAGGGTTTATTTGCAGGCTTTAAACAAGGGCATGAGAGACAAGCCTCAGATCCACTCAGACCAGCTCAGATAAGCCTCCGACCAGCCTGATCTTTGAGGGGATTTTTTAAAAAGGGGAACAAAGAAAGAGGCTGGGATTCATCACTGTTTTGTGACATTTCTGTGACATTTCTGAATCTAGTTTCAGGAGTCAGGCTGTCTCTGGTTTACATTCTCAGGCCAGGCGGTCCATGGCTGGGGGGTCTGTGAGCTCATCTTGCCCTGGAGAAACAACCTGAGTGTGTATTAACGATGGTGTCTACAAGGGCAATTTCAGTACATTAGCGATGTTATCAACAGCAGCCATCTTAGTCACCTGACTCTGGTTGATTAGTGCTCAGTTAGCACAGGATTGAGGTCAGAGGGAACAAGAAAGGGAATAAAGTTTTGGGTGGAGAGACGAATCATGAACTCAGTAAGGGAACTCGGCTTTAGGGGGACTTGGTGTCACTACTACAAATAACTCTCTAATTAAACTGATTGCTGGCGGCAGGGCTGCATTGGTAAGCCTTGGTAATAGTCGTCATCGCCATTAGTGGAAGAAAGGTTTAGGCCATGGGCTAAAATTATGGTACGGCTGTGAATACGTGCGTGATTTGAATGTGCCAAGGAAAATAGTATAGATGATGTGAGGCCATGAGCAGTTCTAAGCCCCTGCAACATCAAGGTGTCCGGTAAGAACACGCACTGCCAGTGTGGCCCGCGGAGAAGCAGCGGTGAGTGGGTTGCGCTGTTATAATTATTCCTCATTAGGATGATGTAAGGATTGGATCTGCTCTGTGGCTTTAAGGGGTTTGGGAGTTTGGGTGCTGCAGCTGCAGGAACCGTAGATCCCACCGTCGGGGCTTCTACACCCGCCGTGCAGTCAGAGGTGTAACGCGTAGAGGGGTGTTTTTACTGTAAAAGCTATTGTGTATGTTAATCGTATGAAAATATTGAATCGAGAGTCAGATGTTGCTTGGGTTCGGTACTGGATCATTAAAAAGTTTGGGGAGGGCTTCCCTGGTGGCGCAGCGGTTAAGAATCCACCTGCCAATGCAAGGGACACGGGTTCGAGCCCTGGCCCGGGAAGATCCCACATGACGCGGAGCAACTAAGCCCGTGCGCCACAGCTACTAAGCCTGAGTTCTAGAGCCCACGAGCCACAACTACTGACCCCGCGTGTCACGACTACTGAAGCCCGCGTGCCTAGAGCCCATGCTCTGCAACAAGAGAAGCCACGACAATGAGAAGCCCACGCACCGCAACGAAGAGTAGCCCCCGCTCGCCGCAACTAGAGAAAGCCCGCGCGCAGCAACGAAGACCCAGTGCAGCCAAAAAAAAAAAAAAGTTTGGGGAACCAGTGATATATCCGAGGGGTCCAGCAACTGCAGCTGAGGGCCCAGAGGGCAGGGTGGGCTGGGACGCCCTCCGGCTTCCATCCAAGCAGTCAGCCCTGCTTCGGGTCCCATGCCCCTGGGTGACAGAGCCCAGGGCCAGGGTGGGGCGGAGGCTGTGCGAGTTCCCGCGTGTGGAGAGGTGGGGGGAGGTAGGGCTGCGTCAGGTGGCTGTAGCGGGCAGAAGTCGGGTGCTGGGGAGGGTCATGCGTGTGACATACAGGTGGACTCAGTCACCTCGTCAGCCCAGTCAGGATCCCGCCCCGACCTCTGTCCAGACACGCCCACACAGGGGCCATAAAGCCTCGAGAGAGAGGAGAGGGCAGGGAGAACGAGGACCGGACGTCTGGATCCCTGGGCCGCTGGCTAGCTGGGTCTGCAGCTGCAGGTCCCCCAGAGCGCTGTCTACACTGAGGAGGGGACCCCAGCATGAGGAGGTAATGCCCAGCGCCTGCAAACCCGGGTCCCCACCCAAACACCCCACCCACAGCTTTGCTGTGTGGTCACTTGGGTCCAGGAGCCCTGGACTCAGGGAACAGCCCCTGAGGCACCTGGGTCCCCAGTGCAGGCCGGTTTCAGAAGGGAGTCGGGGCTCTGTCTGCGAACCAGTGTCTGGCTGGTTCCCAGGAGCGCCGGCTCCTCCCGGGTGTTAAGGGCTTGGGGACAGAACTCTTCCTCCCGAGTCCTCCAGAATGATTGTAGCCCCTGGGCTCCAGCTCCAAAGGCCACCCCTGTGGCTCCCGAGAGAGACCACTGTCCCTTGGGGTCCCTTGACCCTGTGGAGAGTCACCCGGGAGCCCCTGGAAGCGGGTGGGAGGCACCAGGGCCAAAGAAGGCAGGTCTGTGACTGACGAAATGAAAGTGGGGGTCAAGACGCTGAGCCGGGGCTGGAGGCTGGGGGGCGATGCGGGCAGGGCAGCTGGAGCCCAAGGGGTCGTCACCCCGGGAGCTGGGGTGTGAGCCCCAGGGAAGCACTGGGGCTCCTCCAGGACCCTGAGGTCAGAGGCCATTTCTCCTGAGGGGGGTCTCCCTCCGCCCCCTCCACCTGTGGCAGGGGTGGGGGGCCCCTCCCCCTCTAAGCCAGCGCTCTCCCCGGCCCTCCTGTCCTGGGGGTTTCTCCTAGGGACCCCAGCGTGGGCCAGGGGCGGGCTGATCAGTGACATGGGGACCTCTTGGTGTCCAGAGCCTCTGTCTGGGGAGAGGCAGGGTAGCTGACCAGACTGGGCCAGTGCCCTGCAGTCCAGGGCAGGCCCCTGCCCTTTGCCCCCTGGGAGTGCAAGGGAACCTCCACCCCAAAGTGCTGAGTCACCGGGAGGAGCGAAGGTCTTTGTGGGGCTGGAATCGGGGCATCAGGCAGGAAGCCTTGATGGGCCGCCCCTGGCCCCTCCCCCCCAGCCACGTGCTCCCAGCCCGGCCCAGCTGCGGAGCAGAAACTTTCCTGCCCACGGACTGACACTGCCGAGAGATAGATGCACTGAGGCGTGTCAAACATTCTGAGTTTATTTAAGCAAAACTCGATTGAAATCGGGGCGGCATCCAATCTAGCAGACAGAAAGGAGCTCCAAGGAGCTGGACAGAGTGAAAGGCTTCTACAGGCCGGGGGTGGGGAGGTGGGGTGAACAAGGAAGTTCCTGTAAGCGAAGGGCGCTGGTTGTGGTCGGGTCACCTTCCTTCAGGGGAAGGCAGGGCCGCGAGTGTCGCCTGGCGGTTCCGGATTGTCTGGCTCAGGATATTCCATCGCGGGGAGGGAGGGGAGGGAGGGGAGGGGAGGGGAAGGGAGGGGAGGGGAGGGGAGGGGAGGGGGGGGAGGGGAGGGGAGGGGAGGGAGGGGAGGGGAGGGGAGGGAGGGGAGGGGAGGGAGGGGAGGGGAGGGGAGGGGAGGGCAGCGCCCACCCGGTACTGAGGCCTCAGTTTGGTGATGAAGGCTCTCAGCCCAGCAACTCCACTGGGGGCCTGTTGTCTTGTATTTTAATAATGCAAAAGACACGGGGCACATGCACACCACACACGCGCACGCTACGCACACCCACACCACGCACACGGCAATGCACACGCACAGGCACGGGCGGGTACCGTAGCCCAACGCCACGCATCCCCGCCGCAGTCAGCCCCGGCCGTCCTCTGCTCTCCCGACCCGGTCTGTCTTGGGTGAGGCCTCCTCGCTGCTGAGTCCCTTAGTCGCCTTCTGTCCTGTGCGTTCCTCCACACTTCCTGCCTTCGGCCATTGCTCCTCAGAGCCCCTGCTTGGGCTGGGTCCTCGAGCTCCTTGAGGTCAGGCTAGACGTGTCCCGGCGGAGCACCCCATCTTCCCCGCCCCTCCTGGGCTTCCCGCCCAGGTAACGGCCCCGGCGTCCACCCACGGCTCTGGGACAGAGCGAAGTGCTACCTGCCTCTGAGGAGCCACGGGCACAGCCTCAGGGCTGCTGCGGGCTTGAGCGCCTGCCAGCTGAGCCCCAAGCCCGCGCCCCATCAGTGCTACAGCCCCACTGCGCCAGGCCCCGACGGTGCGGCCGGCACAGGCCGCGGAGCCAGAGGCAACGCTGGGACCACCAGATCCACGTGGTAACCCGGGCCTGCAGGGTGGGGTCCGAGGGCCCGGGAGCAGGTGTGGGCCTGTGGAGGCCCCATCTCTGTGCCTGCGTGGCCTGCTCTGTGACGTGGGGGACAGTAAACCACCTGTGGACCTGATCAGGACCCGGCCCTTGGCCCCCCTGGCTGGACCATCGCCAGCCCTGCCAGGCATCATGTCTGGAGGTCGCGGGGCAGAGGCAGAGCCTTGCCTGTCTCTCACTCTCCTCCCTGGTTCCCCAGGCTTCTCCTGATCACCAGCCTGGGTGCTGTGTTTCTGCTACAGGCGAGCTCAGCATGGACCCCCCAGGTACGTGCGGGGTCCTCACCCAGCCGCCCCGTGGCTTCTGCCCTCAGCCCCACCAGCAGGGAGTGGAGAAAGGCACCAGCTGGCCTAGGGCAGGGGAGGCGTGGCACCCATGGGATTGCAGGTCCTGTGCACCGGGCGGGCCCGTGGGCACTGGGGGGACCCTCAGGATGAGGGGAGCGGCCCCTCTGCGGGGTCTGATGGACAAGCCACAACCACCCCAGGTGAGCCAGGTGGAGGAGGGGGCCTGATGACGCTCACCTGTGCTGTGAAGCCCAGGGCACTTCCACATGCAGGGCTGCCCAGGGGCCAGGACTGTGCTGGGGCCGTGTTCTTCACCAGCCGTACACCCTGGGAGTGCCAGGCGAAGACGGAGACACAGGAGGACCAGCACAGCTGTCCCACAGCTGCTGGGCACCGGTCACTGGGCTGGGTCACCCGTTTCATTTGCTCCCCTGCCCCACTGGCCCCGCAAGGAAGTACGGGCAGAGGAACCGGCCCCCCTTCCTCAGGCCACCAGGGGACAGGTGGTGCAAGTATAGACCCCATGCTGTCCCCAAGTCTCCCCCAAAGCCACACGGCCTCCAGCCAGTCCCCAGAGGAGGACCCTTGGAGGACCACACTGAGCCTCACTTGCGACCTCTCTCTCCCAGGTCCTCGTCCAGACCAAAGGCAAAGCTGGGGCTGAGCAGGGCACAGAGGAGTGAGTGTCCCCGGCAGCCTCTTGCGCCTTTCCCTGTGCCCCCTTCGGGCCTGCCTTGAGCTGGGAGCCTTCATGCATGGAGGGGGGATCCTGTCCAGCAGCTTTGGGGAGGGGAGGCACGGGAGCCCCTGAGATCCGTGAGCAACCGAGCAGAGCGCGGGGCCTGGAGGATCCAGTCCCCCCTCCTGCCCCGCCCAGCTCCCCTGCTCCCCCGTAGCCTCCAGGGTGGCTCCCGCCCGGGGTGGCCAAGGCAGCAGACTGAGCCAGCCGTGCCCCCTTCCCCTACCCATGTGAGACGGCCGGCCAGGCAGGAGGACGCAGCACCACCTGTAGACTGGGCTCCGCTGACCTCTGCACAGGAGGGAGCCCCGGCCAAGCCCATGGAGCCTTCTCAAGGCCTCCCCTTCGGGGACCTTCCCGGGCCCGACGTCGGCACGCCTGGCCCGAGGGTCTGGGTTGGGGGTTGGGCAGGGGTGCCGTCCTGGGGTCTCCCGCTGCACACAGTGACCTGACCCAGACGCTCTTGCTACAGGGCCTGGGGCGCCCGAGCGGTGGAGCCTCCGGAGAAGGACAGCCAGCTCATGTGGTTCCTCATGGCACCAAAGCTCTTGGCCACCACCGGGGAGAAGCGGCAAGGTCAGGGCAGGCGCTGTCCCCTGGGGAGAGGGGCGCAAGTTCATGGCAGGGGGCTCGCAAGGGGCCGACTTGGATGAGTGAAGCCTCGGGAGGGAAACTGAGGCCACACTTCCCTGTGTCTGTCCCTAGGTGCCGAGGCCCTGGCAGAGACCGAGGACACCCTGGGCCGTGTCCCAAGCCCCAGGTGGGGCCCTGAGCCTGACCATGACAGCCTGCACCACAGCTGGCCCGAGGAGGCCCAGGGGGAGGCAAGGCCCTGGGCTCGGGTGCTGCCACCTCAGCAGGTGCTTCAAGGGCCAGAGGAGGACCGAGACCACATCTACCACCCCAAGGAGGAGCCCTGGGAGCCTTGACCCCCCCACAGCTGCAAAAATAAACCCTGCAAAGAGGCGGCGGCCACATATGTCTTCAAGAACAGTGATTGTGGACCCCACCTGCTCTGTCTGGGAGAAGGGGGGCCACAGGCTGGCCCCGGGCAGCCCCAGGCTGACGCTTGGCTCCTTGCACCCAGCGCCCATGCGCTGGGAGCTGTCTGCTTCCCCCAGGCCTCCTCATGTGCTGGGGTGCGGACGGAGCTACTCTGGGCTCCCCACGGACAGGACCGGAGAATGGAAAGGACTCAGGAGCAGGGAGCCCAGTCGCTGACTGCTCGGGGACGGGGGGGCAAGTGGACAGGTGCTCAGGGGGACGGGGGACAAGTGGACAGGTGCTCGGGGACGGGGGGGCAAGTGGACAGGTGCTCAGGGGGACAGGGGACAAGTGGACGTGCTCAGGGGGACGGCAGGCAGGTGCACAGGTGAGTGGGGGTGGACTTGGGCCCAGCCTTTCTGTCCTCATTTTCTGGGCAGTTGCCGGCGCTCTCTGAGGTGACCAGTTCTCTGACACGGCCTGGCTCAGCAGGCCTGATGTTGCAGACGCAGGTATAGGGTCACTGGAATTTTCCACAAGTTGTACATGTGCTGGGGTGTGTGCAAGTGCAGGCGGGGTTTCTGTGTAGCAGTCGCGCGCCGGCATCGGGCGGGAAGCACTTGGTACCTGAAACTTCCCTGCCGCCCAGACTGAGCCTGCTGGGGGCTAAGACAGAACGAGGCTCCCGGCTGCTCCAGAGGCCGTGGGTCTGTCCTGGGGACCTCGCGTGCCCTACAGCTCCTATGTCACCCCACGGGTCCCAAGCTCCTGGAGGCCTCAAATGGCAGCCTCACCCCAAGATGCGCTGCTCAGAGGCGTACATGCCTCCCGGCTTCGAGGCCCCACAGACAGAAGCTCTTTTGCCCCCAGTGCCAATGAGGAGACTGAGGCCCCGGCGGTGACCTGCTCAGACCTGAGGTCGATGGTGGCCACGGCCCTGGGCAGCCCAGGGTGGTGTTCGTGGCCAAGTCTCTCTCCAGCCCTGCTGGAGCCAGGTCCCCAGTGGGCACTGCCTGCCCCGAGGGCACAGCCAGAGACCCACAGGAGCAGGGGACTTGGGGGTGAGCAGGAGACACTGGCAGAGGCCACAGGCCAGCTCAGCCCCCTGTGACCCCCGCCCCCCAAACTCCCAGGCGCACTGCCGCTGCTCACCCCTTCTACAGAGGGTGCTGAGCGTGGATCCCCTGCCTCTGCTCCCCGGCGTCACTAGGCAGTACTGCTTCTGCAGAGTGACCGCTGCTGGGTGAGGCATCCAGGCAGGGAATAAGACACCTGAGGTCCTTCCCGGGAGCCGCAGCCCTGGCTCCCCTGATGTAGTGTTCCTGCCGGGGACCCGGGATGCTGCACCTGCGTCTGGGGGCACAGGCTCTTGGCCAGGCAGTGCCCAGCGACCCTCATCCCCACACACCTGAGCCACAGGGCAAATGTGACCCACCACACCTGTGGAACGTTCTTCCTCAGTGGACAGCTGGCAAGGGTGGTCTGTGCTCTTCCCTGAGTCTGAGCATTGGGCTGAACCCAAGACCCTTCTGGTGGGCACTGGGGCCCCCCAGCAAGAGCCTGGACTAGTGGAAAGTACTGTCATACTGTGACTTACAATCAGAAATGTGCGCGGTCTTCATCCCTGATGCTGGCGCCAAGCTCCTAAAACCCTTGGAATTTCCCGAGTGATGGGCGTGATAAAGTTGTCCTTTGCTGTGTGACGGAGGTGACTCTGGGAAGGTCCCTAAGGATGGGGTCGGTTGCAGGGAAGTGACCAGGAATAGAGATTTGGAACCTCCAGCCCCACACCCAGACCTCGGGGAGGGGCGAGGGGCTGGGGGTCAGATCAATCACCAGTGGCCAGTGACTGAATCCAACAGCCTGCGTAGTGAAGGCTCCACAGAAACCCAGGAGGATGCGTCTGGAGAGCTTCGGGGTGGTGAGCACGTGTAGGTGCGGGGAGAGGGGCGCTGGAGAGGGCACGGAAGCCCCTCCCCGTACCTCGTCCACCTGGCTGGTCCTGAGTCCTATCCTTGTAGGATAAGCAGTGATCTAGGGAGTGAATGTTTCCCTGAGTTCTGTGAGCCGCTCTAGAAAACTAACTGAGACTGAGGAGGGGTCAAGGGAACCCTCTATCTACAGCCGGTCGGTCAGAAGCCCGGGTGCCCCCCTGGACTTGGGACTGGCATCTGGAGTGGGGGCATCGCGGGGGGCAGTCCTGTGGGACTGAGCCCTGAACCTGCGGGATCTGACGCGTCCCCGGGCAGGGGGTGTCAGAACCAAGCGGACTGCAGGACACCAGCTGGTGCTGAGGGGCTGCCTGGCGGTGGGGGGAGCCCCCTGCCCTTCCCCCCACGACACATAGTGGAATTGGTGACCGGAATCATTAAACACCCTAGTGCCAATTGGTGACCGGAATCATTAAACACCCTAGTGGGCAAGAGATTGACCACTCATGTCACCAAAGAAAACAGAAGGCACACACACCCATGAGATGTTCAACGCCATTAACGGTCAGAGAACTCACCGCTACAGTCCCCTTAGAGCGGCTCACGGGAAAGACGGGCAGCCAGGATGAGGGCCAGGGGCTGGAATGCACATTCCCAGGGCTGGGGATGTAAACCAGCTCAGCTGCTTTGGAAACGGTTTCGGAGTTTCTTACAAAGTCACACATACACACGCCCTACGGCCGAGACTTGACCAGAGGTGTTTGCTCCAGAAATGAAGGCTCGTGTCCACGCAGACTTGTGCGGGTACGTTCACAGCAAGCTTATCTGCGATAGCCAAGAGCTGCCTGGATGGAACACAGCAGCGTGTGCACAGCAGAATCCCGCTCTGCAGCAAAGTGGAATCATCGATGCACACAGCGCACGCAAACACACACACCCCACCCCACCGCGAGCACGCAGAGGGCATGCACGGCCTTCCACTTACACAGAGTTCTGCAAAGTGCACATTGACCAGCAGGGAGGGGGGCGGACCAGTGAGGGCAGGGCAGAAGGGGGGGATGGAGGTGCTGGTCCAACACCCAAACGAATTTAACTGAATGCTTTGAACGTGAACAGCTTACTGACTGCACGTCAATTCAACCTCAATAAAGCTGCTTCAAGAGGCCCGTGTGTGGCTGGAAGCGGCTGGCCGTGGGGTCAGGGGTCTGAGATCAGCCCCGGCAGTGGTGGGCCCAGAACGTGGTCCCTTCCCCAGGCTGAGCCCCAGACCTCCGCCCAGTGGACCTATCTGCCTACCAGGCCCACCAGCCTCCCCCGAGCCCTGGGGATCCCTGGTCATCCCAGCTCCCACGCCCACATGCTGTGAGAAGGTCTGGAGGAGCAGGGAGAAGGCCCTCAGGGAGGGACCCTGTGCAATGGCCAGTGGGAACCCCGCCCACCCCGGGAGACCCAGTTTGAGAACATGCCGGGAAGCCGTCACAACCTCGCAGGCCCCCTTTGCCTGGGTGCCTCGCGTCCTCCTGTCCTCTACCCGCCGCCCCGGCCATCCCCAGACCCACTCGGGCTCATGCGTATTCAGTAGGCGCTCAGCCACCAGAGCGAGGGAACACAGGCACCGGGCCCAGCGCCCCCCACCCCAGCTGACGGTGTGGTCAGCTCCCGGAGGCTCCAGACCAGTCTCTGGGGCTGAAGGAGCAGCCCTGGCCCCCTCTTCAAGGGCCACCTTAGTGACTGCAGCCCACTCAGGGCTGCCTGGGTAGCTGATGCACCCACCCCCAGGCCCCCTTGCCATGTGCTGCGTCACCCAGGCCCCTGCCCCGGCCCTCTGTGAGATCTCCCCACGCGAGGGTCTCGACCTGTGTGAACTCTCATCCCAAACCCAGGGACTTGCCAAGTCAGGTGACCCAAACCTATCGGGAGGAGGGAGGCCTTACTTCCCACCTGAGGGTTCACCAAGAGTGGGTGGGGTCTGCCCTCCGGGGAGCCCACAGCCGCTGTTGCACTCAGCACAAAACAGGCCTTTGTGAGTGAAGATGGAGCTCCTGTTTAAACCTTTGGACTGTATGTTGGCAAGTCACTGCACTTTTCCATCATTTTCCTGAACTGGGATAATGCCAGCCCTGGTCAGCAGAGTCCCCCCCAGGACCCGCTGGGCCCCTGGAGCCCCTGGCTGGGTGAGCTTTGAGCGCTGCCGGGCAGGGCCAGGCCAGTTCATCTGCCGCTGGGCACGCCTGCTGGTGGCGGCGTCGGGTTCAGGGTTCCAGATCCCTCCCTGGGCGGGTGGTCTTCAACAGGCCTGGAACAGGGCATCGGGGGCCGGCAACCCCTTCTTGAGGATGAGGCTTCCGTAGAGGGCCGCCTCCCTGCATAAGGAGCAGGCTGAGTGCCGAGCTGGGATGGACAGGCCTGGGGTGCCCAGAGCCCTGCTCTGCCACCCACCCTGTGCACTTTCAGCAAATCCCTCGGCTCTGCCATTCCCCGTGGGGCATCTAGTCTCCGATGGGGCAGGGGCTGAGTAGAGGGTGGGGAGGGCTCTGCAGTGGGAAGGGGTAGGGGCCCAGGCTCGGCCCAGATGCAGCCGGACCCAGCCAGACCCAGGAGGACCCAGTGGACCCAGCAGGTCCAGCCAGAGTTCACCCAGTTGTCACAACAGCAACAGCCTTTCTGGTCCACTCATAAAACTCCAATCTCTCTATCGTGGCCAGGGGGCTCTGGAAGGCA
Source organism: Tursiops truncatus (assembly GCF_011762595.2). Taxonomy (NCBI): domain Eukaryota; kingdom Metazoa; phylum Chordata; class Mammalia; order Artiodactyla; family Delphinidae; genus Tursiops; species Tursiops truncatus. The sequence continues at coordinate 163,663 of NC_047049.1, read as the reverse complement.
AGGGGGGCGGCTGAGGGCCCCAGGCCCAGTGGGGCATCAGCACATTCTCCAGGCTGGGGTCCCCAGGACGCTGGGCTCCTGACCTGCGAGGGCTGGGCGGACAGGTGCACAGGGGGCTGTGGTGGCCGCCTGCCTGGGGCCCTTGAATCGTCTGAGCTGCCCTGGGGGTCGGGGTGGGGCTGCTGTCCAGGACAGGAGCCCCGGGTCCTCTCTTCAGGAAGGTCCTGCCCAAGATCTGCTGGTGGGTGGTGCCGGGAGGACAGGCCCGGCCCCTTGAAGGGTGGGGGGCTGACAGGCAGCATTGGGCCAGGCCTCTGACCACAGATGGGGCTCCCCGCTTTCCCCTGGCTCCGCTCGGACAGGCTGGGGTGGGTGAGGACCCCCGGGCAGAGATAGGTCAGGGTCCTGGAAGGGAGCGGGGAGGCCGGGGCAAGGGGTGGCCATACGCCCGGGTAGAAGCTCGCACAACCATGGTGCAGGGTTCGGGGGGGGCCTGTCTTTCACTTCTCTCGGGACTCCAAGGAGGCACAGAGGATCCCTGACCCCTTTCCTGGTGGGGATCTCAGGCTCACCGCACAGCCGGCCCTGGAGAGGATGGAATGGTAGCTTGGCCACACTGGGGTCTGCAGGCCCCTCTCCCGTCGCTGGGCACCAGCTCCACGACCACAGCCTGGAGACAGAGGGGGGGTCAGCTCTGTGGCCCACTGCTCCTGCCCTGGGTGCCTCCAGGACCCTTCGTTGGGTGACAGCTCAGGGCTCCTCTGATCAGGCTCAGGGGTCTTTGGGGACACGGGTCCTGCCCCCTACCCAAGGCAAGTGGCCCCCCTGAGTTCTGGCAAAGGGTAAACTGAGGCCCAGAGCAGCCTTACCGGGCTCTCCATGTAGCAGTCCAGTGGTAGCGGCTGCAGCACAGCCTCCAGGCGCTGAGGGATGCCCAGGCCTGAGGGCAGAGTGCCGACCTCAGACGCCGCCGTCTCCCACCCGGCCACCTGCTGCGCGTGGGGTGACACTTATTGAGGTCACATTGGTGTCTCCCCACCCTGGCCACGGCACCTGTCACTGTCTTGGCCCTGCGCATCCCCCTTCACTCTACCACACGGGTTGTTGTTGGTGACCCCCAAACACTCGTCCACCAGGAGGGGCACCTGGGCCACCTCCTTGAACCCAGAAGGGCCTGGAGATGACCTCCTTGTGACGAGGACAGTGGGGTCTGGAAGAAGGCCCCTCTGGCCCCAGGCTGCCCCCAGACCTGCCCCACTTGGCTCCAAGGGCCCCTGCTCTCCCGAAAGTTGGTTTCTGATTGTTAAGCTAACGCGCGCTCATTGTACAAAACCAGGAAAAACAGAAGCGCACGAAGAAAAAGAACCGGCTGTGATCTTACTACGTAAAGGAAACCCTGCTACTGTCGGAGTGCATTTCCTTCTGCCGTTTTCCCTCGTTTCAGCAAGGTTAGACTTTTCTGCACATTGGACGCTGAATGCTAACTGCTTGTTTGCCGGGGTGTGTGTGTCACTTCTGGGGGCTGCACCGTGATTCACTTATGCCTTCCTTCTCTTCCACCATTTGGGCCTTTCTGTGGCCCACCCCGCGGAAAGGGAGGAGAGCACCTCGGGTTACCTGGCTCAAGGTGTAAACCAAGGCACAGCGGGCTCAGCTCCCTGAGCAGGGGGGAAGCTGGGGCCACCAGGTCGGGAGCGCCCTGTCCAGGGGGCTGCGTTTACCCCACATTTCACATCTCTGTGCCTTTAGTGGCCTGAACTCTGCAGGGAGAGTCGTGTTCCTGCCTCACAGCATTGCTGGGGGTGGAGGCATCCAGGCACAGCCCAAGCCCAGCCCATGCCCCCCGTTACCCTCAGGACTGCTAACCCCTCTCTTACTGTTACCTCCTGGACCTGGCTCCAGGGCCCTCCCAGCCTCACCTCCCACTGGCCCCTGGGGGGATGAGAGGGTTTTAAGAGACGGAGTGTGCGGACACCTGGAACGTTTGGGGCCCGGTCACGAGTGGTGGGATTCTAGAGCAGAGTAAAGGCTGAACACCTGACCTGGACCAGGAACCGCTGCCCAGCCAGCCAGGACGGTGCCAGGCCTTAGCTTCCCCATTTGTAAGAAGACACCAAGTGGTGTGTGAGATGGGGCAGGAGGCCCAGGCTCACTTCTGGGGACTGGGGGCTGCAAGGAGAATCCTGAGGGTCCTGGCACTGAGATTTCCTGGGTCACTGGTGGGTTATTGAGGAATTGGTGGGGGTAGGAGCAGAGCTGCAGCACCTGGGCAGCCCAGAGGCCGGATGACAGCCCACCCTCCCCACCAGAAGCTCTGCGCCCGCCGCGCTCACCGATCTCATCTCCGTGCCCCATCCGCGCCAGGGCGTAGAGCGGCTCGGGGGACGGCAGCGCGGGGACGCCCTTCAGCACCACCCTGCTGGCTGGGCCTGAGAGGGCGGGGCGGCCACGAGGGACGGGGCCGGGGAGGGCGGGCCGCGTGTGGGGTGGATCCTGGAGGGGAGAGGGGCCAGAGGGGGCGGGTGCATGTAGGGGCGGGGCCCGGCGGGAGATGGGCGTGGCCTGAAGGGAGGGTCCCCCGGAGTGCGGAGGACTTAGGGTTGCCTGGGCCGCCTCGGGGCGGGGTCGACCCCAGCCCAGCCCCGCAGGCGCCGTCTTTCGAGGTCTCGCTTACCCGGCCAGGTCCAGGACCCGGGCACCCATGTGTGTTTGTGTTGGAGCTCCCCAGCGCCCTCCGTGCGTGAAGGCCTCCTCTCCAGCCCCCGTTCCGCCCCCAGGCCTTGGGGACTCGTCCCCCACCCCCTCTAGCCCGCAGGGTCCGTGGCGCCCTGGGGTGGGGAGGGCTGGGTGGCGGCACAGGGAGGATTTACTTCTTCACCCAACACTGTTCACACTGGAAGGACCCTGAGGACAGGTGGGTGCGACCTCTGGGCCAAGCGGGTGTGCTGAGAGCACCCCTGCGCTGTCTTCCAGGCGTCAGCCTGCTGAGACTCCTCAGGTACCTGGCTAGGGTGCCGCACCCCTGCCCAGGGAAGCAGTGCTCTGACTCCCCGTTGGGGCCCCAGCGACCTGGACTCCACAGGACCCGCCCCACTCCCGCCCCCACGCCCCCCAACCCTAGGTGTCTTAATTTTGCGGGGGAGAGGTCACCTTCAGCTGGCCAGCTGAGGTGCATATAAAAGGAAGGATTTCAAGGAGCCCATACATCTTGCATCTTCCCATACATAGGAAAGCACTAAATTCATTAACTTGAGATGTCTGGTTTTCTTTAATTAGCAGTAATATTTTGCTGTTCAGACTACCTGGTTTTTTGTTTTGTTTTGTTTGCAAAAACTCCTGTACATACTGGCTCCTCCTGTTACCCGAAAACTGGGTTCACCTCTCGGTGGGTGTCGAGCCGAAAGACAGCCAAGCCAGCAAAGGTGGGGAGAAGGAAGAATTTATCACAGCAAATAAGGAGAGCACGGGGGCCTTCCCAAAGCAGGGTCCCCCCCCAGCAAAACTGGGGACGTTTTAAGCTAAGGGCACATGCATATTCAGGAAGGGGCTTGAGCAGAGAATTTAGCATAAAGTTGGGGCAAAGGTCAGGTCGACAGAGTCACGTCTTTGTTGATTTAAGTCAGGACGGTCAGCATCACCATTCCACCCTCCACCTGGGTAGGGACCTTAGTTCCTGCACAACTCCAGGTATATTATTATGTTTATCCCTTGAGGAGGACCTAGGACTCTGCTTTATCACTGCCTTTTCTCTGTCCCTGTGTTCCTCTGTTCGTTTAACATCACTGATTACTGAGACCTGTTCAAGGGCAAGCACCAGGGCCAGGCTTAGACCACAAAATGGCACAGGCCAAAATGGGTTCTCATATGTTCAGAGAGCCATTCCTGGTTCTCTTTCTCCGGGGACCCCCTGCCCTATCTGCTTACACTCCCTCACCTCTTCGGAACAGTCCCTGAGGGCTGAGAGGCTGTATCCTGGGCTTAAGTCCTCAGCAAGTCCACCGAATAAAGCGTAATTCTCAATTTTTAGGTTGTGCATTTATTTCAGTCGACAGGTATGATTGTGTTTCCCCAAAATGGCAGCACTGCCGCCATGTTGTATCTGACACGCCACAGTGAGCGACGCGCCTCCCCTGAGGCGGGTTTGTCCCCTTGCTTGAACCAGGTGGACCTTTGTGTAACTGCCTCCAATAGGATGCTTCACATGCTGCTGCCTGGCTGCTGGGGGCAGGTCATAAAAGGCAGTATAGTGGGACTTCCCTGGTGGCACAGTGGTTAAGAATCCGCCTGCCAATGCAGGGGACATGGGTTCGAGCCCTGGTCCAGGAAGATCCCACATGCCGTGGAGCAACTAAGCCCGTGCGCCACAACTACTGAAGACCGCACGCCTAGAGCCCGTGCTCCGCAACAAGAGAAGCTGCTGCAATGAGAAGCCCAGGCACCGCAATGAAGAGTAGCCCCCGCTCACTGCAACTAGAGAAAGCCCACGCACAGCAACGAAGACCCAACACAGCCAAAAAAAAAAAAAAAAATGGCAGTATGGCTTCCTCCTGATTCTCTCTTCAGAACACTTGCCCTGGTGTTATAATCAAATGCATCTGATTTTCTCCCGAGGAGACAAAACCAGTTAGACAAGCACAATTTAATTTAGTTTATTTTGCAGGACAAGAAAGGTCAACTTGACCTGGGACAGTTCTTGTTTATGCTTCTGAAAATCATAAGCAAAACTTAAACAGTTCCCCCAACTGGCATGGGGTAACCACTAGCCAACTCTCTTTCATTTAAGAAAATTCGAATCTTGTAACCAATCACTATAAAGAATCACTGCCCTCACACTACATATGCTGCTTTGTAACAACATCCTCTGAGCCTCATCCCATGTTTTGGTTTGAGTACTCCTGGTTTGCAAACTGTCTTTCTGGTGTGTGCACAATACACTTTTACTAATCTCTACCTAAGTAATTTGTTAGTTTTCCTTCTGTTTTTTGTGAACTTCTGCCACTGGGAATGCAGACACGGTGCTGGCAGGAAGCCGAGGGAATGAACGTGGTGAGCCCTCCTGTGGGCATTCGGCCCACAGCCCCAGCTCAGCCCAGTGATGCTGCATCAACCACCAGGCCAGGGAGCGATTGCTCAGGCGGGGCTCCAGCTGAGGCCCCAGACTTTGTGGAGCAGAGACACGCTGACCCATGGCGGCCTGTCTGGATTCCTGACCCACACAAACTGAGAAAGGAGAACTGATGATTGTTCCTGTAAGCCACCGAGTTTAGGGATCATTTATTATGTGGCAGCAGCTGACTAATGCAGGTGGCTCCTGTGCCCTGCCGAGATGTCACCAAAAGCCCTGCTGACGCTGCCCTTGGCCTTCAACCCTGTGTCTGCTCTCTCTCTACCCCGCTCCACACATGCAGGCTTGAGTGCAGACCCCAGTGCAGATGCCCGTGCCTGCACCGGCCGGATCATACCCCCGCTTAAGAACCCCAAACCTAACTTCACTGCCCAGCCTGCAAACGGGCTCTCGCTCAGGCTAGCTGGCTCTCAGCCCTCCAGGCTCTGGCCCTCCTTACGGGGCTGCCCGGTTTGCCTGCCGGCCACCTGAGTACTTACTGCTGCCTGTGCCGCAGGAAACAGCCCAACCCAGAGCCGGGACAGGCCAGGCTCTCTCCCCTCGGAGCCCGCCCCCTTCCACCTCATTCCCAAACGGACCCTCAGCCCTGCGGTGACACGCCCGGAGGCCTGGCAGCTCCTGCGGAAGTTCTGTACGTGAAAGATGGCAGAGAACCGGAAGTCAACAGATAACCCATGTCCACTGCCCGGCCCTGCGGAGCCTCGCTGGTCAAGGAAGCTGCCCAGGGAGGTGGTCCGCAGGGCCCACACTCAGGCCGCCCACAGTGGCCAATTCCACCCAGTGTGAGCAGTTTCTCCTCCAAAACCTGAGTGGAGAGACTTGAAGTTAACATTCCCTGAAGCTTATCTTTTTAGTAGGAATATAAGAGGGAAAAGCCAATTTTATACGGGTAGATGAGAATGCAAGGTCTCAGCTTCAGAAACAAATCAAAACCTCCAAACAATATGGTGCCAGAGGTCAATTAACTCAAGAGGGAGTGGAGGGCTCTCTGGAGCTTGTGGTCCTTGAAGTCCTGCTGGGGTTTGCCTTCAACCCCGCCACCCACAGCAAAGCACGCAGTCACACCACTGGACGGTCCCCAGTCTCCCCAAGTAGGGGCCACCACGCAGCCTGAAGAGAAGATCCTGTTCCCTGGGCCTGGGGCTGGGGCCCCGTCCCTGCCACGTGCTGGATCCCAAACGACCCTGTGGGTGCAGACCTTTGAGACACACACACTCTCATGTACGGGTTCCACGTCGAGCCCTTTCTCGGCTTCCGGCTGAGCTGCTGAGACAAGGGTACCCGCGAGTCTTGGATGGGCCCCTCACAACTGGCCCCCCAGCACTTGGAGCTCTGTTGTTCGGAATCGGTTATGAAGGTCACCGCCCAACGCGTGTGAAAGATTAAACTAATGCACGGACTTTCTCAACTCTAAGGTTTCCTGCTGCACATACCTCTGCTTGTTCATTCTAGATGGCATGTCACTAGTGCAAACCCCGGTTACACAGCTTTAACAAATGGGGTTCCCACCTCTACTGCCATGAAGACCGCCCGGCTGGGCCCGGCCTTCCTGACCCCAGGGGAGAGCCTGATCTCGTGGTCCCCTTGTACCTACTCCCTTGCCCACCGTTCAAGGGCGACTCCATCAGAACTCTGTCTGCTGTCTGGGGAGGGTCTTGTGCCGTAACAGAACCACTGCGCCCTTCTCAAACTCCCGACCACGGCACACACTGCAGAATGACAGGGCCTGGGCGGAGACTGCAGAGCTAACCTCCCCAGGCAGACGGTCAGCAGAGCAATTCTTTTTGGGCCCCCCAGCTGCGCAAATATGACCAGAGCACAAGGGCGAGTCATTGAAGGTGCTGGGCGGCCAGAGCTCCACTGGCCATCTCAGCTCTTCCTCAGATGCAGGTGGGTCTCTCTTGGGTGTTCAGCATGGGTCCTGGGTAGGGGGAGGGTACACACTCTGGACCCAGCCCTGCCCAAGGCCATGACTGCAATCCCACATTCAGAAACCTCCGCTGGGCAGGCTGGTCAACAGGCTACCTGCCCATGACTGGCAGCAGGACAAGGTGGAGGAAACGCCTGTACCAGGTGCTCAGGTCTTTGCTGGGTGGCGGCTCCCGGAGGAGGGCTCTGAGGCCCGATTCCCAGCAGGCAGGCGCATGTCTCACCGTGCAGCGCTTGCTTAGGCAGGGCTCTGCCCTGGGTTCTGAGCAGCACCCGTCATGCCGACAGCTGAGGCTCTCTCTGCAGAGCAAGATGGATGGGGTGGGGGTGGGGGCACAACGAAGCCAGCAGAGCTCACCCCTCACCTGGCCGTCTGTTCACCTGCAGCTGCCTTGCAGTGGGCACCGCACCAAGATCCAGGGGGATCCTCACGGTGCCGGCCTTCGCTCCCAGAGGTGCAGCTGCTCTGGCCTCACCTTGGAGGGTCTGAGGACATTCTGAGGTTGGGGGGCCCTGACCCAGGCCAGTGACTGCCGTCTTCACCTGTGCAGCCCTCCCAGGCAGCAGGAGGATAAGGGCCTTCATCCTGTGCTCCAGGACTCATACGACTCTCCCCCTGGACACCTGCTCGAGAATCTGGTGTAAAATGGAGGGTTTAGAGTTCCGAGCTGGGCTGTGACTTGAGGATTAAACAGCAGACGTCTGGTCGGGGCAGAGGCATTTCCCGGTACCTCGGTCACTCATTCACCCAGGGTCCTGCAAGGTGACTGACTGCACGGTGGCCCGGGGGACGCAGCTGGCCCTCCCGGGGATAAGGCCAGCAGAGGAACCTTGGTGTGTAAACTCTACGTCCTCCCACAGCAAAGGGCACTAATCCTGCGCCAGGTCTGGGAGCACGCATTTTAAACCAACGCCCCAGGGATTCCGACACAAGCAGTCCTCACACCAATCTGGGAGCCTCGGCCCCCAGCAGCCCAGCCCCACAGTGCCGCCCTTCCCTTCCAGACGCACTCGAGCTGAAATGCAAGGATTTGTGCAGGGAATGTTCGCTGCACCGTCGCCACGGCGGCTCTGAAACAAGAAGCTGGACACGGTCTAAACATCCAACACCATGTGAACACGCAGATCACGACATACACACATCATGAAATATTTCAGGGCCACTGAAAGGAGTGCTAGTAGGAATAGTATTCAGCCATGACACGAAATGAAACTGTTAGTGCTACAACCTGACGGACCTTGGAAATATTATATTAAGTCCAGTGACAGAAAGAAAGTGGAACAGAGGGCCCCAGGGCCGGGGGCTGGAGTAGGGAGTTAGTGTTGAAGGGGTGAGGTTTCTGTCTGGGGTGATGAAACAGTCTGGAGATGAAGAACACTGTGAATACACTGAATGCTGCGAAAATGTACATTTAAATATGGGAAAAATGAAAACAAATGCTAGTCAAACAGAAGGATAGGGTGCATTTGTGTGCTAGGAGCAGACGGTGATCAGTGCACCTTGCAGAAACGTGTACGTGGAGAACCATTTCTGTTCAAAGAAAACGGAATTTCACACCGGAGCATGTGTTCATGCTTGTGGGCACAGAAAGACACCTGGAAAGGCACGAACGTGTGAGCAGTGGTTACCCTCGGAGTGGGACGTGGGTGCCTTACTTTAAGAGCCTTGTTCTGTTTGAATGTTGTTACTGAGAATGACAAGATTTAAAAAGTGACAGAACATTCAAATCTAGCGATAACTAAAAGAAAGGCATAATGTGACCTGAAGTTTGTCATTTAGTCAAGAGCACGTCTCTTTAAAGGCTCAGCAGCGAGGCCATCCCTCTGAGCGGCCACGTCCACCGGCTGCAAACGACACCGCGACCAAGCTGGGGGTCCTCACGAGAGCCGGGTGAAGGCTCCCTGCTGCTCGGGGGGGGTGAGAGCCCACACAGCCCCCCAGGGCCCCTCACAGCTGGAGAGAAGCTGTGTGTCACTGACACCGCGTTTGAAAGAGGATTTATTTGTTCTGAAGCTGACAGGCCATTTTTCCTCTTTAACTTGAGGAGCTGAGGCACAGGCAGCCAGCTCCTACTGGTCCTTGAAGCTGGCCTTTCTCTTCTCCACAAACGCGGACATCCCTTCCTTCCGGTCTTCCTGGTGAGAGAAGGGGAAGGGCAGAGATGGATGGTCACTCTGCGTGGGGTCCAGGCGCCAGGCTCTGCCTGTGTCAGGGCTGCTCCCTGCCCTTGGCCGTCCACTCACTGGGTTCTGCAGCGGGATCACCTCGAAAACTGTGAATGATCCCAGTTCCCAGGGGCGGCTTGGGAATGGGTATTTTTCCATTAAACACCCCCGCCCCGCCTTTGTGATGGTCATTCAGGAACCACTAACCTATGAGTCGAACAAACTCCCATCTACAGAGAACCTCAGATGCACATACTTGGGTCATTCACCAAATCATGACCTGGATTTAGCCACGCTCTAGGTCAGGTGGTGTCCTGAGGGTCAGGAAGCAGGACACGAGAATCCAAGCTCTACCTCTGCATACCTTCCTCTGTGTGCACATGTGCACACACGCACCTGCACTTCCTCAAGAGCTAAAGCCATTTTTAATCTTTTATAAAACACCTAGATATGACTTTCTGATAATAAAAGATCAGTTTTAATGACTATTAAGAGAATGATTTCCTTTGAGTTACTGGCAGATATCCTAGAAAATAATGCTCCAAGGCTTCAGATTACGACAGTATAATATATTCGAGCCCCATTCCAGGTAACTGGAACAATCTAGGAAAATTATGAGTAAATGGATTGCATTTTAAATACAGGAGTTGCTGTTTAAGGGTGCAATTTGTAAGATCTTTTGTAATAGGAAATAACCCTGTGTAAGTTTCTGTACTTTTGAACTTCCACACACTGTACTTATTTGAAAAAAAATCAATGCTCAGTGATAGAACACATGTGGTCCAGTTACAGGGGAAGCTAAGAGTTCTGACCAAAGAGAAATGGTATTTAGTGATAAAACCGATAAGGAAATGCCAGGAACGTCTATGGCTGGACCGTGTGTGATTCTCCACGTGAATGAGGCTTACTTACGGTAGCAAAAGTTGAATAGAAGAGTTTCTTCTCCAACTTAACGCCCTCTGTTAATGTCATTTCAAAAGCTGAAAAAGAAAACCCTGAAGTTAGGAGCTGAGATGCCAGATGTGGGAACGCAGAACGTTTTCGTGGAGGCAGGACACACCCTCGGGGACTGATGTGGACTTTGACTTCACCGATGACGTTTAAAGTACAGCCTCGCTGCTCAAATGCACCACCCCAGCCGAGATGCCCAGTGAATACTGCTCCCGGCCTCCCAGTGTCCTGCACGGGGACCTGGATGGAAGGTGGGACGGCAAACTCTGTCCAGTCACGAGAGGGCTGAGGAAGCCCACGACACTGAACTCAAAAACCATGACAAATAATTAAGGACAACACCCAGAAAACAGAACTCTGTGCAGAACAGAGTGAGTCCCGGGCCATCTTTGCAGTGGAGGTGATGCAGGTGCGAGGCTCACGGAAGCGTTTCCTTGGCGGCACCTGTAGCTGGGTCCCTGCGGCCAGCGCCCAGCCAAGGTGACAGGTGCCTTGGGCCTGGCGGCACGTCCCCTCCCCTGCTGCACGCTCCACACGCTAGTGCCTGTGTGAACGCTTTGGCCGAGGCCGGGGGCCTGGGAGGCCGGTGAGCAGAGACGGGGGGCAGAGCGGCTCGCCGCAGGCACACACGGCTGTCCCAGCTCACCGTCCTCTTGAAAGGTGACACGGAGCAAAGGGACAGCCTCACTCCAACGCTGAGAACAAATCGTCATGTTAACACTCTAGCGATTCTGAGGAGGGGCGGTCAGAGCTGCCCCGCCGGCAGAGAGAGGACGCCCAGTCCACAGCGACAGCCGGGAGCATGCTCTCTGCCCCCAGCTCATCCCCGACAGATGGGCGGAGCTGCTGGCCGAGAGGAGCCTCTTCCTCCCAGGTTCCCCAGGTGACCCTTCCCGGGCTTCCCCTGCACGCCAGCCCCCTGCCGCCTGTCCCCCAGGCTGGCCCTGTTCTCGGGTCCTGCTTCCAAGGGGAGCTCAGGCCATTTCAACAGAATTTGTGAGCGAGCAACTAGAAACCAGAACTCTACGAAGAACCAAAATCGAAATACCAAGAATCCTAACAATTTTTGTCGAGACCGGTTAAGATGCATAATTCTGACCCCGCGCTGTCAAGCCTCGCAGCTCCGCTCTCCTCCCTACCTGCGTTCACTGACTCTTTGGCCATCGCTGCTACAATTTTAGAGTTGCTGGCAATCTTTTCTGCACACTTTATGGCTTCTTCCACCAGTGTCTCAACAGGAAAAATTTTGCTTACAAGACCTAAAACACAAAAAGGTAAACAACACGTGGCAGCAGCTGGTTCTCGTTCTCTAAGCCACAGCACAGGCCTCTGGGTGCCGACAAGGCAGTGGGGACACAGGAAAGGGTCCACGGTGTCCCCTGGTAGGGCCGCCACCCTTGGCTGCTGCGGTCACTGGGCTCTTACAGTCACAGGTCACTGAGGGTCCAGGAGAGGGCATGCCTGCGGAGGGTCTCGGAGACCCTGTTGCTGACCTTGGCTCTGGGAAGCGGGGCGGTTTCACTATTGCTCTTTAACCTGCATGCATGTCTCAGTCAATCCTTTGAGCATGTGGTATTTCAAATAAAAAAACAAAGGCAGTGAGTCTCCTGGGCTCCCAGGACACGGGAAAGCTCTGTGCTCATCACCGGTGGGAGGCCCTGGACGCAGCCCTCCCCCCTCCACTCAGCTTCCTGAGGGGGCAGCTCCACGGGAGGCTGTGGCCCGTACCTGCTTGCTTGGCATCCTGGGCCGAGATCCGGTCACCAGTGAGGACCATCTCCATGGCCAGTGACTTTCCGACGGCACGGGTCAGTCTCTGGGTGCCCCCTGCACCTGCAGGGCAGAGGGCTGCTGGGCACGGATGGCTCTGCAGCCAGGATGCACAGACGTGCTGTCCCCAAGTGCCCCAGGGCTGAAGATGGGCCCCTTGGGTGGGGTGGGTGGGCAGAACCCAGGCGTCCAGCAGGTGGGGAAGCCGGGGGAGGCTCCTTTCCACACTCGGGACCCCTTGCCTGGTGCCCTGGGTCCCCTGCACCAGTACCTCTCATGCAGAAGTCAGACTACGGACAGACACAAGGAGCTCGCGGCCCAGGGCCCCAGACCCTGACTCAACCCAACCCAGGGGGCAGCTGGGGGGCAGCCTTCGAGCACGGCTTGCTCTGCTCCAGGTGTGGGACGACGCTCCTCTCTTCCGGGTTCCCGCCTCCCTGGCCTCGCTCCCCACCCGCTCCTGCTCACTCCACGGCCTCTAGCTGGAAAGAGAGTGGTCTGCCCGGTCATCCGCCCGTGGTGAACCCCAGGGCTGCCAGACCGAGCCAAGGAGCCACCTGAGGGGGGCAGCCACAGTCCAGCAGACTTGGACACTGCCTCAATGCAGTGGAGACCTCAGGCACTGGGATGGGAAGACCCTGGTGGTCACTCTCAGCTGACCTCAGACACGCTCTCCTGACCCCACGGCTGCTCCCTGCCCAGCCCAGCTGGCTCGGGAGAGGCTCTGGGCTCCAGGCTCTACACCCAAGGCAGAGACCCCGTGGGGACACAGCCCGAAGTCCTCGTCAGGTGGACCGAGGGGCAGAGGTGTCACTGTTGGCCCACTGTTCCTGTCGCCCTGCCCATGGGGGATCTGATTCCCTGCTCTGAACCTGGGTGAGGCTATGGGACTCGCTCTGGCCACTGAAACGTGAGCTCTCAGTGTTGCCCCGTGGTCAGCGTGTTCTCTTCTCTGAGCTGCTGACCAATAAAGATCCAGCGCAGATGTGGCTCATAAGCAAGACTCTGCGGTTAGAATCCACCATGTGGCCAGCCTTTCCTATTCGTGTCGGACAAGGGACCCAGCCACTCCAGAGGAGCCGGCACAGCTCCGAGGCCCCCAAGCCACTCTCAGCGCTGCTGTGCCCACGTGACCTTAGTGTGCAGACAGGCAGCCACCATCCAGGCTCACACGACAGCCCCACGTGCTTTTGTCTGACACTGGAACAGCCCAAATGCCCCCAAGATGCGGGCAGATTGTGGACGATGACTTGAAGAACCAATACCAAAGCTACCATCAGTCTTTACCTGGGATGGTTCCTATTAGGATCTCTGGCTGCCCAAACTGGGCTTTCTCTCCAGCATAAATGATGTCACACATCATAGCAAGTTCACAGCCACCACCAAGCTGCAAAACAGCACGAGGTTCCACAGAGGAACCCGGTCAAAAATCACTGCTTATTTGAATTTTCTATTAAAGTGAAACACAGTCTAGGGTACAGCAAAGATTAACACAGAGATGCAAAGTTAGTTAACTGTTCCCACAAATTACCTATACAGTGGATGCCAGCAAACTTTCTGTAAAGGGCCAGACAGCAAATGCTTGCGGCTTTGCAGGTCCTACAGTGTCTCTCGTGGCAACTCCACTCTCTGCCGGGGGGGCTCGAAGGCAGCCAGGAGGGGGAGAACCGATGGCTATAACCTCTGCCCGCTGACCCGCTGACCCCAAGGGAGCTTTACTAAGGAATCGTGAGTTCAAACGCCCTCCTGGCTTCTCTACAGGCCACAACCAGTCCCAGAGCCTCTGAGCTGTCCAGGCGCCTATAGGAGACCCCGATGGACCAAACAGGGGAGGCAGAGCTTTCAACAGTGATGAAAGAGGTTAGTGTACAGGGCAGTGCAGGTTGGGAAGCCATCAAAACTGCACAGAGAGCCAACACGTGTGCCCTTAACCTTGCCGTGGGGGAAAAGCACTCCCGGGGAGCCTCAGGACTGGGGGGACTTTACTAACAAAGGAATCTGAAGCCCAACAGCTGAATCCCCACTAACACGGCAGATGCTGAAACACCTCCTCCCTTTACAGCTCTTGGCTCTTCAGCGTCACTAGTCAGAAAAGGCCTGCGAGCCTAGGAACGAGACTCAGGTCTCCCCCAGATAAAAATCAGTTCTACTGCACACACACAAGTACAATTCCTTCAGGTGTTCTGAGTGCAAGGAGGTGGCATGGGCGGGCACTCACGGCGTAGCCATTGACAGCAGCTATGACCGGCTTCTTGACCCGAGAGAGTCGGTCCCAGTGGCTCAAGAACTTGCTGGAGTAGCAGTCCTGGAACGTTAGATTCTGCATTTCCTTGATGTCGGCTCCAGCTGTGGTGGAAATGAGGTCCCAGTTACCAGAGCAGAGACCCCACAGCAACAGGTAGCTACTGTGTGTGCCCCGCCCGCAGGCACCAAGGGTTGCAGGGGATGGCCACGTGGACACACAGCTGGGCTGGGGGTACAGTGCAATACGCTGTGATACGAGCTGATGGAGGTGATGCAGACGGATGTGGACAGGAAACAGAGCGGAGGGGGACTCAGAAGAGGCAGGGCTCACTCACTATTCACCCGCACCCGAGACGTGACTGCCCCTGAACAGACTGGTTTTGCTGGCGGGGCACATTCAACGTTAAACGTCAGACGGGCCCCTCCAAGCAGCCTGGGGTTTGGTCCCCTTTACGTAAGTAAACCCCTGAGTCGCAGAACCTTCCTGATGCATTCACGGAGGTGTAAGGCTGCCTGCCTCATGCCATGGGTGCGACCGCACACCTGGGCAGCCTGCCACCACACTGCCCGCCTCACCTGCAAACGCCTTCTCCCCGCCCGTGAGGACGATGGCCCCCACAGCCGGGTCCTCCTCGAAGGCCTGCAGTGCCTGGTTGAGCTCCATGATCAGGCCATCGCAGAGCGCATTGAGTGCCTTGGGGCGGTTCAGCTGGACCAACCCCACGTTGCTGTTCTTCCCCTTCTTGGCTGTGATGATGTATTCAGAGGCTGCGCCTGGGGGGAGAGGGGAAAAGGGGATGTCCACTCACGGAGGCACCAAACTGGGGGGATGCACCCGTCAGTGGACAGAGTGACCCTGACAGGACCCCTGAGGGCCCCTGCTCAGTCCCTGGTGGCTGCATCATGCAGCTTGTAGCTGCATGGGTGGCTTTTACAGTGCTCTCTGCTTTCACAGATATTGGAACACTTCCTTAAGTTAAAAAAAAACCCAGCAATGAAGAGCAGCCTTCCTTCTCCTGAATGCCTTGGTCAGCGCTTCCCAGGATGCGCACTAGAGACAGACTGGGATCCTGTAGAAACAAGGAATGAGGAAACGCCTTCTTTAAACAAATGCCAACTAGGTGAGGGCAGTTAAGCTGCAAACAGAACAGAGTTCCAGCCCTGCTGGGTGGACAGCCTGGTGGGAGGTACTCAGGCAAAGGGCAACTGCCAGGGTCTGGGCGGGGGCGGCCCGCTCAGAGCTGGGGCCAGCAATGACCTGGAGAAGAAGGTTAACCAACGTGGTGGCTTCCTTGAATGGGGAATCAGGGATCGCGGTACCTATCCCATGCGCTTGTGAGGACGTGACTGAAATCACACGTGTAAAGGCAGCATGCCTGTCACATACAAGACCAGGAATGATGGCTGGGTACAGGCCAGGATGTAGAAGCGGGTGGTCAAAGAGAACTCAGGTAAAACCCACACGACCTGGTAGCTAGGTCAAGTGGACACACAGGTGAAGGCAGAGGCCGCAGAGATTCTTTCCCAGCGACATCGACATGGCCAAGAGTTCCTGCTAAATGAGGGGTGGGGGGGTGGCGAGTGCGCTCAGGAGAGAGGAGGAGGGGCGCCCGGCTGGCTGGGGTGGGGCAGAACCGGAAAGACACACCCGGGGAGAAGCCGTGGACATGGGGAGGCCTGGGCAGGAGGCACTGCAGGACAGCACGTGCGACCCTTTCCAATTGCAGAGGCGCTAACCGCACGTTCTCTTAAAGTCTGAGGACTTTCACACCGAACGCTGAAATGGCCAGAGGTCTTGGCACTCCGTCCCGAGTCCTCGGAGTTGAGACGCTAGTGACCCCAGGGCTCCGCGAGCTCAGGCAGCAGGTGCTGGGAGGGGTCCGGCCCTGGGATGAGGGCCCGGAGGACCCCCACCGCGGGCCCGCCCCCCTCGGCCCCGCACTCACTGGAGGCGAAGGAGCGCGGCGCGGGGCAGCCGGGCCAAGTGCACAGCAGGACGCGGACGCTAGGCTGCAGGGCGCGCAGGGCGGCCATGGCTCTTGCGTGACGATAGGTCGCTACGGCCGCCCGCCCCGCGGAGCCACCGCCCCCCGGAGCCGCCCCCCGGCCGCACCAGTCAGGGCCCGCCCCGCCCACGGGCCAGCATCGCGAGATCTCGCAGGTCTCGCGAGATAAGCCGGGCGGCGGAAGTGGCCGGGGCGACGGGCCTGAGGTTTAGGAGTGAAGGTCAGTGTTCGGGGACAGGGGTCAGGGGGCGGGGGGAGGGGCACCGGTGTCCAGGAGGAGGGGTCAGGGGGCGGGGGGAGGGGCACCGGTGTCCAGGAGGAGGGGCCGGGGCGGGGACGAGGGCTGGAGGTTCAGGTTCAGGTGGGTACCCTGATCCGCGCCGCCTTTGGCGGACCCCAAGCCGTAGGAAGTAGCCCTGAAGACCTGAGAGCAAACCCTCCGGGCTGGCCGAGCCGTGGGGGTGGAAAGACGCGTGGACCGCGCGCCGCAGCCCGAGCTCGGGGTGTGACCGCTCGGGGCCGGCCGGGACGCCCTCGTGGTCGAGAGGGACCGCCGGGAGGCCTCTCGAGTGCGCAGGCCCGCGGTGCTGGCCCGCCGGGCTCCTGGCGGAACTGTCCGCCGGCCTGCGCCGCCTCTGTTCTTCAGGCCCCGGCAGTGCCCTTAGCCTTTGGCCCTTCCCGCCGTTTCCGGGAAACGGCGTGTGTCTGGGTGCGGGGCAAGCGTGTCGTCCCCACACCCGGGTGACTGCGCCTCGAGCCACAGCTGGGTCCCGGATTCGCAGCTGGAGGCAGTGGCTGTGGGGCATGGAAAGCCAAACTTGCTGAGGACGGGTAGACTGGAGCTCGCTAGAGCTGGGCGGATACACTTGTGACCTGAAGTCAGCCCTCAGGGCAACGTGCAGTTGTAACCAGCGCAGAAAGCCAGACTCTGACAGCGGGCGTTTATAGGACATCAAGCAAAGGAGTGGGAGACAAGCCTCAGATCCACTCAGACCAGCTCAGATAAGCCTCCGACCAACTTGATCTTTGAGGGGATTTTTTAAAAAGGGGTACAAAGAAAGAGGCTGGGATTCATCACTGTTTTGTGACATTTCTGTGACATTTGTGAATCTAGTTTCAGGAGTCAGGCTGTCTCTGGTTTACATTCTCAGGCCAGGCGGTCCATGGCTGGGGGGTCTGTGAGCTCATCTTGCCCTGGAGAAACAACCTGAGTGTGTATTAACGATGGTGTCTACAAGGGCAATTTCAGTACATTAGCGATGTTATCAACAGCAGCCATCTTAGTCACCTGACTCTGGTTGATTAGTGCTCAGTTAGCACAGGATTGAGGTCAGAGGGAACAAGAAAGGGAATAAAGTTTTGGGTGGAGAGACGAATCATGAACTCAGTAAGGGAACTCGGTTTTAGGGGGACTTGGTTTCAATAGCACGGAGAAATCAGAGATAATACTGCTAAGCAGTGTGGGAAGGAGTTGAGAGGCACAAAGTAAGTGCTTAGACAAGGAAAAGATAAATTATTAACAAAATGCTTCCTTTTAGAGGCATCATGTAACTGAGTTTTTCATTGCCAAGCACTGTGGCAAACATCCACCTTCTTATTTCTCTTCCTGTCCCATTTCGTGGTCCAGGTGCTCATGAAGTGTGTGCAGTATTATTCATAGCAGCTGCACGAGGTGGCTGAGGAACATTTTGCAACATTAAACAATTCATATCACTCTGAAATGTATGTATTTATAGGTCTAGATATAACAGGAGTGCAGCATAACACTCTTTACATTGGTAACTTGGTATCTATTGAACACTAGATTGTGAATAGTTTTATTTGTATAAAATAAGATGTAATTAAACTTTAACAATGAAATCATTAAATTACTTTGATTTATAAATTTCAAATGTTTAGACACATATTATTGGCCTCCGTTTGTATTCGTGCCCAAGTTCTGCAAATTCAAGGGTGGAGATAAAAAGATCAAGTACGTGGGAATCCCCTGGCGGTCCAGTGGTTAGGATGCTTTCACTGCTGCGGCCCGGGTTCCATCCTTGATCAGGGAACTAAGATCCCACAAGCTGCGTGGGGAGGCCAAAAAAAAAAAAAAAAAAAAAGAAAGAAAGAAAGAAAGAAAAAGGTCATCTACAAATGAAGAGCAAAACGGATATTTTCAGGTAAATAATAAAATCCAAATCAGAATTGAATACTCAGCAAAACTTTATTTCAGGGCTGAGGATAGACTAAAGACATTTTCATGCAAAGAGAAACATTACCAAAACTCTTTACCAAAGGAGCCTCTGTCTTAGTATGGGCTGCAGTACTGTGACAGGTACCCAAAGGGAAATGGCTCGAAAGTAAAGGAAGTTTTTTCCTAACCCCCCCAGGGCTGGTGTTGAGGTCAGGTGGCTGCTATCCTTCATGAAGTAATTTAGGGACAAAAGCACAAGTGACAAAAGAAAAAAATATATAAATTGGACTTCACTCAAATTAAAAACGTTTGTGTTTCAGAGGATACAATGAAGAAAGTGAAAAGCCACCCCACAGAATGAGAAAAAATCTTGCAAGTCATAGATCTGATAAGGGTCTTGTGTCTCGAATATATAAAGAATACTTTCAACTTGCTAACCTAAAAAATAAAACAGCCAGTTATTTTACCAGTTTTCTCTATTTTATAGAGAAAAAGGAGGAAGTTGGGAGGGGTTGTTTTGAAGAAAAGTCAGTTGGAGGAAAAGGAGAGCTCAGGGTGCTGACAGCTTCTCGTTGGCCTGGCAGCTGCGCCATCACTTTCCTGTGAGATGCAGTGAATCTCCTGTTGGTGATCCTTCTCCTTAGGTCTGTAACTGACAGTCAGGAGGTACCTGCCTGGGCTTCCCTGGTGGCGTGGTGGTTAAGAATCCGCCTGCCGATGCAGGGGACACGGGTTCGAGCCCTGGTCTGGGAAGTTGTGCCACAACTACTGAAGCCCACGCGCCTAGGGCCGGTGCTCCTCAACGAGATAAGCCATCGCAATAAGAAACCTGCACACCACAACGAAGAGTAGCCCCTGTTCGCCCTTGACTAGGGCCTTGACTAGGGCCCTTGTTGCATGGCCAGTGGCAACTGTGAAGGGATGGGAAAGCCAAACAGAGGACACAGGGTAGTTTCAAAGGTGACAGAGTCAGCTGATGGGACGAGGACAGTGGGGCTGCAACCTGAGAATGTGGCGGCAGCCATTGGGCCCCGCTGGCAGCCCAGAGAGAGGCCCCAGTGTGCCCGGAGTGGCCCAGGCCCAGCAAGGAGGCCTCCTGCACTGCAGGATGAGCACACAGACATGCTTCTCACAGCCCCACGAGGCTGCACCAGTAGCTTGATTTCAGGGGTTACACCAGGGACCTCACTGTGGGCATACCTGTGAGGGACCCAGAGACCAGTGGTGTATTTGTCTGTGGAGCTGGGACCCAAGGTCTGCAGGCTGAAGCGTCCCCAGGGTAGACCAGACCACTGGGACGTTGGCAGCAGCCCAGTGACCCCGCTGGGCTTCAGCTTAGCTGACCCTTGGGGGAACCTCACAGGAGGGAGCTACACTGAGCTGGGGACTTTGCTTCAGGTGGCAGAATGGGGGGTAAAATTTCCCCCTGCAAACAGGGGCACCAGGGTCAGGGTGGCTGCACGCAGATGGGCTGTTTCATTAGAGTAGCCAGGTTGCCTGGGGTTTCCTCATTAGTTGCGGGATGTCAGGCTGAGTGACAAGGCCAGTGTCTGGCTCAGCGTTATGGCTGGTCCCAGGCCCAGCGCTTTAGCTAGGAGTTGGCGCTGCTGACCCCGCGCCGCCTCTGGGTCCAGTGGTCACTGCCATCGCCGAAGGCGCGACTTGGGCTCCCTGCCGGGCTTCGTGCCTCTCCTGCCCTGCGGGGACCGGACGAGGTGAGCCCCCGCCCGGGACGGGCACGCATGGCGTCCTCTTCCGCTGCGAGCGGGGCGCTTCATCCTGGCTCTTTCCCTGCGGGAGGTGGGGGGACCGCGACCAGCGTGAAGCGCGCGGGGCGGGGTGGGGGGGGTCACCAGCCATCTCTCGCGGGCCGCGGTGGGGTAGGAGCTTGGGGAGGCAGGACTCAGAGACGGGGGAAGGGCAGGGGGTGCTCCGCGGGTTGGGGTGTGCAGGGGTGGAGAGTGAAGAGCCCAGGGCCACGGGCCCAGCAAGCAGCACGCAAGCCACCCTCCGCTGCTGCCGGCCCCCGGGTAGCGGGCCATTGCTAGCAGTCATGCCGCGGGCACCTTGACCTGCTTGGCGGCCTGTAAGACCAGCCACCGAAACTGCTCAGGATCAGCAGCCGGTCAGCCTGCAGTCTGGGCACAAAATGGGAGAGTTTTCAGGGACTGCTTCGGGTCCACGGCAACAGCTCTCCCCAAGCCTTTCTTTGAAAGGGCAGGCATCCCTTGCATGCACATTTCATTGGAGAAACGACCACATATTTATGCGACTATTTTCTGTCTCCACTCACTGAGCTCCATGAGGGCTGGGATTCTGTCCATTACTCAGGGGTGAGTCTTCACAGCTTGATTATTTGCATAGGTACTGTCTTATTGCTTAAGAAGCAGTTAGATTCCTAAACCCCTTTTCACATTCCAGGAAGTGGCACTGGGTGACTGGCAGCATCCTGGGAGGCTATTCTCTGCAAACAGGGATTCCAGGAAGGGGACAGCAGGCACAGTTGGAGGTGGGTCTACTGCATCCAGTAAGCTGACCCTCCCCACTCCTGTCCACTCTTTGGCTCCCAAAGTATTGGCAGCCAGGTCTATATGCTCCACGCAGGAGACTGGAAGACTCTTCCCAGGGAGCATGACCAACCCAAGAGGAAAGACCTAGGGATATGGATGGAGGTTCCCCAAATAACAGCCTACCCAGAATCAAGCTCAAATTTGATGAGCCCCACTCACAAACAGCCATCTGGTCTACCATTCCTCATCACCAGCAGACAGACAAACATAACCTGACATCTCAGAGAGCTTCTTCCTGGAAGACAGAGCCAAAAGAAACAGGAAGAAGAACCCAGAGCACAGCAACAGAGCAGAAGCATAGCACTTCACGCCTCCAGACCAGCGAGGACAATCTCCCTGGAAGATGAAGCAAGAAGACACCCTCCCCTTTCTAAAAAGAAGCATTTGTACGAGAAGAAAGGGCTCCTGGAAATGAACACTATGACAGCAGAAACGAAAGCCTCAATGGAAGAAATCACACAGAAAGTGTCACCGGGTTGACGTGCGTTATAACAAAATAGCGCTAACCAAGGAGGTCAACGGAAGACCCGGACCAGCAATCTTGGTTCCGCGATAGTAAGCAAAGAATAGCAAACTACCGCTTTAAGCTTAAGCATAAAGCTAAGTCTATTTAAGCATAGGTACACTCCCAGAGAGGGGGAGAGAGAGAGGGAGAGAGAAAGCGGGCTGTTTCAGCGAAGTGAAGCAAGACCAAAGCAAAGTTTATCAAAGCAAAGGTACACTCTGAGAAAGAGAGAGAGAGAGAGAGAGAGAGAGAGAGTGGGCTGTTTCTGTGAATTGAAAGCAGCATTCCCGTACAGGCTTAAGGGTGATATTTATTTATTTATTATTTATTTATTTATGCTGTAGCGGGCCTCTCACTGTCGCGGCATCTCCCGTTGCAGAGCACAGACTCCAGACGCACAGGCTCAGCGGCCATGGCTCACGGGCCCAGCTACTCAGCAACATGTGGAATCTTCCCGGACCGGGGCACGAACCCACGAACCCGTGTCCCCAGCATCGGCAGGCGGACTCTCAACCACTGCGCCACCAGGGAAGCCCCCAGGCTTAAGGGTGCTTTTAAGGAGCATTTTGCAGGGAGGCGGGGGCGAGTGACGGGGATCATT
The DNA here is from genome assembly GCF_011762595.2 of Tursiops truncatus. NCBI lineage: Eukaryota > Metazoa > Chordata > Mammalia > Artiodactyla > Delphinidae > Tursiops > Tursiops truncatus. The sequence goes on along the minus strand of NC_047049.1, from coordinate 141,620 downwards.
ATTTGATCGACAGTCCCAAGCTCTGTAACAAGTTTACTGCTGCGCATTCTCTCATCCTTCAATCGCTAAGAAACGCCCATGGGGGCGGGGGGCAAAACCATACATGGATTTTATTATAATGATGGTATAATGAGTTTGGGTTTACTATAGGTTATACACCTGTCTGGTCTGGGCATGCGCAGCCCAGGGAAGTTCCCTTGTGTTACTGTGCCCCTCTTTAACAGGATAAGCTGCCCACAATATGACCATAGTTTCAACTGTTCTGGGTGGGGTCAGGGGAGAGTCCCCAGATGGTTGGGTGTGACTCGATTGCTTCTTCTCGTCTTTCTCGCCACTGTCACCTCCTTGCTGCTAATGTCTGACTAACTACCTAACAAAAGGAGAGCAGAAATGTAAAGGTGGGAAACAGGAGAGAACATACGTGAGCATTCAAGGGCCAGGCTCAAAGTCTGACAGCCTGAATTAAGGACTTTAGGAAGAGGTAAGAGTAAACCCTCAAGAGCTTGCTTAGGGATGAGTCATCAGTAGAAACAACTGATTAGTGAAATAATCAATGACATCATTTGCCAGGATTGAAGGATGGGAGTTTCCAGACTGAGGGCCCTTTGAGTGCCCAACACAGTAACAACCGAGGGACATGGAAGCACCACGTTGTGAAACTTCAGGAGAAGATCTTAAAAACTTCCAGGGAGGAAAATGTCCCCACTGCTTGTAAAGGATTAGAAATTAGAATAGCTGTGGATTTCTTCACAACACTCCTAGGAGGGAAGAGAAAGGGAGCAATGCCTTCAGAGTTTGAAGGAAGGAGATTCTGACCTAGAATTCTATGTCCAGGCAAACTACAAATCAAGTATGAGGGCAAAATGAAGACATTTTCAGCTTTGCAATATCTTTAAAAAAATGATCTCCCAGACACCTCTTTTCAGCTTCACCAAAACAGGAAAGTGAATCCAAGAACAAGAATATATGGCTGAGGAGGGCAACACAGGGAGCGAGAAGGGCTCCTCCTGGAGAAGGAGGAACACCCCAAACAGAAAGACTACCTACCCAGCCTGGGAGCTAGCTCCTCTCCCTGACTACCCTCACCCCACAGGGAACAGGTGGCCACGGAAAGTCCACGGAGGCACGGGTGCGCCGTGGTTTGGAGCAGCGGTACCCAAGTGTGGCTGAGAAGGAATGATGTGCCCTAACTGGGTTTACAGGGAAGCCTGAGGACCCTTTTAGCAGAAGGCAGGAGCTTTCTAATCCCTGCAAGGCAGTAGGGGAGACCTGCGGGAACTAGAGGAATTCTCCAGAAATGCCGCAGGCTTGAATGTGTCTTCCTCTCCTGGGGCCGGAGGGGGAGGGGGGACGTAAGACTTGTTTCTCCATTTACCGTTTATCTTGAACTTTGTACTTTATGTGTGCTGCATCCTGTGTTTGTAGACTTGTGACTGTGTATATACACACACACAACACACAAAAGTGTCGTCGCCTGGAGGCTTTCTCCCCGTCCCGCCCTGACATCTCAGCACCCACCGTCCACGCGCTCCACCGGGTCGGGAGGTGACGGCGCTCGCCTCCGCGTCTGAAGCTAGGAGGCTCCTCCTCCGCCTTCTGGTCGCCGTCCCCACGTCTTCTTAGGAAGGGGACACAACCCGACTGGCCAGCCGGCCGCCCCGATTCTCCCTCGGTGGGGACGCTTGCCCACACCGGCCGGTACCGGGGAATACTCACGGACCCTTCTGCACTCGCCCTCGCCCTCCCCGGCGGCCTTCCGCTACCATCCTAGGGCGTGGGCCAGACTCATAGGGGCTGCCCCAGGCCCAAACCAGAGGGGCGCGCGGAGCGAAGGGGGGCCGACGCGGGGGGGCAGCCTTGCCCCACGCCCCTTGCTCCACCTCCAGTCCCGCCTTCCGCCCCGCCCCGCGCCCCCATCCACTTCCGGCCCCGCCCCAAGTGCCCGGCCCCGCCCCGTGTCCCGGCCCCGCGCCCTGAGCCCCTGTCCACCTCTGGCCCCGCCTTCTGCCCCGCCCCGCGCCCCGAGCCCCCTTCAAACTCCGGCCCCGCCCCGCGTCCCGGGCCAACTTCGCGTCTCTTCCCGGCTCTCCGAGCCTCCGAGCGGCGGGGACGCGCGGGAACTGCCCGGGACGGCGCGATGCAGTCGAGTGACCGTCAGGCGGAGGCCCCTGGCCGCGGCCCGCGGGTGCTGGTGGTGGGCGGTGGCATCGCGGGGCTGGGCGCGGCGCAGAGGCTCTGCTGCCACCCGGCCTTTCCGCACCTGCGGGTTCTGGAGGCCACGGCCCGCGCCGGTGGCCGCATCCGCTCAGAGCGCAGCTTCGGTAACAGCCCTCCCGGAACTCCTTCCCGGACCCCCTTCCCAGAGCCCAATCCGTGCCGCCAGAGCTCTGCCGACTCCTGGCTCGGCCTCCGTCCGGGATTAAGCGATCCGGAACCCTTATCTGGCCCCTTGAGTGAATCCTCGCACTGCTTCAGTTAATAAACCGAAGTTCACTGGTCCCCGAAACTCAGCTGCCCGCATGAGCAGGGCCGGCCCCTGCCGTGCATGGGGAACCCGTGGCAATGCACAGTTGCCCCCGGTTCTGGCCCCGCAGGTAGCTCCCCCTCCAGCCTCCAGGTCGCCCCTCCCGGGTGTTCCTCTTAAACTAGGTCTGATGGGCCCTGCCGGGAGAGTCTGTGGTCCTCAGGGACCGTGCGGGCCTCCGGCTGATTTTCAGAGCATATTTGGGAAGGGCAGGGCTCCGTGTACAGAAGAAGGGCTCAGGTGAGGGAGCCTCACAGTCGCCTCTCCTGCTCCCTCCCAGGTGGTGTGGTGGAGGTGGGCGCTCACTGGATCCATGGGCCCTCGCAGGGCAACCCCGTCTTCCAGCTGGCTGCCAAGTACGGGCTTCTGGGGGAGAAGGCATTGTCGGAGGAGAACCAGCTGATCGAGACCGGGGGTCACGTGGGCCTGCCCTCTGTGTCCTATGCCAGCTCCGGGGGAAGTGTGAGCCCTGAGCTGGTGGCGGAGATGGCCAGACTGTTCTACAGTCTCATAGACCAGACCAGGGAGTTCCTGCATGCGGCTGAGACCCCCGCCCCCAGTGTCGGGGAGTACCTCAAGAAGGAGATCCGCCAGCACATGGCCGGCTGGACAGAGGAGGAGGAGACCAAAAGGCTCAAGCTGGCCATCCTGAACAACTTGTTCAACGTGGAGTGCTGTGTGAGCGGTACCCACAGCATGGACCTGGTGGCCCTCGCACCTTTCGGGGAGTACACTGTGCTGCCAGGGTTGGACTGCACCTTTCCTGGGTATGTGCGTGCCCCACCCACCCAGACATTCCTCCGTGTACCCAGACCCCTCCGTGCCTCCCAGGGGTCCCCCCATGCACCCCAAGTACCCCCCATGCACCCCAGGGGTCCCTACCCGTACCTCAGGCCAAGCTTTGGCAGGCAGGGGATGGGTGGGAGAGACATGGGGCTGTTTGTCTTCCCTGTTTTAGGGAGATTGGTCATTTACTTCCCTAGTTTTGCTCACTTATGAAAAAGAAAAGAATTGTTCTCAAAAACAAGTGATTAAGGGCTTCCTTGGTGGCACAGTGGTTGAGAGTCCACCTGCCGATGCAGGGGACACGGGTTCGTGCCCCGGTCCGGGAAGATCCCACATGCCGCGGAGCGGCTGGGCCCGTGAGCCATGGCCGCTGGGCCTGCGTGTCCGGAGCCTGTGCTCCGCAGCGGGAGAGGCCGCGACAGTGAGAGGCCCGCGTACCGCAAAAACTCCTCCCACATTTAGGAGGCCGCCTGCTTGTAAGCACTGTGCGGGGGCTTCGACCTCAGAGATGGGCAGACAGGCCCTCCTCTGTGTCGATGTGGCTGTTCCCCCATGGGGCACTCACAAGACTCTCCAGGACTGCCCTGCACAGGGAGGGCACTGTGACCAGGCAGATGCCCAGAACAAGAGCCCTGGGCTTGGTGAGGAGGGACCTGCTCTCCACAGGTTACCTTCGCATCCCTTTGCTCATTTAACCCTCCCATGAGACCCCCTCCCTCCCTGCTCTCCCCCCTGGCTGAGCCAGGCCCCCAGGCCAAGACCACAGCCCCTTGCAGCTCCTTGATCTGGTGTGAGCTTGGAGGGCTTGTTTCAGAGACTCACCTCCAGGGCCTGGTCGAACCACGGGACACCTCTGTCTCTCCCAGAGGCTACCAAGGACTCACAGACCGCATCATGGCCTCCCTGCCCAAGGACGTGATGGTTTTTAACAAGCCAGTGAAGACCATTCACTGGGATGGGTGCTTCGAGGAAGCTTCTGCTCCTGGGGAGACGTTTCCGGTGCTGGTGGAATGTGAGGATGGAGGCTGCTTCCCAGCGCATCACGTGGTCGTCACCGTGCCGTTAGGTAAAGGCTCTCCAGCTCCCACCCCAGGGGCCCCTGGCCTCTGGCTTTCTTCAGCCTCATTGGCTCTGGGGCGTTTGTTGGCTGCTAAGCCTGCGTTTTCCTTCTGAGTTTAGGACAGAGTTACTTGGTTGTGCTTTGTAGCAGTCGAGTGCTTTGGAATAAAGTTTCACAGGAAGAGAAAATGCAGGGCAGCAAGTGTCTTACTCCTTTTGGAGGTAATTTATGGAAAGGTTGGGAGGTTCACCAAACTGCTTCCTTAGCGGTGGAGAGGGCGTGAAAGCCAGGTCTCGAGTTTAGGTCCCGGTGGTAATCGAGGAAGGAGTCGTGTGTATAATCCTATTTGCTTCCAGATCTGATGCTTCACACGCAAGTCTTGGAGTAGGAGTGGGCAGTTGGGTAAAAGGTGGAGATGGTTGAAAGCAAGTCTGTGCCTGCTCATCTCATTTACTCCTGAGGCAGCCGGGGACACATCTGCCCCATCCCCATTTGACAAATGCGAACAGAGATAAGTCACTTAATTGCCCAAGTTCACAAAGCTAGCAGGTGCCAGAGTGGATGGAAGATGAAGGGCAAGAGTCTCTGCCCATCTCCCACAGGTCCCGCCTGTCCCCTCGCAGAGAGTTGGGTGTGGATAAGCCTGCTCAGTGCCCGGCTCCTTTTTCCCACGGTGGAATCACACCACGCGTGTTAGCACAGTGTTCTGCTGCTCCTTCGTTTCCGAATCAGCACAGACAGGTCTATCGTGGTGTGTTTTCTCTTACGTGGACGCCTTGTTCATGCACAATTGTGGTGCGTGGTCACTGAAGCTGCTGCAGTCAGTAGGTGCATCGCTACGGCTGTGTGGTCACTGTTCACAGGGGGCCAGGCACCTGTCCCGTTTGTTCTTTACAGCCACACTGTGTTTTCTTGTATGTAGGTGTCGTTACTTGATACTGATGCAAATTTAGATGGTGTTCACTTGTTCTGTTGCACACAGTGTTGTACACGTGCGTGTTTAAAAACACTTGTGGGCGCGTATGTGTAGGATCAATTCCAGTAGCAGGAACTACTGAGTTGAAGCTCTGCACTGAGAGGGCGGCCGTGGAGGGACGGTCCCCTCTGTGCATGCTCACGGCTGGTGCCTTGTTTCCTGTGGGGTTGTTCGTCCTTTTCTTGCAGACCTGCGAGGTTGGCTTGTGCTGCGAATGTTTCATCTCCTCGCGGTTTGACTTTGGGCTGAACCTGCTTAATTTTCAGGTGGCTTCTGGGTAAAGCCGGTATGTCTCGCTGCCCCTCCAAGCTAACCCTGGGCAGACTGAGAGGCAGAAGGCTCAGGGGGGAGAACTGTCCCCACAGAGGAGTCCGGGGGCCATGCGACCTGTTCCTGCCTGGCCAGGTGTTCAGGGGGCCTGTTGTGTCCCTCCGCTGAGGTGCTGGCCAGGATTCCCGATGGCCAGCCTGCGTGGGTCCCAGACACCTCTTTCTCTGACTCCTGTGACGGGGTCAGGGTGCCTTACTGTGGCTATCAGTTCTGGTTTAAGCGATTGACGTGGTGTAAACCGAGTCTACTTATGAATTCCAGGTTTTCTTAAAGAACGTCTGGACACCTTCTTTGAGCCACCGCTGCCCACCGAGAAGGCGGAAGCGATCAGGAAAATAGGCTTTGGGACCAACAATAAAATCTTCCTGGAGTTTGAGGAGCCTTTCTGGCAGCCAGACTGCCAGCACATCCAGGTGGTGTGGAGGGACACGTCGCCCCTGGAGGACGCCGCCCCCAAGTTGCAGGATGCCTGGTTCAAGAAGCTTGTTGGCTTTTGGGTCCTGCCTTCCTTCGGGTACGTGCTCTTCCCAGGTTTCTCCAAGGAAACCTGGTGTGAGCTCTGCGTGGGGTCCAGCGCTATGTCGATTCTCTGTGAGGTGTTTCTGGAGAGTTGGAATGGGTAGGGATCCCAAGGGTACCTTGAGTGGTGAGACAGACACCCTGGGCCCACCCCGTGCAGGGACAGATGGAGACCCACTGTGTGCTGCTTGTCAGCATCTCTTGGGACCTGGAACGTGTAATAAATACTTGCAGTTGTTTTCCTTGTAAGAGACACACTTTGCTCATTTACAAGAAAGTGTCTGCCAGATACCCAGGCCCGAATGCCCCTGGCAGCCGAGCCAGGGTCCGCATGGTGTGCCCCGTCCCCTCCGGCCCGTCACACGGGGTATTAGGAAGACACGCACCCGAGGGTCAGGACTTGATACAGTTAGTGACTCGCTGCCTCACGGGACACTGCAGTGGTGGGGCGTTTCCCAGTGCGTGTGGGTGGCAGGGAAGCCACCGGCTCTGTTCATAGGTTCTGTTGAGTCCCCGAAGGTGCTGGGGGTGGCCGTCCCCACCGGCGCTCAGTTGTGGAGACAGAAGGAATCGTCTTAGTGCCCCGAGAGTTCTGACCTTGCAGACCCCATGTCGAGGGGCCCTGGGAGTTCACGGCCACACTGGCGGAGCCACTGGCCCTGGTGGAAGCCGTCTGGGTGTTGCGGGTCTGGTCCCAGCGCTGCTTCTCTCCAGCAGGGCCAGCCAGGCGCTCTGCGGCTTCATCGCAGGGCTCGAGTCTGAGTTCATGGAGACGCTATCGGACGAGGACGTGCTCCTGTCTCTGACACAGGTGCTCCGCAGGGTGACAGGTACCGACTGCAGGGGCCATGCCGCCTCCTGCCCTGGTGGCTGGTCTCTGACAGGAACCAGACCTCTCACCAGACAGGAACTGGGTTCAGCCCTGAGTGTCTGGGGACTGTCCTTCCCATTAGTGCGTCACTAAGAGTTCTTGTCTCTGAGGGACACTTCCCACTTCTCTTTTCTAAAATTTGCCACCAAGATGAACACAGTTGTCCCTAATCAGAGCTTCACAGACAAGACGCTGAGGCTTGGGAAAGGCGGCGGTGCCTGTCGGGGGCTCTGCTTCTAGGGCCTCATGCGGGGAGCCCCTTACTAACACCCTCCGGGCCTTGGTTTTCTCCCGGGCAGTATCTCTCGCTTTTAGCTGCTAAGAGTCCTTAAGGTGAGAGGCTCCTTGGTGTTGCTGTTGTTGTTGTTGTTTTAATTAATTAATTAATTTACTTTCGGCTGCGTTGGGTCTTCGATGCTGCGTGGGCTTTCTCTAGTTGCGGCGAGCGGGGGCCACTCTTCATTGCGGTGCGTGGGCTTCTCATTGCGGTGGCTTCTCTTGATGAGGAGCACGGGCTCTTCTAGAGCGCAGGCTCAGTAGTTGTGGCGCACGGGCTTAGTTGCTCGCGGCACGTGGGATCTTCCCGGACCAGGGCTCGAACCCATGTCCCCTGCATTGGCAGGCGGATTCTTAACCACTGCGCCACCAGGGAAGTCCCAGAGGCTCCTTGTTAATGCGAGTGTCTCTTGGTCTAGGGAATCCCCGGCTCCCCGCACCCAGGAGTGTGCTGAGGTCCCGCTGGCACAGTGCCCCATACACCCGGGGCTCCTACAGCTATGTGGCCGTGGGCAGCTCCGGGGACGACCTGGACCTGCTAGCCCAGCCTCTCCCTGCGGACGGCAGGGGTGCCCAGGTAGGACGCAGCTGCCTGGCGAGGGCACTGGGGTCCCGCTGAAGGCCCAGGGCCCGGGATAGGTCCCACGAAGGCCAGGGATGCTGGGTGCGATCAAGTGGGGGGCTGGGGCCCCGAGACTCAGAATCCATTTTCTTTTTGAAACTAACAGTAATTTTACAATGTGTTATTTTTATCAGAATTATACATACATGTGGCTTAAAGCGTCAGAGGATTCTATGGTGCTGGCTAACAAAATGAAATAAACAAAATACAGCACTCTGCTGGGGGGCATGCCGTTGCCCCTTCCCGGACTGTTCTTCAGGCTGATTCTGCTCTAAGTAACAGGCTTGTGCTACCACTGTTTTAAAGCCATTTTATAAAATCGAAGTATAGTTGATTTACATTGTTGTGTTAGTTTCAGGTGTACAGCAGAGTGAGTCAGATACGCACACACACAACACGTATTTTTTCTCAGGTTCTTTTCCATTATAGTGCTACCACTTTTTACAAAACATCTAACTGTGTAAAACTTTAAATGTTACAAAGGTTGGCAGAACCTTTGGGTTCCTGTCTCCAGCTTCACAGCTGTCTGTTCCTGGTGTCTCACTGCCCTGGCCTCCCCCATACCTTTACTAGGCATGTCCCACAGGTGATGTCATTTTATTTGCAGATGTTTCAGTGTGCGTCTCTAAAAGATCAAGGACACAGCACTGTTATCACACTTAAAAATTCACAATAGTTGCTCCACATCATCCAACATTCTGTGTTCAGTTTTCTAAGCCTTTTTCTTTTTTGGCCGCGCCTCGAGGCACGGGGGATCCTAGTTCCCCGACCAGGGATCGAACCCGCGCCCTCTGCACTGGAAGCGCGGAGTCTTAACCGCTGGACCGCCAGGGAAGTCCCTCTAAGTGCTCTTTGATTTTTCAGTTTTAAGAATTACTGATTGAATTCTCACCACGGCACATAAAGTTTTAGCTTTCTTGCACTCATCTGCCCACCCAGCCCTCAGACCTCTCCCCACCCTCCAAGGTGTGCCGCAGTAATTTTGCTAAGACTGCTACTCACTGTTGACACATCCTGTTTGCCGTGGGCACTCTCCACACCTGAGCTGGCAAGGGTGCCTTTGTTTCTTTTCCAGCAGTGGAAACAACCACTTCTCTGGGCCGATGGATTCTGTAGGTGGGCACCGTGGGACGGTTGTTTCTGCCCCACGACATCTGGGGTCTCAGCTGGGAAGATGACGGGCTTGGGGTGACTCAGGGCTGGGGCTGGGGTCATCTGAGGCTGCCTCTCTCATGTCTGTCCTGAGCATGGCTGGGACGCTGGCTGGAGCACCTGCCCCAGGCCTCTCCATGTGGCTTCCTCACAGAGTGGTGGCCGTCACGCTGCCCTGTGGCCGCCTGGGGCTCCAGCGCAGGCCTTCTGGGGAGGGGCAGCTGCATCGCTCCAGTGACGGAGCTGGGAAGTCAGGAAGCACCACTCCTGCCACACCTGCTGGACAAAGTGGTCAGGAACCTGCCCAGATTCAAGGGGCCGGACACAGACCGCACTTTCTGTGGGAGGAGTGTCCGAGGATTCACAGCCGTGTAAAGCCCCACGTTGGGTGTAAATGCTGCTTGGAGAGCCATGTCCCTTAGGGTTTTGAAGACGTTCTCCAGCGTTGCTGCTGGAAGCCTGAGGCCGTTCCGATGCCTTTCTTCCCTGTGTCACCTGGTTTTCAAATCTCTGAGGAAGCTTGAATGAGCAGGAAGCCCCACACTCACGCTCACTCCGAGCCCAGCGGCGCTGCCTTCTGGCACATATTCACTCGTCTGGGATGCTCTTGAATTACCTCACCGTGGTTTTTTTTTTTTCCTTTTTCTTTTTCTGGATTTCTGGTTGGATGGTGGGCTTCTGAGTTGGCCCTTGAATTTTCTTATCTTTTTCCTGCTGATGTCTGTCTTTTTGGTTTTTCGCTCTGTGTTTGGGGAGGAGCGTGTGAGGCTTGTGGCCGACCCCTGGCACCCACCCTAAGCCCACCCTTCTTTGCAGCTCCAGGTCCTGTTTGCAGGGGAAGCCACACACCGGACGTTTTACTCCACCACGCACGGAGCTCTGCTGTCCGGCTGGAGGGAGGCTGACCGGCTCATCGCTCTGTGGGATTCGCAGGCACAGCGGCCTGAGCCCGGCTCTGAGCTCGGCTCTGCTCCCCCAGTTCCCGGGTCCCGGGGAGGCTGGCCCCACCCTTTCCTTTGATGGACAAGGTTCAGTCGGGCTTGGGATTTGGGATGTTAATGTCACTGGGGTCAGCTCCCTCCTTTCCCAAGTCGCTGGAGTCCGGCCAGGGCTGAACTTGAGCTGAGCGCGAAGTCTTCCTGGAGAAGGGAGGGGTGGGATGCTGCTGCTGATGCGGTTGGAAGAACATAAACTGTGTAAAAGTGTCCTTTGTCCAGAGTCGTCCTTATGCCTCGGAGCTGCAGCATGGGTTGCTCTGTCCTCATCGTGCCCCGGGCTCAGGTCACTGCAGGGCCCTGTGCCCCCAGCACGTGGCCCGCCTACCCCGGCCACCCTGGACCCTGGGTGTGTTCACGGGTGTCTGAATTCTCGTTGCTGGTGGCAGCAGAGCCAGTGGACCTCCCCGTTGTTCAGGCACTGGCTGCCCTACGGTCTGGGCGAGGGCCAGTGAGTGTGAGACAGGAGTGTGTGGGGGAGGGGGCACCCTTTTCTGACCCGAGGGCCCAGGGCTTTCTGGAGGAGGTGAACAGTGAGGCCTGAAGGGTGCAGAGGAGTGGGTGCCCTGGGCGGCATTGCTGTGAGCGTGTGAGGGTGCGCTGGGCGGCGCTGGGGTGAGCGTGTGAGGGTGCCCTGGGCGGTGCTGGGGTGAGCGTGTCAGGGTCTCCTGGGCAGTGATTGGGTAGATGGTGGGGAGTGTATCGGGGGCCTGGGTGCTGTGCTCAGCTTCTCTCATCTTCCCTCGCTGCATCCTCAGAGCCCCAGGGAATGGGCTGCACGGCCCCCATCTCACAGCTGAGGAAAGGACAGAAGCCTCAGGTGAGGGTGGCAATGGCCAGTCTCATGGCTGCCACGGCAGAGCTTGGGCATCTTTCCAGGACCATCCCGGGGAGGCGGTGCAGCTGGAAGCTAGCCTGTGCAGGGAGGTGCAGGAGCTGCAGAGGCTGGGACTCCGTGTGGCAGGCACGGGGCCCACCGGCCTGGCGCCCACCGGCCTGGCACCTACCTCGAGGTCAGTGGCTCCTGACCCTCCTCAGACCTTGGGCTGCAGGGTGTGTCCTGCTTTGGGTTGGGGCCCTGGCTCCCTGGAGGAGTATATGCATGCCTGGAGAACTGCCTCTGGGCTTCTCTTCAGCCCCAAGTGGCCAGGCTCTGGGCCGTGGTGCCAGACACGCCCTCCATCCTTCATCCTGGCACCTTCTTATTGACTTCTCATCTTGGGTCAAATCACCCTCCCAGGGACCTTCCCTCTGCCCCCAGAGGTCTGTCTGTGTGTCCACTGCTTTGTGTCCCTGGAGTTGTCTCACTTGGGGCACCTGCCTGTCAGACAGCTGAGAGAAATCTGGGCTTCAGGAGGGTTTTTATTTTCGTTCTTTGGTCCTAGGGCCATGGAAGAACACAGCGTGCATCAGGCACAGAGTTCTGTGTTGTTGACGTCTCACGTTTCATGAGTCTGGGTGCAGGACTCAGGCTGTCTGGGCTGGCTCAGGAGGGGTGCTGGGAGGCCTGGCAGGAGGCCCAGATGGTCTCAGTCAGGCACCTGGAGGGCTTGTCTCAGCCCCAGGAACCATTAGCTCTGAGTATTAGGAGGTTTAAGGCCATCAAGATGACAGTAGTGATATCTTTGTGCTGAGAATCTGAGCATCTTTGGAGTTTTAGGAGCTTGTTTAAAAAATTCCATTAGGGCTTCCCTGGTGGCGCAGTGATTAAGAATCCGCCTGCCAATGCTGGGGACACGGGTTCGAGCCCTGGTCCGGGAAGATCCCACATGCCACAGAGCAACTAAGTCTGTGTGCCACAACTATTGAGCCTGCGCTCTAGAGCCCGTTGGCCACAACTACTGAGCCCATTTGCCACAACTACTGAAGCCCACATGCCTAGAGCCCGTGCTCCACAACAAGAGAAGCCACTGCAGTGAGAGGCCCGTGCACCGCAATGAAGCGTAGCCCCCGCTCGCCGCAACTAGAGAAAGCCCACGTGCAGCAACGAAGACCCCACGCAGACAAAAATAAAATAAAATAAAATAAAAAATTACATTATTGTCATACTCTTGTAACTCGAAGTGCAGTCAGTAGTTACTCAGACTTGAGGTATAAAGTTAAAATCTGGTGGCCTAGTGGTTAGGACTCTGGGCTCCCACTGCCATGACCCAGGTTCAACCCCTGGTTGCACAACTCAGATCCTGCAAGCCATGCTGCGCGGCCAAAAAAAAAAAAAAAAGTTAGAATCTGACTACATTTATACAGAGTGTTGGGACAGTGAAGGGAATTTTGAGGCTGTTTGTACTAATAGGTTTAATTTAGCAGAACTGCAGTCAGTTTTTGCAAAGGTTTGTTTGTTACATTAAAATCCAGAGTACTTAGAAAAGGATGTTACACTTGTAAGTTAAATGTTAAATATCTGAAAAATTTTGACCAAGTTTGTAAAAAGGGACCAAACTGACAGCGGACTGCTAAATTTTGTTACTTATGCTCAGGATACGCTTAGGAAGAACCAGGATTTTTTAATTTAATGAATTACTGAACCCTGGACCCCGATAACCCCCGGGACTGCGTGGGTCCGCCCCTGGCTCGGAGCCACGCCCCTGGCTCATAGCCCCGCCCACGGGCCCCCGCCCCCTCTCGGGGTCCGCCGCTAGAGGCAGAGTCGTTCGCGCACGCGCTGGCCGCGCTGCGGAAGCTTGGAGCGTCGGAACCCTTGTGTGGGTCGCGGGCCCGGCGGAGAAGTCCGTTGATGGAGCGGTCCGCGGCTCTGCGCGGAGCTCGGGACGCGGCGCCATGAGGCTCACCACGCGCGCGCTGTGCGGCGCCGCCCGGGCCGCCTGGCGGGAGAGCTTCCCCCTAGACGGTCGCGACGTGGCGCGCTGGTTCCCGGGCCACATGGCCAAGGGTGAGGTCCGGCGAGACGCGGCGGGGCCCACGCTGTTTACCCGGCTCTTCGCAGGTCGCCCGCGAGCGGGGAGGGCGGGGGTCGTAAGGCCCTTCTGCCACTCGGCTCCTGAAGCCTCAGTTTACACATCTGCTTTGGAAAAGATAAAGTCCTGACGTTACTTTGGAGACTAGATGAAGTAGGGGTAGGAAAGCACTTTACAAGTTGTATTCAGCTATTCAGTCACCTCAAAACCTTTGAGACGTAGATCGAGTTTGTTGTCTTCTGCCCAAACCTCTCTGGGAGTTTCTTACCGTTCATTTGTCAAAGTTTGGCCCCAAGAAGACATGTAGGACGGGTCCAGCCCTTCCCCGTGTGACGGATTGCCACGCTCCCCCTGCTCCCGCCCCCTTTGGCGCCTGCTCTGCCAGGCTCGGTGACGGGTGCTCCGCGCGTCGGTGCTCGGGAGGGACGGGGCGCCCGCGGGGGGCGGCATGTGGGGTGAGGTGAGATGTCTGAGGATGTGCATAAATGACAGGGCTTGGCTGTGGGAGGGGAGGCTGAGGGGCGGTGTCACTGCTGAGCCGCAGAAGAGGAGCATTGTTGTGTTCCTAGTGCGGGGTGAGTTCAGTGCCTTGTGTGTGCGTCGTCCAGGGTGAGTGGCTCAGGTTGGTACCTACACCATCGTCATCTCCACACAGTATTGAGGGCCCCATGAGTCAATTAGTCAGTGTTTCTCTGCTTTATAGATGAAGACCCATAGAGGTTAAATATTCCACCTAGAGTCGCCCACTTGTGGAAGTGGTGTAGACGGATGGGCTCTGACCTCACCCTGTGATGTGCAGGTGTCCCTCAGGCAGGGACCTGAACTTTCTCTCCTCAGCCACCAGGGTTGAATTTGAAGGAGACACAGTTATTGTTTAATAGAGCACTGCACTCAGATGTATTCATTTTAGGTTGTTTATGATGGTGTGTCATTCTTGACAGTTCAACTGAAATCTTCTACCTCTCTTAAAAGGCCATGGACCCCTTTCTTCCCTTAAGCGTCCTTCTTCTGTTTTCCAGGGCTGAAGAAGATGCAGAGCAGCCTAAAGCTGGTGGACTGTATCATCGAGGTCCATGATGCCCGGATATCCTTTGGTGCTTGTGACATTGTGACTTATAATAAGCAACACATATTTGGTCTGTGTCCTGGTTCTGGCACAGAGCTCCTGAAAGTCTTGGAATTTCCTAAGTGAGGAGCTCGTTAAGGTGTCTTTTGTTATGTTAATGAGGTGATTTTGGAAAAGACCCTAAGTCACCTAAGGTGGGGAGCTGGTTGCTGGGGGAACCAACCTTGATATGGGAGCCTTAGAACTTTCAGTCCTACCCTCTGACCTTACGGAAAGGAGAGGGGCTGGAGATTGAGTTCAGTCACCCAAGGCCAGTGATTCATTCTGTCCTGCCTGTGTAATGAAGCCGCTGTAAAAACCCAAAAGGTTGAGGGGTGGGCTGGGGACAGCTTCTGGGTTGGTGAGGTGTCGAGATGCAGGCATAGTGGCATATAGAGGGAATGGAAGCTCCGGGTCCCTTCCCCGTCCCTCGCCCTATACGTGTTTTCCATCTGGCTATTCCAGAGTTAGGTCTTCTTATAATAAGCCTGATCTAGTAAGTAAAATGTTTCTCTTAATTCCTTGAGCCAGTCTGGCAGACTGATATTGGTAGGACCCAAGGAGGGGGTCGTGGGAACCCTCCTTCCATAGCCCGTTGGTCAGACAGCATGTTGGTTGTCACCAGGTGACAACCTCGACTTGCAGTTGGTGTCTGAAGTGGGGGGTGGTAGCAGTCCTGAGCCCTTAACCTGTGGGGTCTGATGTCATCTCCAGGTAGATAGTGGCAGAACTGAGTTGAATACTAGGACACCCAGCTGGTGGTGGTGGAGGATTGCTTGGTGGTGAGGGACGTCCCCCAACCCCATTGGCATTGGGTGCAGAACTGTAGTGCAGGGGAGACCCTCCTGAGTCAAGCAGGAGGCATTCCTGGCTTGTTACCTTGTTTCTGTCTACCTCCTCTGGTCCCTGCTCTGGTCCAGTCAGCACCACAGTGGTCAGCGGCGTCACCTGTCATAATTATTGGCATTTGAAGCAGTGGTTCTCAGTCCTCGTTACGCACGAGAATTCCCCCAGGAGGCTTTTGAAAATACCGATATCTGGGCCCCTTTACAGGCCAGTGAACCAGAATCTCTGTGGGGCCCAGAAAGCTCCCCTTTGCTATGCAGGTGGCATCGTTTCTCTCAGACCTCTGCCTGGCACGCCCAGGCCTTCCAACCCAGTCCAGGTGGGATATGAAACCTCCATTAAAACGTTCCTGCCAACCAGACTTTTCCCGCTGTACTTGAGGCGTGGATTGGCAAGATGTAGCCATCTCGCTCAGTATACTTTTCAGAGCCTGCTTTTGTTGTACTTACCTGAGCTGTGTTTAGATTTTCCTTGTACGGCGAAGGTGTTGGCTTGAGAGTCATTGCCATCTCTAGGGTGGAGGGCGAGGGACTGTTTTCTCTTTCAAAGGCCTGTGGGAATTTCTCTACTGTAGGCTAAATGTATCAGTTCGTACAATACCTCATGCCAGTCCGAAGGGCTTACTGGCAGTTATATGTCTGATTATTGAAAAACAACGAAACCTGCCCTTACTGCTCCGTGTGCTGTGATGAGAGGCCGCCTCTGCTCCTTTAGTCCCTAGACGTTCGATTTCTCCACCAGGTCGGCGCCGTGAGGGAGTCTGGAGGCTCTCAGCGTCATGAATTAGCACAGGCTTGGCTAGCCTCTGAGGGAAGAGGGCTGTTTACGGAAAGTCCCTTTGTTGTGTGGGTGAGGGCACAGCACTTGACTGGGTGCCTAGACCCAGGGCACGTTGAGGCCTTGGCCTCGTAGTAGACAAGCACCAGGTAGGGGCCGAGTGCTCACGAGATGAAGACACAGACAGACCTCCCTCCTGCCTGGGTCCGTGTCATGGGAGGTGGCACTTGGCAGTGAGCGCCAAGGGCCCCTGGCTGAGGGAAAAAGGGCCTGCCCATGGCAGTAAGGAGGCAGGTTCACTGGAGGTCTTCGTGGGAACTCCACAGGGTGGTGGCGGTGGGTGGCGGCGGTGGTCTGACATATACTAGTTAGGACTCTGTGGGAGGGACTTTTTTTGAGCCATCAGATCGTTTTGGCAACTGAACAATGGTCTAGTCGTAAAACCTTCCAGTGGGCTTTGTTTTTTGCTTTTGCCACCGTCGTTCCTGTTTGAGAAGCCACTTGAGGGCC
This sequence comes from Tursiops truncatus, assembly GCF_011762595.2. Lineage (NCBI taxonomy): Eukaryota > Metazoa > Chordata > Mammalia > Artiodactyla > Delphinidae > Tursiops > Tursiops truncatus. Next base: position 125,356 of record NC_047049.1, on the reverse strand, counting down.
ACCGCCCTGTCTGTGCTCTGCCTCTTGTCCACAGGAAGTGGCGAGGGGCCTGCAGTGGCTCCTGGCACTGGCGGGGCAGGCACGCTGGGGGGTTGGTCTTGGTGGGAGGCTGGGCTGGCCCGAGCTCGCTTGCTCCCAGACTGGGCTTCCTCTGCCCTGTCCCTTCTGAAGGTTTCCTTTCGAAGGTGGTCCAGTCTGCGTAACAAGACGAGGCAAAGTACGTTAATTGGCTGGTAAAGCTTTGAAGGAATTTTGCCTTAATTTGGCCACATCCCACTTTCAGGCCGAAACCCTCTGTTTCAGGAGACCCTTGGGCTTAAGCCTCACTTGCTCGTCCTCAACAAGATGGACCTGGCGGATCTGAAGGAGCAGCAGGTAATGCCCCGCAGGGCCTTCCGCGTGAGCGCCCCTGAGTCGGACCGGATCACTGGGCGGACGTGGTGTCAGGCCGCCCGGGCCCGCCGGCTTTAGCAAACTACCCTTTGTTTAACTCATGATCCAAGTGATCGAAGCATGCGCCTCCTGTAGCAGGTGGCCGGGAGGTGCGGCCGGAGCCGAGAGCCCCACGTGGCGGCCACTGGACCCGCGAGGCTGTGAGCACGTGGGTCGTAGTTGCTGCTGTGAGGCCGACGTCCACGTTTTATTTCACTTTCATTCGCTAACGTTTCTGTTGCCTCATGAGGTGAGTGGTCGTCCCCCGGACAGCGCTGGCCTGGAGGCCTCCTGGTGGCTGCATTTGCCCCTGGTGTCCTCGCTGGCCAGCCCCACGGCTTCCCAGACCCCTGGCTGACCTGTGGGCTACCTGCTGCCCACCGAGTGATCTGGAAGCTGGAAGGCGGGTGGCCCAAAGCAGCTAGGGGATTTCCCTCAGCCCTGCGGGACGGGGATACAGTGACCAGGCCGGAGGTATGTTTCGCCTTGTCCCTGAGTAAGAGAAACGTGAAGATTCAGGAAATGTTACTTGTGAAGTGTTCTTCTCTGCTTTTCTTGCTGTTATCAAATCCTTTGTAAAGAGTAGGTGTCAGAATCTTGAAATCAAGCCAGTTTTTTTCTTTTGTGGAGCTTTTCCTTTCACAGCAGCAAGAACACGTTCCTGGTTTCTTAGTTGGCTGTGGTACATTGAGTTATTTAAACCCCTGCCACAGGCCTGTAGCACCCGGTTTCCAGGGAGATGCAAGTGCTGAAGCCACAGGGTGCTTTGTTCATTGAGAACCCGAGCGGAAGACGTCGCCCATCAGGACCCTGCCCCTGCCGTGCAGGCGTCTGCTCACTGAAATCCCTCCTGCCGAGCGCGCTCCGCTCTGAGAACAGAACCCCACGGGTTTCACTGCAGGGGCAGTTGTAGTTACTGGTGATCACAAGTTTTCAGCTGCTTTGCTTCGCTGAGACTTGGGTCGTATCAGCCATCAGTTGTTCCTGCTCCAAAATGCTGATTTTTGTGGAGTGACGGGCACACTAGGTGGCCTGACAAGGGGACACGGGGGTGGGGGGGTCTCACCTGTGGGAGGCGGCTGGGGTGTTTGCCCCTCCTCTCAGGTGCTGCGGCCAAGGGCTTGGGGAGGAGAGGAGAGGAGAAGCCCCCAGGGTGGCCCTCCGTGTCTGCCTCTGTGGAGTGGGTGGCAGCGTCCCGTGCAAATCTGTACACTTGAAGCGCAGCTTCACGTGTGTCTGTGATGCCTGACCTTAATCTGCGTCCTCATAACAAATAACATAAATGAGTAAAACTAAATGAATTAATGAACGATTTCTTTGTTCCTTTAAGTAACTCAGTAGCTGATCAAAGAGTGCAATACTGGTTGTAAAAATATCAGTCATGCGCTGATGTTGCTTCACGTTACGGCCAGTAAGTTCATATTAACCTTAGTTTACTTAGGGGCTTTTAAAGTATTCCTTGTACTTTGTAATCGGATGGGGCTCAAAGCTTAGTTTCAGTGGAGCTCGTTGTGTGGAAGCTCGTTAGGAGGAGTGGGAGGGATGGTGCGACCAGACAGAGACCAGCGCTGAGCAGTTCCAGTGCTGGGAGTGACTTGGAATGACCTGGTGTGGCCTCCTCTCTCTGTGTCCTCACATGGAGCCAGCCGCCCAGGGCCACCCCGGGGCCAGGCTGCCCTCCTTGGACGTCTCCTCAGGCAGCCTGGCCCTGGTGCTGCGTTGCCCCTTGCGCTGCCCGGTGGGCCCAGCCTCCTCCCTGAGTCCCTGGCCGCTGCGGCTCTGGGCTGGCGAGCAGATCTTGGGCGTTAGCGTGTGACACTGCCCATGTCTTCATTTAGTGTTTAAAATGGAAATTTCGTCTTGTCTCTTTCAGAAAATTATACAACACTTAGAAGGAGAAGGCCTAAAAAATGTCATTTTTACCAACTGTGTGAAGGATGAAAATATCAAGCAGGTGGGTTTTTCTGTTTTGTGCTCTAATGCTCTGCTTAAATACGTTAAAGAGACGCCACGCATTAGGCTGTGCTTCTGCAAGAAGCACAGTGTCGGAGACGACCCGTAATTGCTTGGGTCTGGGCACGCTCATCTCCCGGTGCCAAGGGCAGCACGGGCCTGACGGCTGATGGTGGGAAGGGAGCAGAGTCAGCCTGCGAGACACGTTCCGGGGTCATAAGGTGGAAGGGCCTGTGGAGGGTCTAGTGCCTGTTTTCCCAGTTGTATTTGAGAATTTCACCGGCTGACGTGCATCTTGTTAGCAGGTGCTGGCAGTCACAGCCGTCGCCCCATGGGGTCTGTCCTGCTGGTTCCTGGTGGAGGGACGAGGTGGGCACAGGCGACCCCCACCTCCGCCTGCCGTAGCGCAGCCTGAACCTTGACGTGTTTGGACCTGAGCTGTCCGGTGCTGGGCGCTGGAGTGTCCACCTCCAGAAGCTAAGGGTGGCCAGTTCCCCCAGGAAAGGGCCTGTGGTCTGTTTCTTGCAGATAATCCCGAAGGTCACGGAGTTGGTTGGGAGCAGCTACCGCTATCACCGAGGAGAGGTTGGTGGTGGGCCAGTGCCAGCTGTGGGACGTCCCTCCCGCTGGGGAGCCCCAGACCCAGCTACCGAGCACAGCCTGGGGAGCCCCCTGTCCTCCGGGTCTCCGTAGGTGGGTGAGCAGGGCTGGTGCAGCGACTGTCCTTCCTGTTAAGCTGGCCTGGGCGTGCGTGGGTCTGGGGGGTCTGGCTGGGCCGCTGATCCCTGCTCTCGCGCCTGCAGAACCTGGAGTACTGCATCATGGTGATTGGGGTCCCCAACGTGGGCAAGTCATCGCTCATCAACTCCCTGCGGAGGCAGCACCTCAGGAAAGGTAGTTCCCCGGGGCAGGCTCTGGTTCTTGTGCTGGGACAAACTTCAGAGCCCGAGACCCCAGCTCGTCAGGGGGTCTTTTCCCACCAGGAGGAGGTGACAGCCTGGCATGCAGTCAGCTGGTGAGACACAGTCATTCCCTTATACATTTTATGCTTCATTCGCGTTCTCTCTTCAAAACTAAATGCTTAATTATAGTGTTTAGTATGTGCGATGACTTTCCTAAACGTTGGTAGTCTCGTCCTTTCATTTATCTGTCTCTGACCCGCTGTGCTCAAGGTGTGTAGGAAACGTGGGGTGCGACGTCAGGCCGGGACCTGGGGAGGGGGAGCCCCAGGCCTGTGTCCTTGTCCCACGCCTCTCAACTTTTGAGACCAAGTCTGCACGAGTGTGTCCTTCGGGCGCCACCCCAAAGCCCGAACAGTGCCAGACCGTCATCTCGGGCTGTTTCGCTGCCAACTGGGGAGCTGTTACAGTCAGCTGTTGTTTTGTTTATTTTTCTTTAGTTGTGGCTTTAAAAAACATCATTGGCATTAAGTACGTTAAGTGCTGTGCAAACATCACACCACCTATTTCCAGATTTTTCCATCATCTCAAGCGGAAACTCTAGACATAAATGGTAGCTGCCCTCCTGAACTCCTGGGAGCCTCTGGTCTACTTTCTGTCATGTGGACTTGACAGCTCCGGTGTCACATAACTGGAATCACAGGATTTGGCCTGTGTCAGGCTTATTTCACGGAGCCTAGCTCTACAGGGTCCACCCGCGTTGTAGCGTGATTCATAATTCATAATTCCCTTCCTTTTTCGGGCTGAATAATACTCTGTGGTGTGGACGGACCACATTTCGTTTATCCGTCTGTGCCGACGGATGCATGTGTCTCTTTGTTCTTGTGTTGATTCAGCAGAGGGTGCAGAGTCTGCTTGGGACACACCCTGAGCTGGGCCCCAGGGCAGCCAGTGTTCAGAGCACAGGCGGCCTCTTGGTCAGGAGTGGCCCCACCGACAGGCTCTTCTGGGTGGTGTGGGGGCAGATGCTTGGGACCCGGTCTTGCAGGGAGGAAGGTGATGGCGGCGGGCAGCTCCGGTCCAGACGTCACGGCCGTTGCTTAGCAGGTGCTGGGCCACTCTCAGGGCCGGGAGACAGTTCTCTCCTGGTGTTGGGGGGCCCTCCAGGTCTCCACGTGTGTCGTTGCTCATTCTGTAGCTTACCTGCCTGTGTGTTTAACAGACACTGACACCCTCTTTTATCCTGCAGGAAAAGCCACCAGGGTGGGCGGCGAGCCTGGGATCACCAGAGCTGTGATGTCCAGGATTCAGGTAGGGGCCCTCGGCTGCCGGGCCTCCACCGCCCCTTCCCTCTACTCTGTCCGCCAAGCGCTGCCCCAGTCCTCACAGCAAGCCTGGGGGAGGGCACAGGTGCCACCGCATCTCACAGGTGAGGGAAGCTGCCCGAGGGCACACAGGGTCAGGGCAGAGCCCGTCCTCCTGGGAGGAGGGCAGCTGCTGGGTTCCTGCTCTTATTCGTTCTCCGCATCACGCGGGAGTGGCATCCTGTGGGGTAGCTGAGAGCTGGTGGCAGTGACGACACTGGCGGGCAGGCTCTGGGGCCTCCTCAAGCCTGTGGGGCCCAGCAGAGGGCCTGGCGGGAGGGGCTGCTTGAGGCTGCTCGAGCGGCTGGCCGACTGCCCTCTGTGCCCACAGGTGTGTGAGCGGCCGCTGATGTTCCTGCTGGACACCCCTGGGGTGCTGGCTCCCCGGATCCAAAGCGTGGAGACAGGCCTGAAGCTGGCCTTGTGTGGTGAGCCAACCCCCCACAATAGGCCCCCAGGCCCCCAGGCTGGGCGCCTCGTGCCAGCCTTGGCCCGGCTGCCATAGAGATGTCCAGAGTTGTGGTGCAGGACGTCTCGGGCAGCGTGTGTGATCCTGGCTCACAAGTGACACACTCTGCACCCTCTGACGCCACCAGTCCTCTTGGCCTGCCCTGGAGGGGCGCCCTCCTCCTGTTTAACAGGTGGGGCGGGGCTGGTGGGGGCAGGTCAGGCCACGGCTTGGCCTCCTCAGCGGCACGTGTGTGCGCTCACCCTTGCTGCCTGTTCCCAGGAACCGTGCTGGACCACCTGGTGGGCGAGGAGACCCTGGCTGACTACCTTCTCTACACCCTCAACAGGCGCCAGCTCTTGGGGTGAGTGTGGGAAGGCGGGCCCTTCCTCTCCCATCCCAGACAAACGTGACTGAAAAAACAGAACCGTTAAAGTACTGTAGACAGATAGCGTGCAGTCCTTTGAAGTGTACAGTTTAATAGACGTGTGAAAGCGTTCCACAGTCCAGAAAACCCCCCCAGTTCTTATGCTGCTTTGTAGCCCCTCCTTCCCGCCCCTTCCTGCCCCATCTGCTTCCCATCACCTAGAATCTCACGAGTGGAGCCACATGGTGCGGACTCCCTGCTCAGCCCCGTCGTCTCGGGATTCATCCGTGTTCTAACACTGGTCACCACTGGGAGGTTTCATTGTGCAGACATCTGGTTGGTTCGTTCTTGCTGCTGAGGACGGTGTGAGCGCCGGTGTCCCGTGGGGCCCCAGAGCTGTCCTTTATCACAGGGGTCCCCAACCCCCAGGGGACCCAGTACCGGTCTGTGGCCTGTTAGGAACCGGGCCGCACAGCGGGCGATGAGTGGCGCGTGAGCGAGTGAAGCTTCCTCTGCCGCTCCCCGTCGCTCCGTGTCGCTCGCGTTACCGCCTGAGCCACCCCATCTCCCCCCAACCCCGTCCGTGGAAAAACTGTCTTCCACGAAACCGGTCCCTGGTGCCAAAAAGGTTGGGGACCGCTGCTTTATCACCTTGAGGACATCAGGCACAGGTTATTGACTGTCCCCAGAGAACCAGCTTTTGGTTTCATTGACTTTCTGTGTTCTCTTTCTTCCTGGTTGCTGTTGGTTGATTGCTGTTCGGTCCCTGTTCCTTCCTTGTTTCCGTGTTCCTGACTCTCTTCCTGTTTGTGCTGCCCGTGGGGAGACGGGCTCTCCCACCACCGCCTGGGCTGCTCTCTTCCCCTGTGTACGGCCCCGGGCGTCCCCGGGAGTCCCGACCAGCAGGACAAATCCTTGTGAGTCCGAGGAGGAACCTGTGGGGGTTGAAAAAAGGGGGAAGGGCAGGAGACGCGAAAGAATGGAGGCAAGACAGAATCCTGATCAAGCCTCAAACTTTTATTGCTGCGGTAGCTGTATTTATACACTGCAGAGAAAGGGGGGCGGGATTCAGAATGAGGGAAGTACTTGGCTAATCATCATTGGTGCTGCGTGCGCGGGCTTTCATTTTAGGCGCGAACTTCTATCTCATAAATCAGGAAGAGAAGCAGGGTGTCGGCCATCTTCTAATGGCGAAAACTTCTTGGCTCCCAACATTCCCCGCTGTCCTGGCAGCAGCTGCTTCATGAGTTTCCAGGCTCCGTTGTCGGGGGTGGAAAGCGTCAGGAGGTCATTGGGTTCTTCTGGTGGTTTGAGGACGTGACCCCCCTTATCCTTCAGGAGAGTCTCTGTGTGCTCATCTTTCCTGTCGCGTTGCTTTGAGCTTGTGCGTCTTTACTTTTAAAATGTGTTTATCGGCTGCTTGTAGTTGGGCCTTGCTTTGTACGCAGTCTGACCGTTTCTGCTTTTATTTTGGGTAGCCCATTTACATCTGATGTGGTCACTGACGTTAGGTTTCCATCTGTCATCTTGCCATCTGTCCCAGCTATTCTTTGTTCTTTTTTCCTCTCTCTCTCTGGCCTGTTTTATGATTCCCCTTTGTCAGCTTGTTACCTGTAGCTTTGGAGGAGGTAGCTTTAGGGTTTGTAGAACACTTTTCGGGGGTGTTAATGCCGGGTGTGGTGTGAGGGCCTTTCCGCTCTCCTCACCCTCACCTCTGGGCTGGTCTCGTCACACCTTTTGCTTTTATGTAGCAGACGTGCTGCCGAGCTTTGTTTATGCACAGATGTAAGTGGAGGCTCGATCTCGGCAGTTTCCTCTGAGCCTCGCCAGTCACGGCTCCTTGTCTGTGTGTGGACCCGCCCTCCCTCTGGGGCCATCTTCCTGCCCGAGGGTTTCCTGTGACGCTCACAGTGACGCAGGTTGCTGTTTGTCCGAAGATGTGCTCATTTCACCTTAGTTTTTGAAGGGCGTTTGCCCTGCGTGTAGATTCTAGATGGACGGATTTCCTCAGTCCCGCAGAGCGGCTGTTGTTTCTGATGAGAAGTCTGTCTGTCTGTCTTTGTTCTCTGTATTCATGGCCCTCTGGCTGCTGTTAAGATTTCTCTTTATCAAGTTTTTGAGCAATTTATGGCGCTGGGCCTTCGTGTGGTTTTCTGCATGTTTCTTGTGCTTTTAGTTCCTCGGGCTCTCGCATCTGTTGTGTAGTTTGTATCACATTCGGATGATCTCTGGCCATTCTTCCTCTCTCCCAGGACTCCACCACCCAGGCACTGGCCGCGGGTGCCGCCGGCTCAGCAGTGCTGGCTCTCCAGTCCCCTCACCCTCTCTTCTGCAGATCTGACCTGCTTTAATCCCGAGTGTGTGTTTTCACAGTGCTCTCCTCTAGATACTGGGTTTGGATCATTTTGTTTTTACTATCTTCTGCGTGTTTTCTTAACTTTGTAACCACGGGAACGCAGTTCTAATAACTGATTCAACGTCTGGGAGTTCTAACATCTGGGGCAGTTTCAGGTGACTGGTTTTCTCCTCGTAATGGCTCTGTTTTCCTGCTGTGTGTGCCTGACAGCTTTTGACGGGGGGCAGGCACGTGAATCGGACCTTTCTGGTGACAGGTGTCTTTATATTCCTGTTCTGGGACCGTTATTTGGAAACACTTTGGTCCTTTTGGACCTTCCTTTTACAGTTTGTCAGGTGGGCCTGGAACAATTCCCAGGGCGTCCCGCCCCCTCCCCAGCCTGTGGATCTTGGGTTCCGTCTGTCCCGGCTGCTCCCCTCCTGCCTCTTGGGTGGCTCTTCCTGGCCTCTGGCCTTGGGAAACTTGCTCTGCTGACCATCTGAGGGTGGCTGTCTGCCAGTTTCCCGAGCCCTCTCCCTGGGCAGCTCTGCCCTGTCTGACTCGCCTGCAGCCGGCAGCTGCCCTTGGTCCCCAGCGCCGTCTCTCCGCTCCGGGCTCCCCGGGGCCCCTCCCTGCACTCCTCCTTCCCATGGCTACACTCTTTGTGGCCTGATGTCTGGGCCTTGAAAACCATTGTTGTGTGAAGTTTTGGTTGTTTCTTCCTTTTTTGTTATTCCAGGTGGCGAGTAGACCCAGTCCCTGTTAGCCCATTTGCATGGAAGTGGGATTTGACATATGTGGGTTTTTTTGGGTTTTGGTTTTTTTTGGCTGCATGTGGCTAAGCGTGTGGGATCTTGGTTCCCCAGTCAGGGATTGAACCCGTGCCCCCTGCACTGGAAGCACGGAGTCTTAACCACTGGACCGCCAGGGAAGTCCTGGAAGTAGAATTTGAAATGTCATGTTTTGCTTGATGTTCGAGGCATTCAGTTTGGACCTCCGCTGTCCTCGGTGTTTCTGGGAAGCGTGACAGCCGACTCCCTGCGGGTGGCAGGTCTTGGGCGTGTGTGGGTGGGAGTCTTCCTTGCCTTTGATCTCTTGGGGACAGAGGGGCCTGCGCAGCTGCTGCTCTGGGAAGTTTGATTTTGGACGCGCATTCCTCGGGGTTGTCGTTCCGAGACCGGCTCCGATGCTCACGTGGGGTCCAGGCGCGAGGCCTGAGGCCCGTCCGGCCTCCCCCACTCTGCAGCTGCAGTTCACATTGCAGCCCTGCCTGCCCGGCGGGCGGTGAGGGGGAGGGGCCAGCGCAGGTGCTGGTCCAGGGGTCCTGGCCCCGGGGCTCAGGGAGGCACGTGTCCGTGGAAGACGCTGGTCTCCTTTGGCCTCTCAGCCTCTGATGTGCCGCACCCGTCCCGTGCTGGCTCTTCCCCCCAGGCCCAGAGCACCAGTCAGTGGGGAATACCACCGTCCATCTCCGGCCAGCCGCCTAGAGGCACCAAGGCAGCCTCGGCAGCAAACTGAGTGTGTGCCAGTGGCCGGGCTGCCATCGTGGGAGGCCAGCTCAGGGCCAGGGGATGACACCGCTGGGAGCAGCAGCCTTTCTGACCGCCGCCCCAGGACCCCGGTGGGGGAGGGGGTCTCGGGCAGCTGGTCGTGGCCACGCGGAAGGCAGGTGTCGGTGAGGCCCCCAGGTCCACGTGGCGGTCACCCGCACCCACGAGGGGTCATTGGTGGAGCTGCTGACCATCGCCTGTGTGCAGGTACGTGCAGCACTATGGCCTGGGTGAGGCCTGCGACGACATCGCCAGTGTGCTAAGGCGTGTGGCCGTGAAGCTGAGGAAGACCCAGAAGGTGAAGGTGCTGACGGGCACTGGTGAGACCCGGTGGCCCCAGGCTGGGCTCGGGGGGCGGAGCTTCTGGGGGAGGGGCTCTCGGTCTGGGCTGGGGCTGGGGCAGGGTGCGTGGGGCGGCCCCACCCTCTTCCTGTGGCTTCTGGAGGCTCCAGCTTCCCAAATGAGCAGCGCAGGCGCCCACCTGAACGGGCCTGAGGTGGGTGGGCTAGAGCTCCCGAGTGGGGCTCCGTCCTTACTGGGCCCTCCTGCTTTCCCCAGGTGACGTCAACGTTGTCCAGCCCAACTACCCTGCGGCCGCCCGAGACTTCCTGCGGGCCTTCCGCAGCGGGGTGCTGGGCCCCGTGATGCTGGACCGGGACCTCCTGCAGGGCCCCCCTGTGGCGGAGCCCTGACTAGTCCAGCAGGAGGGCCTCGCGGCTCCACGGCCAGGGGTGGGCACCCGGGAGTCCCCTGTCCACAGGCTCCTTGCTGGTCACTGTATACTCCCCGGTCTCTGCTCTAGGAAGGAGGCCATGCCCTCCTGCTGCCCAGCCCAGCCCCTGCTTACAGGGGACTGAGCCTGGGTGTGGACATCAGGGCAGTGGACGTCCCTGGGTTCCTGGCGGGGGGAGGAAACTCACTCATGTTCAGTATCTCCTAAATATTCTCTTGAGGAGAAGCTGGTGTTTTCTCAGAAGGAGTTGAAAGTGTAATCTGTAATTTTAAAATTAAAAGGCCTGTCTCTGTGGTTGGCCCTTTCGTTGTGCACCTGTGCAGCCCCTTGGGCCCCTCACCAAGGAAAAACGGAACGTGAACCACTTAGTACCCAAGGCTCTTGTGTAAGAATCCCGACACGGAGTCCTGGGTCCTGCAATAAGAAACAGTCTCATTGGCAACAGAGTGTTTATTTCACTACTAAAACGTGCAGACACACACGGACAAGAGGTCCCAAGTAGCCGTGGCAGAACCCAAGGACCACCTGTCCCCTCGGTGGCCGGGGCCGCTCTGCTCACAGCCCAGCTGCACACAGGCCGGTGTGGTCAGCGGAGACCCTAGGCCTCCCCACCGCCTCCCAGCACCTTCCAGCTAATGAGACAGCAGGACTTTTTCCCGGAGGCGGTGCTCAGCATTGCTGTGGTCGCACCTGAAGGGGTGCAGGAACATGACCACCAGCTTGCATTCTGGAGAGGCCGGAGGGGGGAAGGGGTGGGGATTGGGTAGGCTGCACCTGGTCAGCAGCCCCGGCCCTTCCTGTAGGCGCCCCTCTAGGTCCTGCCGCCCCGTGTGGCTGCCCCACCCCCAGCGCACCTGCCAAGTCTCCTGAGACACCCACCGGCCTCCTGCCGGAACCCTGACCCATAGGGGTGGGAAGCATTCAGAGACTCGCAGCTGTGCCAGATGCCAGATGCCGCTGGAGTCGGGCTGGTGTGTGGAAAAGCTTGACGAGTGTGCTGGCGGCTCACGCTGCAGAGGCACGTGAAGGTCTGGGCCAGCCACAGTCCAGGTCCGGGTGGGTCTCTGAGGCTGAGCACAGCCTGGCCGGGCCCATCAGGGAGAACTGAGTCAACCGAGGGGCCGCCCTGATGGGTCCCCCTGTTCAAGATTTTAAAACGGTCACGCTGCCTCTGAGGCCCCGGCCAGGGCTTGGCCACGACCTGTTGGTCTTTGGGAGCGTTGAGCTTGGTTCGGGAGGACAGAGCGCATCTGGGCGCCGCACCCAAGAATGCTGGCAGTGTGGACACAGGAGGCTGCAGGGAGCTGCGTCCTGCAGCGGAGCGCCTGGGTCTTCGGAGGAAAGTGCTTGGTCCAGGTCCCGCGGATAATCTGGAGACCTTCAGTGTAACCAGAGCCGAGTGCCAGCTGTGGGAGAGCAGAGGTGGCACGGCTCCTGGGAGATGCTGGTCTTGGCACTGGCGTCCATCAGCTGAGCCCAAGGGCCCTGCAGCCCAGGGGCAGGCGAGGGCAGATCCTGGAGGCAGCCCTGCCGGGGAGGCTCCTGCTGAGCACAGGAGAGCCTGAGCCGGAAGCCAGACCCCGGGGCCGTCCTTCCGAGGGACAAGAGGCTATTCAAGCCACAGGACATGTGAAAGAGCTGGGGCCCCAGGCTGAGCTCACGGCCAGTGGACCAGGCTGGCGGCTTGAGGGAAAGGCACCTGAGAGGTGAAGGGCTGGCCTTCCGCGCGGGTGTTGAGTGCCAGCCGCAAACCCTTGTCAGGAGGCGCCCTGTGGTTTCTTCAGAGGCCGCTCTGGCCTCGCTCTGACAGCCCTCGGGGTGTGGAGGAAGCTCAGCTTCTGGGCTTTCTTCTGCTGGACAGGTGCCCTCACATCTGGTGGCACTTGCTGGGCACTGGGCCCTGCCTTGTGGCCATGCCGGCCGTGGGTCTGACTGGAGCCCCGGCCCCTCCGGTCCACCTCGCCCTCAGCTTCCGAGGGGCTGCCTGCCACAGCTGCCGTCCCCGAGTACAGGCGGGGCTCTTATCCTGGAACGTGGACCTGGAGCTCAGAGCAAATGCAAAACTCTTGAAGTTTAAACAGATTTTCTTTTTCTTCCAAAATAGGTCCAAGAAGAGCTGTTTCAAGTCAGAGCAAAGTGGCTTTAAGGGAGCCCCTGGCGACGGGTCTCGCAAAGCGTCTGCCCGTGGGGGGACACGGGCACGGGCCCTGGGCCCAAGGGCAGGGGCAAGGCGTGGGCAGTTCCTGTGGGCGAGGGTATCCTGGGAGCCGTCTGGAGAACCACGGGGCCACGTCTGGGCTCACTAATCCACAGATGTGGCCCCCTTCCTTTCTGAAAGGCAGCACACTACAGCCTGCGAGGGAAACCTCTCCTCTCCCCCAAATCCTCAAGTCCTTTGGCCCACTGGGGCTGTTTCTGGGGGGGATGCCACCACGTCCTCAGGGGTGTGGCCGAACCAGCCCAGCCTGAGGGCCCACCTCTCTGCCTGGTGGTCAGCACCGTCCACACCTCTCAAGTGTCCAGGTGGGGTCAGGGGAGCTAGAGTGGCCTGAACAGCTTGTAGAGTGGTGGGCAGCTGGCCAGGATGGTGCAGGAACCTCAGGACACCTGCCTTTCTGGCTGGGGGGGTACCCTAACCTCCAAGTGGCAGGCAGGGCATCCTGGAGCTGAGGGGCCACTGGTCCCCTGGTAGGGTGGGAGGTGCGGAGGCTGGGGAGGGGATCGGGCAGGAGGGGGAACAGGAGGTGCCTCTGGGTCATAGGAGGAGAGGCTGCTGGACTGTCGGGAGTTGGCCACGCAGCTCCTCTGGGCTCAGAGGCCTTGGGCAGTGGAGGCAAGGGGCGCTCAGTGCTGGGCAGCCTCTGTGGTGGCTCGCGGGGCAGGCGCGGGCTGGGGGCAGATCTGGCCCCCGAGCCCAGCCCGGCCTAGGTCCGCAGCAGCCCCAGGGCGCCCAGGGCACCGCCCAGCAGCAGGCAGAGGTGAGGGTCGCCCATGGGCCCCGCGCCCGAAGTCCACGCCCGGTAGCTGTAGACGCTTCGGTTCGTTCCGTTGCCGCCGGGTGCGCCGTCCTCGTCGTCGTCTGGGCCGTGCTCCCCGGGCCCCGCGGCCCTCCTCCAGCTCGAGCCCGCCGCCAGGCCCGCGGCTGCCCCCGCCGCTGCCCCCGCCGCCGCTCCCGCGGCCACGCGCAGCGAGGAGCCGGCGTAGCGGGGCGCAGGCCTCACGCGCACCCTCGAGGCCCCGCGCGCGCCCCCGCGCAGCCCGCCCCGGGCGCTGCCGCGAGCCCCGCCACGGCCGCCCTTGGCCGCGCCGCTGTCGCAGAGGAAGGTGGCCGCTAGCAGCAGAGCCCAGCACGCGGCGGCAGTCCAGTTCATCTTCGTGGAGCAAAACCTGCGGGAGGATGGAGGAAGGGACCTCAGCTTCTGCGAGGCCCAGGGCGCCCGGGGCCTGGGGACAGGGGCTCAGCATTTGGTGGTACATGGGGCCCCAGCACCTTGGAGCACTACCGGACCAGGCTGGCGTGGGCTAAGAGGAGGAGGTTGTAATGCCTGAGGATTAGGGACTCAGGCTTGGGGAGGGCGTGGGCTCTTGTTCAGTAACTGGGAAGGGGCGGCAGGGGGTGAGAGGGTTCAGCACCTGCGGGTTATTCTGTGCTTGGGGGGGGGTGGCGTAGGGGCAAAGAATGGGCGGTGGTGAGCACCCTCCGGTGGACGGGGGGCGCTCAGGCCTGGGGAGGGGGCCCCGTATTCTGGGCTGCTCTGGAAGGACCGACTCCGGTCTCCAGGGCTCGGCAGGACCAGAGGCCACCCTGGGGTCTCAGGGACCGAGGGTCCCCAAGGAACCAGATCGGGGTCTGGAGAAGGGACCAACGGTGAGACTCGACCCGGCCCTCCCACCCCTTCCGGGGCTGCGCGGGGCCAGAGCCGGTTCGGGCCTCGCGGGCTCGTCACCCTGTGCGGACCCCGCCCCGCCGCCGCAGGCCCGGGCCCAGCTTAGCGTCGCCTCCCGCCCGCTTCTGCCTCGCGCTCCCCCCCCCCCCCGCCCCCACTGCCTGGCTCAGCTGCTGGGCCGGGGGACCGGGATGCGACCACCTGCCGGAGGCTCCACCCTCCGCCCGGGCCCTGTCGGCCCCTCGCTGCGTCTTCATTTCTAGCCCGGCGGGCGCCAGCCCCAGCCTCCCGGTGCGCGCCCACATTCCGCCGCCCGGCCTTACCAGCCACGGGCCTCGCTCGGAACCGCGGCGGCTGCTCCAGGGACCGCTGCCGAGCGGGAAGGACGGAGCTGCGGCGGAGACTGCACGGAGCGCCGAGCGCCGACCGCCAAAGCGCCGACCGCGGAGCCTGGCTTTTGCGTGAGGCATCCGCCCTAGGCTTGGGGGTGGGCAGACGCGGAGGCGCATCCCCCGGGAGACGGAAGGGAGGAGATAAAGGCAGGCGCTCCGAGGCGCAGCACCCCGTCCTAGCGGCCCCCCCCGCACCCCCCCCCCCGGGTCCTGTCTCTCGACAGGACCCTCTCCCCCGCTGTCTTCAGCACCCGGTGCGCACACCGCCACCTTCCCACAGTCCATCCCACTCCACCCGCCCCAAACCCTAACCTCTCCCACCCCACCCTCTCCCGTTCCTCATTTCCATCCTTCCCGGGGTGGGTGTGTCCCAGACACAGGGACCACAGAATGCGACGTCGGACCCTGAGCTCCTGACCGCGGTGCACAGAGAGGGGAGGACGGCTCTCCAGGGCCGAGTCCCAGAGCAGCACCCCCTCGTGGGCCCCCCTCCTCCCGCCCTTTAGTGCCCACTGTTCAGGCTCCTCCGGGGGTCCTCAGGTAGCCCCGCCACCGGTAACCCGACTGCTCAAGCCAGCGGGCCTCCCCGGTCCCGGCCGGATGGGACTCTGGGGCCACGTCTGAAATGGTGCTGTCTTGCTTCCCAAGGTTGGTTTGTCCTCTGGAATCTCTTCCCCTCCACCCACTGACTCTAGGCCTTCACCCCAGCCACTCCACCTGGGGACACCAGGCCCTCTTGATGGTGTCGGAGGTGGGCACAGGGACCTCCTGAACTTCAGAGGGTTGTTATGTGATTCGATCTCTCAGCTTCCATCAGACCCTCGTGGTCCCTGGAGGCTCAGCACCGCTGCTCCACACGTTCTCCTGGGCAATCTCAGGGCCTGTGGGTTTCAAATGCCACCTGGGCCAGAGGGGCAGCGGCCAAGTAGAGAGCCTCCCGCCCAGCCTCAGGGACTGGGCTGCTGTGGTGATGGATGGCAGGAGGGGTAGGGACAGAAATGGGGGTTCGTCCAAGGTTTGCATTCTCTGGTTGAGCCCCCCCCACCCCCGGTCCCACGCACAGAACGGCCCCCAGCGTGTTGCTCACCCCAAGGAAACAAGGGCGTTTCTCTGACGGTATCAGGAAGCACCTGGAAGCCCCGGCGCGGTGTGGGGCCTGCTGGGGACAGCTGCCGCTTTGGCCTCTCAGCGTCCTTTCCCTGTTCCGGTCAAAGCATCCTTGTGTGTGCCCTGGGGAGCCAGCCCTCTCTTATGTTCGGCCCATGGGTCTGACTGTGACTGCCCCCTCCCCTGGTCTTGTGAGGGGATGTGGCATGCCCTGTGGCTCTTCCTGGCCACGTGGAACTGCTTCCCGGTGTAAGGCCCCTGGCCGCGGTCTGAGCTGCTGAGAGAGGCCGCTCTCCTTCCGCGGGAGGCTGTGCCTGGAGCCGTTGCATGCGAGGACCTGTCACCCTCGTGGAGCCTTCACATGGAGCCCGAGGGCAAGTGAGTCGGGCCCTGTGCCCCCTCGACCTCCCGGGTCAGGCAGCGCCACAGCTGACGCCGTGGACCTTCTCTGGATGAGTGCTTTCCGTCACCTGCACTTAGAGGGTCCCCAGCCCGATGGCCCGTCCCTGCCCCCTCATTCTCAAGGGTCCTGCCGAGCACAGGGAGCTTCCAGGTAGCCTTCCCACTGCTTTGCTTTAAAGTGTGAACAGCAAACAGCGTTTATCAGGCATCCAAAGACAGAAAGTCTGCAACACAACAGAGAAAGGCCAAGGTAAAGAAATGGGGTGAAAAAAAAGGCTCAAGAAGTTTGAGGAATTAGAAGAAAACCTAAGAAACAAACAAAAAATATTCCAACTCATAGGCTCAGAAAAGCTGGGGGGATACTATTTATATAAGAACAGGATGCTGTGACAAAGGTCGCGGCTAAGAACGAACCTCTGAGAAACAACCAGGAGAACTGAATTATAAAGGTAAGGAAATTTCCCTGCATGAGCAGCAAACGATAGCAAATATGAGAGAAAGGGCACGGTTTTGGGCTCTGAGTCTGACAGATAGTTGTTCGGAGGAGAGAGAAGAACCAAGGGCACCACGTAGGAGGAGCCACGGGCTGAGGCTTAATTAACCCTTTTCGAGACCCTAAACCTTTTCTCTTAAAATATGTAAGGGAAGCACAGAAAAAAATTTAGACTATTTTATGTTTAAATATCAACATGAAAAATCTAAATAAAATGTTAGCCACTGAGCCCAAGAGTACATCGGAAGCAGGTCGCACCACTCAGGTCCAGGTGCTTTCAACATCGTCAAGTATGCGGACGTGCTTCACTCACTGCTGCACCAAGGGAGAAGAACGCTCATGATTTTCTCAGAAGGAGAATACAAAGCATTTCATTTCTTAATTTTTTTTGTTTGTTTTTTGGGGCGTTTTTTGCATGTGAAAATGTATTACTATCGTGCCGTCACCATCAAAACTTACGATATTGGTCCTTTCTTCTAACCTTTGCGTTAAGGCCAAAAGAGAGACATTGGCTACTTTGACAACCTACAAGACGACTCCAGGAATGTCACCAACAGCATGACCTTTGCGACCAAATCCAGCAACCAGAACTTCATCATTTTCCTCCGTAAAGTTCAAACAACCATCACTGGGTGCAAAGGCTGGGACTTGGGGGCCATCCTTCATTAACTGAAGCCTGACACACTTCCCTACGGCAGAATTTGGCTGTTTGGCTCCAACCCCTACTGTTCTGAGCACAGTTCCCTTTGCGTGAGAAGCGCCTCCGTAAGGGCTGGCCCTCTGGGCTCTGGTTCTTGTACTGTTTATCAGGCCACTTCTGATCTTGTCAGTGGCTACGGAGCTTCCTGGCAGGATGAAGACATGCCATGGGCCTGAGCAGAAGAGAGCCATTTCTTAATTTTTAAATGTTATTTTTTAAATTGAAATACACATGACATGTAACATGTTGTAAATGCAAGGTGTCCGACATGTTGATTTGGTGCATTTGCATATTGTCATACGATCACCACTGTCAAGCGTTTGATTTCCATCAACGCTCATTGGTGGGAAAAATGCCAAGAACACTAGTCGTTGAAATGAGTTTTTTAACTCGATTAAGGCTGTATTTCAAAAAAACCCTCAGCAGACATCATACTTAGTGGAGAGCCTTTAAATGTGTTCCCTTAAAAAATAGAACAAGAAAAGCTTCCTACTCTCACCACTTCTGTCGATCAGAGTAAAGTCCGGCCTGAGACCAGGAGACAGCCATGCGCTGGAGAAGCCACAGGCTCTGCAGTTCGACTGCTTACCACCCCCCGCAGCTGGGGAGCCAACGACCAGGCAGAGCTGACGAAGCCTGCATCCTCCTGTGGTGCTTACTGGCTAGAGCTAGACAGCAGCTGTCCCTACGGACCGGATGTGCCCTTTCCAACTCACCCCCGTCCCCTCATCCCTGATTATACCCCCAGCTCCAGACTGGGCAGCAGCTGCCTCGGATCGGTTATGTTATACGAAGGAAAGGATGGAAGATGTGCCCGGAAACAATGTGATGTTCTGCGTGGTCCACTGATGTCTTGCGCTTTGCCCTGCAGGCACCTGAGATCGCAGACATCTTAAACACATAGAGCATTCTCAGATATCTCTCCCATCACATGCCGTGCCTCCCCAGGATACACTGTGCCCCACTGTTAGCTGGGCAAGTCTAGAAAAGAACACTAAATCATAGAAGTTAATGGAGGAACAGACTGAGATCGACTCCTTCAGACCCTTCATTGTAAGAGGGGGTGGGAGTAAAATGAAAACTGTTAGTACTCTCACTCTGCTTTTAGGTCGGTGACACACACACAAAATCAATGAGAGAAGTCATAAAGGTACTTCAGGAGACCAAGACTGGGTCAGTCTGAACAGGGGGTCACAAAACACGTTAGCCCCCTTCCTTGACTGTTTAGAAAATGAGTTGAGTTCTTAGAGAGAAAGCCACGGGGGTGAGGAGGAAAATGCAGGGGCCAGCCCAGTAGACGTCCTGGGCTGTCAAAAACCACCAGGCTCATCCTCGCTTCGGTTAGGGCTGCTGGCCCACGCCTAACGATTTTGTAGGTGGCATAAAATGACTTTCAGCGGGGGAGTGTCATCATTGTAGAAAGGACAGAGAGTAGAATCTGGCCTTGGCCAACGTAAGACAGAGGGAGAGGATGCCTTCCTCACACCCCTTCATTCTGCTGTGACAAGTGCCACCTTATTTGCCCTTTAGGGAGGCGGAGACTCTGACACAGCCCAGACGCTTCCCGTTGCTCAGGATGATCTCCGACGGGTAGTTCCCGCTGCTGAGCCAGCTGGGCAACTGCAGGGCAGGCAGGAAGAAGTTAGACTTGGGCAGTGAGTAGGTGCCTTCTTTGAAGGGACAGTGACAGGGAAGCCCACAGGTGTGCAGGGGTTCTGGACAGGGATTCTCAAGGGGAGTTAACACTTCAAGCACATTACGGAAGTTCTCGTAGGCGCAGCTACCAAGTTGCTCCACACCTGGGACTTTGACCCAAAAGCCAGCCACTTCGTTCTCCGGAGCTAATACCACTTTCAGAGGATCTTTGAGGCCCACAGTGGTCCTGACCGCAGCATTGATGGTCACGTTCCTGGGAATGACAATGGGGTCAGGTTCCACAGTCAGGCTGTTGACCACCGCAGGGTGCTTCCCCTCATCGCAGTTACCCCAGGAAACGCCACCGAGCCTGGAGAGCCTTCGAGAGGATGTGTGCAGGAGCTGCTGGGCCGGCGAGAAGCAAGCCCAGGGAGATGGGGAATGGGGCCTGCATCAGGGCGTTCATCACAGAGGGTGGGTCCTCACTGGGTTAACTACAAGTTCTGTGGAGGTGACAACGCCTTTAAATGCCTGCCCGTATTGGTTATGCAAAGCTGTGCGTTCCAACATACACGCACTTCTGAAACCAAAAGGAGAGGAAGGAAGAATAAGGCAGATGCAGTGTTTAAGGAGGTAATGGCTGATAACTTTCCAAGGCTGATGAGAGAAAGCAAGTCTCGAATTCTAGAAGCGTGACAAACTCCAAGCATGATAACTACACACGCACACACACACACAAGCATACCCTGGACACCAAACACAACAAGAAGATCTTGAAAGCTTCCAGGCGTGGGGGAAAGCCAGAGATTGACCAGGTCACAGGTGGTCGGGGGAGTGAAGGTGGAGGGGGACCTTCCCGGGAGCTCGGAGTGAGCTCGTCCTGGGCTGAGGAGCTGTCCCCTGATCGGGTGCTGAAGCTCCCTGTGAGAGGCAGCTGGAGCCTTCGGAGTTTCGGCAGCTCCCACTGTGCTCCCGTCTCAGGGTGAGGGGGGAAGAGAGGAGCTTGCTGGCTGCACTGGGAGAGAGCCATGGCCTGCCTGGTGTGGGCTGGTGGCTGTGAGCAGATGCCGGGGGACGGATTTGAAGTTCCTCCCCCTGCAGCTGGTGCTAGGAGGGGCCAGGGGCCTGGTGGGGTTTGGCCAGGGCCTCGCTGATGTCGTGGTTCGGCAGGCAGTAGATGTTGGGGTTGAGCCGTGGGGTCACAACCAAGTAGACCCTGAACACCAGCTTGTTGAAGTCGAAGGAGCTGACGGCGTGAGGCCAGGTGTGCGTGAAGATGGTGGTGGTGTAGAAGATGGCCACCAGCGCCAGGTGGGAAGCACAGGTGGAGAAGGCCTTGTGGTGGCCGGAGCCTCCTGGAATGCTCAGCACTGTGGCCACGATGTGGGCATAGGAGACCACGGTCACTGGCAGGAAGGTCGCGAGCACAGCCAGGGCTGCCACGAAGTCCAGCACTTCGATGGTGATGGTGCCGGAGCGGCAGAGCCGCAGCAGGGGTGAGATGTCACAGAAGAAGTGGTTGAGGACGTTGGGGCCACAGAGCCTGAGGCCGGAGGTGAGAGCCATGGACACAAAGGAGACCAAGAAGCCACCCAGCCAGGCGCTGAGGGCTAGACTCAGCAGAGCCTCGAGTCCGTGATGGCCGGCTAGCGCAGCAGGCGACAGATGGCCAGGAACCGGTCACAGGCCATGGTGGCCAGGAGGAAGCACTCAGGGGAGCCAAGGCAGAGGAAGAGGAGCAGCTGGTGAGGCAGCCTGAGAAGGAGACGGTCCTCGCCGAGGCCAGGAGGGCAGCCCGCAGCTTGGGGACAGTGACCGAGGTGTAGAGGGTCTCCAGCACCGACAGGTTGGCCCAGAAGTAGGACACGGGTGTGTGCAGTGGCTGGCTGGCTCTGATGGTCACCACGATGGCCAGGTTCTCCAGGACAGTCACCATGTAGATCGTGAAGAATGACCCGAGCAGTGGCCCCTGAAGGTGGCACAGCCCAGGGAAGCCCAGCAGGATGACATCTGTCACCAAGGTCTCAGTGGAGTTGGTGGAGTTTCTCATAGCCCTCCCTGGCAGGGGGGTCACTTCTGAGTACCCTGGACAGCAGAAAGATGCAGGTGTGATGTGTGCTGGGCAGGGGGCCGGGCCGTGAGAGCTGCATGGGGCACTGTAACCCTTCTCAAAGCCGCTGCAGCACTGACCCCCTCTCAGCCCAGCACGCACCTCGCCCTGAGCTAACACCTGGCAAGGGGGCCTCGGTGCCTGCACACCGCTGCGCGCAGATACACCTCTTACCTCCACACTCATGTGGGTGCTCTCAGGTGCGTACTGTTCCCTGTCCCAGCACCAGGTACACGGACAGGCATGGGAGTGCGTGTGCCCGTGCGCACACACACACACACACACACACACACACAGGTGCACTCCTGCACACACCCCCAGGTACATGCACACACACTCACACACAGGTGTATGTGTACACATAGCAGGAGAGAAGACCCATTCTGCCTGCCTGGTGTGCCGTCTTAGGCTGTGTGTCTGGGCACTTCCCTGGCCTCCTCCACGTGGGCCCTCAGGGACTGCTGATCTGTGCTGCTCTCTGGCCAGGGCCCCTCAGGCCTCAGGAAGGACACCACTTCCATCAGATGGCCAGCCGGCTCTCCAGGGGTGAGCAAAACCTGGGCCAGGGGTTTGCAGGGCTGGGGGTGTGGGGGGAGGGGTGTGGGGGAGGGGGTTTGGGGGGAGGGGGTGGGAGGGTTGATCCCCACTTTTGGTGTCCCCACATGACTCTCCGTGAACCGACCTGAGGTCTTTATCCTGTGTTTTCTGAGCATCAAAGTGGCCTTTGGGGGATGGTGGAATCGGTCCACTCAGAGCCTTTCAAGGGCCTCGCAGTTTGGGACTTTCGTGCCAGGACGCCCAGGAGTTGGGTGTCTGACGGATGGGCGAGTGGCAGGGAGGTGGGCGGGCTTGGGCGGAGCCGGGCAGTGCTCCCCGCTGGTGGGTGAGGGGCTCCTGGGGCCTCAGCTCCTCTTCAACCCCTCCCCCGCTCTGCGAGGTTGGGGTCTGTCCAGCAGGACCGGGGGCGCGCTGGAGGGGGAGGGTGATTCCCGCCGGCAAGTGTACTTCTTGGGCGACCCTCAGCCGGTTCCTTCTACATTGACCTTCCCTGGGCCGGGGCTGAGCTGGTGGCTGCTCCTGGCTCACCTCGAAGGGGCTTGGAGACCCCCACTGATGGCGCCCAGTGCCCATCCCCCTGGGATGGGGCTGCAGGAGGGCTCAGAGCTGGTGGGGGGTGCAGAGGGGACTGAGGACTGTGTCCCAGTCCCTGGCGATGTGAGACCCGTCGGCGATGCGGCAGAAGAGGCTGGGCCTGAGAAGGGGCTGCAGAACCGGGGTTGGTGGGCCAGCTTGGACATGGGACATCAGGGCTGGGGGCTCCAGGAGCCCGTGCCCTGCTGTCTATGCCGTGCAACTTGGTGGCAGGTGTTGGGGGCACCCAGAAGGTGCTGCCCTCGTAGCACCCCCAGACCCTTTGCCTCAAGACCAAGGTCACTGCCAACCTACCCCACCCCTCCCCTCGCAGAAGGTCTCCAGGGAGGGTCTAGGGGAAGTGCCGCATCTCATTGGGTCCTGCTGCCTCAGGGCCCAGGTGGCTTTTCTGGGGCTCATTAGAGGCTTTGCCCCCCGCCCCCCCAGCCCTGTCTTCTGGAGGATGCTAATTGGCATTCTCACCAGCGGGACTCAGAGCAATTTGCAGGGTCCACGGAGGGGCTGTGAGGGGGGAATATGATGTAAGGGGTGGGACAAATAGAGCCCGGCCTGTCACCTGCCCTCCAGGTGTCCTGGCCCTGGTGACGCCTGAGACTGGCTCCCAGTCTCAAGGCCCTTCCCTGAGGTCCAAAGGGGAGGGGCTGCTACCCTATAGCAATCGTTTTATTTCCTCTCCATGCAGAGCATTTATTTATTCGTTGGTATAAAATAAGGTAAGGGACTCTTGTAAACCGGCTCTCCACTCAAGACCTACACAGTGGCTAATAAGTGACCTTAGTTCCTCCCCTCTGCCACCCCTCCTTCCCTCTCAGAGGGACCACTCACGGGGGTTCCCCTGCTGCCTAAAGCATTTTAATTATAGATAACACATTGCTTAGTTTTGCTCGTACTCAAACGTCATAACAAAGGGTATCATGCTACATGCTGTCTTCTGCGTCTTGCTTTTTCTGTTGCGAAGATTCTTACCCTTCGTGGCAGCTGTGCTGCGCTCATTCTGACGCCTGCGCAGTAACATTCTATCGTGTCTGCCTCGCGGTCTGTGCATTTGCTCTCTGTGCGCAGCTCCTGAGTGCGGGGCGCCAGGGTTTCTCTTGCAGCCACCCCTATGAATGGGGGTGCTGGGGCTGAACTTCACATGCAACTGCAAGAAAATGCCAAGTTCTTTCCTCAAAGTGGCTGTAGTGATTACACTCCTACCATTGAACTACATCCTCTACAACAGATGGTGTTGGTGGATTTCCTAATATTTGCCAATTTGGAGGCTAAAAATAGCATCTCACTGTGAATCGTCTTTCGCTGCTTCTCTTGCTATGGTTAGTGTCAGTGAGTGTTTCTGCTTCTGTGAGATGCCTGTGTGTGTGAGTGTGTGTGTGTGTGTGTGTCTTTTGCCCATTTCTCTCCATGGTGCCACCTTTTACTTATTGATTTGCAGGAGTTCTCTGTATATCCTTTTCTAAATTTCTTTATTGAGGTGTAATTTACACAGTGAAGTGCACAGACCTTAAGTGTTAAGTTTGATGAGTTTTGACGAATGCACACACGCATGGAACCCGCACCTCATCAAGATACCCCAGAAGCATGCTCCTTCCCAGTCAACCCTTAATCCCCCACTTCAAGGCAGCCACTGTTCTGATTCTTTTCTTCATAGATTAATTCTGTTTCTTTCCAGAATGTAAGAGAAACGGAACCACCCAATATCCCCTCTTTTGTCTCTGGCTTCTGTCAGCATGTTTTTGAGGCATGTCCAGGGTGTCTGTGCCCGTTCCACTATATAGATAGACCATGGTTGTCTGGAAGAGTGTTATTTAATTTCCAAATATTTGGAAATTTTCTGGAGATATTTCTCTAGATATTTTAATTTCATTGTAATCAGAGCACATCCTTTGCATAATTTTGCATCTTTTAGAGTTTGAGATTTATTTAATGCTCTAGAATATGGGCCTGTATTGGGAAGTGATCTGTGTTCATGGGTCTATTTCTGGATCCTGTTCGGTTCCATTTGTCCCTCAGCTCGTCCTCTCTGACGCCGCACTGCCTCGATTACGGCAGCTTTACAGGCTTGAAGCAGCTGGTGCGAGCGCTCTGACTGTTCTCGTTCTTCAAAGTAGCTTTGGCTCTTTTAGTTCCTTAGCTTTTCCATAAATTTTAGATTCAGCTACTTGATTTCTATAAAAAAATTCTGTTGTAATTTTTATTGGAATTGCATTGAATCTAGATCAGTTTGGGGAGAATTAACATCTTTACAATATTGAATCTTCCAATACATGAACATGGTCTATCTCTTCATTTTTTGGTTCATCTTTGATTCACTTCATTAGTGTTTTTTAATTTTTACCATGTTTTGCAAATATCTTTCCCCAGGTTATAGCTTTTCTCAGTTCCTTTAAGATGTCTTTTGATGAACAGAGTTCTTAATTTTTCAGTTATTTTAGAACAGTTTTAGATTTGCAGAAAAGTTGCAAATTTAGTACAGACAGTTCCCGTATACCCCATACCCAATTTCCCCTAATGCTAATGTCTTACATTAGTGTGGGGTATGTTTGTTACAATTCATGAACCGATGTTGATACATTATTATCAAGTAAAGTCCATCCTTTAGTTGGATTTCCTTAGTTTTACCCGACGTTCTCTTCCTGTCCCAGGACCCCCTCCAGAAAACCACTTTACATTTAGTTGTCATGCTTCCTTAGTTCCTCTTGGCTGTGAGCTTCTCATACTTTTCTTTTTTTTTGACAGTTTTGAGGAGTTTGGGTTATCTCTTTTATAGGATGTCCCCAAATTAGGGTTTGTCTCATGTTTTTCTCATGATTAGACTGGGGTTAAGGATCTTTGGGGGGAAGACTACAGAGATAAAGTGTCCTTCTCATCACGTCGTATCAGAGGTCCATAGAGGTCCATACTGTCAACAAGGATCGTCAGTGCTGGTGCTGACCTTGATCACCTGGCTGAGGCCGTGTGTCATCTCTCCTGTCAGGTTACCCACCAGCCTTCCACACTGTCCTCTCTGGAAGGAGATGATTACATCAGCCCACACTTAAGGAGTGTGTGGGGGGGGGGGGCGGTCACGCTCTCCCTCCTTGAGAAAGGAATATAGACCTAAATCACTTGCAGTTCTTTTGCATGGAAGATTGTCTTTTCTCCTCATTTCTTTATTTATCCAATCAGTCCTTTATATCAGTACAGACTCACGGATTTTATTTCATACTTTGGGTTATAACCTGATGCTATTCTAATTATTTTGTTGCTCGAACCATCCCAGCTTTTGTCACTGGGAGCTCTCAGATGATTCCTGGGCCCCTTGGACACGCCCCGTCATTTTGGCTTTTCTTTTGAATACTTACTTTCTGGTGCTGAGATGCCCCAGGCTCATCCTGCACATTTCCTGCTATACCTGGAATCAGCCATTTTCCCAAGGAGCCCTGGTACCTTTTATTATACGATGATATTAGAAACCAACCTCTGGGGACTTCCCTGGTGGTCCAGTGGTTAGCACTCCGAGCTTCCACTGCAGGGGGCACAGGTTCGATCCCTGGTCAGGGAATTAAGATCTCTTGTGCCACGAGGCATGGCCAAAAAAAAAAAAAAAAAAAAAAGAAAGCAACCTCTGGGTGCCAGCAGTGCCTGTCGCTACTAGGATACTGTTATCTCTAGGCCCCCTTGCCTGACAGAGCAAGGAGACCTGTGTGTACAGTAACCTGTGTGCACACACTTCCACACGTATTTCTGTATGTAACACCTGTATCTGTGCTAAGCCAAACAGGAGACCTTACTGATGTCTCCAGCTCTGATCCGTCACCACATGGACCATTCCATCCTCCGTGCTGCGCTTATCTGTAGATGTCCACTCCGACAGTGAAACCCCTGGCTCCCACTGCCCATCATCCATTAACTTAATTGTCCAATTCCAGTTACATTCCAATTACATGCAAAGTGGTGGTAGAATTGTTAACCTGTACTCTGCTAGGAAAAATCTTTGTCAACTAGAGCACAGTGCTGTGTAGTTTCTCCTGCCATTGGTCTTACAGACTCCACTCATTTCCACGGTTACTTAGACTAGCACCTTTACACCCCACGTCCTGCAGTGAGGTTTTTCTTGCATTCCTTATACAGTTCAATTGTTTGCCACCTTCTGCATTCCATCTAGAGTCCCCGAGCCTCCTAAATGATTTTTTTTTAAGTTTATATACATTGAAGTTCACGTTTTGTACAGTAGAGTTCTGTGGGTTTTAACAAGTATCAATATCATGTATCCACCATTACACTATCACAGAAGAGTTCCGCTGCCTTAACATCCTCCGAACTTCACCTGTTAAACCCTCTCTCCGCCCCCAGCCCTTTGGCACTTACTGACCTTTACTGTCTCCACAGCTTTGCCTTTTCCAGAATGTTATAAAATTGGACTCACACGGTGTGTAGCCTCTTCAGACTGGTGTCGTTCAGTTAGCAATGTACCTTTAAGATTCAGCCATGTCTTTTCGTGGCTCGATCGCTCATTCCTTTTTAGTGCTAAATGACATTCCACTGGATGGAATTAGCACTAAGTGGACCACAGTTTATTATTTGCTCACCTATTGAAGGGCATCTTGGTTGCTCCCAGTTTTGGGTGGTTATGGGTAAAGCTGCTGTAAACACTGGCATGCGGGTTTTTTCGTGGGCATAAATTTTCAGATCAGTTGGGCAAATACCTAGGAGTGTGACTGCTAGATCACATGGCAAGACTACATTTAGCTGTTAGGAAGCTGCCTAACTATCTTCCACAGTGGCT
Organism: Tursiops truncatus; assembly: GCF_011762595.2. Taxonomy (NCBI): domain Eukaryota; kingdom Metazoa; phylum Chordata; class Mammalia; order Artiodactyla; family Delphinidae; genus Tursiops; species Tursiops truncatus. Next base: position 98,632 of record NC_047049.1, on the reverse strand, counting down.
TTTTCATTTGCTTTCCCGCCAGCAATGAAGCAGAGCCCTTTTGCTCCACATCCTTGCCAGCATTGTGCATTGTCAGGCTTTTGGATTCTAGCTGTTCTTATAGGTGAGTAGTGGTATCTCCTTTTTAAAAAATTTATTTATTTATTTATTTGGCTGTGCTGTGGGGCATGTGGGATCTTAGTTTCCTGACCAGGGATCGAACCCGTGTCCCCTGCAGTGGAAGCGCGGAGTCTTAACCACTGGACCGCCAGGGAAATCCCTGCTTTTTTTTTTTTTTTTTGCGATACGCGGGCCCCTCACTCTTGTGGCCTCTCCCGTTGCGGAGCACAGGCTCCGGACGCGCAGGCTCAGCGGCCATGGCTCACGGGCCCAGCCGCTCCGCGGCATGTGGGATCTTCCCGGACCGGGGCATGAACCCGTGTCCCCTGCATTGTCAGGCGGACTCTCAACCACTGCGCCACCAGGGAAGCCCATCCCTGCTTATTTTGATTTGCAATTTTCTAGTAAATTTTGTTGACCATCTTATCATAGGCTTCTTTTTCATCTGTGTGTCTTCTCTGGTGAGGTGTTAAAGGTCATAATTTTAACACAGTCAAAATTTTCAAGATTTATTTTTTTACAATTCACATTCTTTTTTTTTAATAAATTTATTTTATTTTTTTAAATTTAGTTCTGGCTGTGTTGGGTCTTCGTTGCATTGTGAGGGCTTCTCATTGTGGTGGCTTCTCTTGTTTTGGAGCATATGGGCTCTAGGCTCATGGGCTTCAGTAACGGTGGCTCGTGGGCTGTAGAGCGCAGGCTCAGTAGTTGTGGCGCATGGGCAGAGTTGCTCTGCGGCATGTGGGATCTTCCCGGATCAGGGATCGAACCTGTGTCCCCTGCACTGGCAGGCAGATTCTTAACCACTGCACCATCAGGGAAGTCCCTGATTCACATGCTTTTAAAGGACATTCTTGGCTACTCTGAGGTTAGAATAATGTTCATCTATATATTCATGGAAATATTTTAAGTATTTCCTTCTTTTTTGACATTCTTTTCTTTTTTCCTTTTTAAAAATTGAAGTGAAATTCACATAACATAAAATGAACCAGTCAGCTCCCAATTTGCTTTCTGTCTGTGGATTTACCTATCCTAGATATTTCGTATAAATGACATCAATATGATATGTAACATTTTGTGTCTGGCTTCTTTCATTTAGCTTATGTTTTCAAGCTTCATCCATGTTGCAGCCTGAATCAATACTTCATTCCTTTTTATGACTGGATAATATTCCATTGTAAGTATATACCAACTTTTCTTTCTTTATCCATCTCTTAGGGTTGTTTCTACCTTTTGGCAATATGTGAATAGTGCTGCTACGGACCTTCGTGTACAAGTATTTGCTTGAGTACCAGTTTTCAATTCTCTTGCACCAGAAAGTGATTCAGTTATACATACATATACATACATACATATATATATTCCTTTTCAGATTCTTTCCCATTATAGGTTATTACAATATATTGAATATAGTTCCCTGTGCTATACAGTAGGTCCTTGTTGTTTATGTATTTTATATATACTAGTGTGTATCTGTTAATCCCAAACTCTTTGGTAACTGTAAGTTTATTCTCTATGTCTGTGAGTCTATTTCTGTTTTGTAAATAAGTTTGTATCATTTTTTTAGATTCCACATATAATTGATAACATATGATATTTGTCTTTCTCTTTCTGACTTACTTCACTTAGAATGATCATCTCTAGGCCCATCCATGTTGCTGCAAATGGCATTATTTCATTCTTTTTTATGGTTGAGTAATATTCCATTGTATATATATACCACATTTTCTTTATCCATTCATCTGTCGATGGACATTTAGGTTGCTTCCATGTCTAGGCTATTGTAAATAATGCTGCTATGAACATTGGTGTGTGTGTATTTTTTAGAATTGGTGTTTTCACTTTCTTTGGCTATGTACTTAGGAGTGGAATTTCTGAATCATATGGTAGTTCTAATTTTAATTTTTTTGAGGAAACTCCATACTGTTTTCCAAAGTGGTTAATATCATTTGCAAATATTTTTCTCCCATTCACTAGGTTGTCTTTTCATTTAGTTGATGGTTTTCTTTGCTGTGCATACAATGGAATATTATTCAGCCTTAAAAAAGAAGGAAATCCTGCTATATGTGACAATATGGATGAACCTGGAAGACATGCTCGGTGAAATAAGCCAGGCACAGAAGGATGAATGCTGCGTGACTCCACATATACGAGGCATCAACAGAGTCAAACTCATAGAAACAGAGGAGGATGGAGGCTGCCAGGAGCTGCGGGAGGGGAAAGGGGAGCTGTGTTTCAATGGGTATAAAGTTTCTGTCATGCAAGGTACGTTCTGGAGCTCTGCTGAACACATGGTGCTTATAGTTAACAATAGTGTGTTTGCACCTTAATTTTGAAGAATGGGACAGTGGTGTGGTGATGGGGCCTGGGGTAGCCTTGTGTTCCCGTGCTGCACAATCCCGAGAGTGGATAGGAACCTTCCCCTGCCCCCAGAGCACGGACTTTATTGTCCAGCTAGTTGCCAGGTGTTTAATGAGGCCCGGCTCTTGTCCTAGGTACACCATACTAGGTGTAAATACAGCAGTAGGAGACACAGTCCCTGTCCATTTGAGGCATATAATCCAAGTATTTCTCAGGAATTACTCCATGGTCAGAAATAAAATCTGGACTTAGCTGCCTGTATTGCAAGGAACATTCTTTAAAGTCAACATTTTAAGGAAAAACATTACACCCTGCACTTACATAGTAGGAAATTTCTTCCTGGTAACATCAGCTTCATCATTATCAATAAACAAGGTTTACTTTTGTTAAAATTCACCTTACATTCCCCTCCTCTGTAATTTGAATAAAGATTTTTAAAAAATTAATTAATTAATTTTTGGCTGCATTGGGTCTTCATTGCTGCCTGTGGGCTTTCTCTAGTTGCAGTGAGCGGGGGCTACTCTTCGTTGCAGTGCACAGGCTTCTCACTGCACTGGCTTCTCTTGTTGTAGAGCGCGGGCTCTAGGTGCATGGGCTCAGTAGTTGTGGTGCACGGGCTTTGTTGCTTCATGGCATGTGGGATCTTCCTGGACCAGGGCTCGAACCCGTGTCCTCTGCATTGGCAGGCGGATTCTTAACCACTGTGCCACAAGGGAAGTCCCATAAAGATTTTTTGAAAAGGGAATTTTATGAGGTTAAGCAGTGGAAGGAAGGGCTTAGGTATAAATTTGGCCAACAGTTGTCTGGGCAAAGGAGCTCTAGGGTGTTGAGTGAACCCAGCTCATCTCCAGGCCATTTTTACTAATATTTTGAGGACAACAGAAAGCCCCTGAGGGTGGATGGGAACCAGTAAGCATGCAAAGGTGGGGGGCTGTCCCTCCTGTAACCACGGTACGTCCTGTAAGACGCTGTCTGAGCTTGGCCCTGCTGGTCCTGAAGAAGCAAGCCACCATCATGAGAAGGCCTGTGGGAAGGCCCCAGGGCAGGGCACGGCGGTGGCCTCTCGGGCCGAGAGCAGCCAGAAAGAAAATGGGACCTCAGTCCCACAGCTGCAGGGAGACAAATTCTGCCTGAGGGTCCGGCCCTGGTCAAGCCTCAGATGAGAACTCAGCCCACCTGACTGCAGCCTGGGGCCCCGAGCAGGACCCAGCTCAGCTGTGCTCAGGCCGGCGCCCCACAGAGACCGTGAGATAACAAATGTGTGTTGTTTTGAGCCACTAGGTTTGTGGTGATTCGTCGCTCAGCGCAGAAGAACACAGGTGGTGAAGGAAAGGGTGCTGGTGATTCGTCGCTCAGCGCAGAAGAACATAGGTGGTGAAGGAAAGGGTGCTGGTGATTCGTCGCTCAGCGCAGAAGAACACAGGTGGTGAAGGAAAGGGTGCTGGGCTGTAAGACTGAAAATATTTTTAGAATCAGCAGTTACCTGAAAGGCGTTCCTGTGTCTGCTCTAGCAGGTCTTCACTGAGAGTAACCTGAGGCCTACAGCACCTCTCCAGGTCCACACAGGTGCTGTTGATCAGGACCAGGGGAGGAGCACAGCAGCCAGAGCTGGCGGGGCAGAAGAGAGCCCCCTCAGGAGTCTCCTTTGAGGTCTGTGCCAGTCGGTCCTGAATGTCTTTACAAGTGGCAAATCCCCGTATCATCAATTTTATTGATGCTCTCAAAGAACCAGCATTTGTTTTCATTGATTTTCTCTCTTTTTTTTCTGTGCTCCATTTCACTGATTTCTGCTCTGATCTTTATTATTTCCTTTATTCTGCTTATTTTTGTGCTTAGTTTATTATTATATTTCTAGTTTCTTAATATGGAAGCTGATATCATTGATTTAAGGTCTTTCTTCTTTTCTAACATAGGTGTTTGATGCTATGAATTTCCCTGAGTACTGCTCTAGGAGAATCCCACAATTTTTGATATGTTGTGTTTTTATATTCATTAAAAACAGTTTCTTATTTCTCTTGATTTCTCATTTAACTAACAAGTTATTTAGAAGTGTACTGTTTCCAAATATTTGGAGACTTCCCAGGTATCTTATTCTTTTATTGGTTTCTATTTTAATTCTATTATGATCAGAAACATACACTGCATCACTTTCAATTCTTTTAAATTTGAGACTTGTTTTACAGCCTAGAATAAGGGTCTATCTTGGTAAGTGTTCCATGTGCACTTGAAAAGCATGTATTCTTCTGTGTCTTGTGGCGTGTCCTCTAGGTGTCAAGTAGGTCAAGTTGATGGCTGTTCAGTCTACTGTGTCCTCCCGCTTCTGCTTGTTCTGCCCCCTTGGGTTTCGTAAATACAGTTGTTTCGTCGAGTTTCTCCTGAGTCCTATGCTGGCAGCTGCTCGTCATCTTTCACTTCTTCACGCGCCTTCTCACCTTTGATTTTGTGCTGAAGATGATATTTGAAGCAATATTTGAAGGAATGACTGGCATTACTCTGATGTAATCCCTCCCTCCAGGAGGGATTTTGTTGGTTTTTACTTCCTCCAGACACATGGTGGTGCTGGTTGTTTAGAATCCTGTGACTCCAAGTTCAAAGTCTGCACTTTCATGCTCTGAGGATTCTCGACTTGTGGTTGTCCTGGGCCCCGGGGAGCTGGATCTTGCCTGAGTCACCCTCGTTCCCAGGGTGCAGCCCCTCCCTAGGCAGGCTGTGGGTTTGCAGGGTCACCGTGTTTGTGGGGTCTGTAGGGCCTCAGCTGGCCTGAGGGCCGAGTCTGGGCTCCCCGCACTAGACACCGGTGGTCTTTGTTCCTCAGCCTGGCAATTTCTCACTGACTCTTGTCCCTTTGCTGCTTTTAGGATTAAAACGTGGTTCACTCCCCTTATCTGGTTGTCCTCCAGGAAAAGGTTAATCTGAAGTGCTCAGTTCTCCAGCCTGGGTCTGGAGCTCCCCATGGTTTCCTCTGCGTCTCTGGTACTCTTGCTTAGATATCAGATCTCCAGGCCAATTCCCTGATTTTGAAACGTGTTTGGTATCCATTTTGCATGTCAATTCTTGCCTTGATTTTCTGAACGATTTCTTCAATTCACTTCTAATCCTTACTGAGATTTTATTTCTGCCATCATATTTCCAGTTTGCAAGTTTCTCCCTCTCACTCTCTCTCTCTCTCTCTTTTTAAAAAGTTTTTATTGTTTCAACAACGCAATCCATGTTTTCTCATGTCCGAGGATATTCACAAAATTCTTTCCCTTTGAGCTCTGCTTCCTCTGACTTCCAGTCCTTCCTTAGTTTCGCTCCATCTTGCCTGCTAGAGGCTCTCATCAGATGTCTGGTGACCCTCAGCTCTCAGCCTGCACTGGAGAGGCCCAAAATGCTGACTATACCCAGGAAGGGTCACTGGGCTGGGGCCCCCACTGTCAGTGTCCTTGGTTCTGGGCATTCGTGGGAAGTTTTCTCAGAGAAGTTCCATCCAAGCTCCCATCTGGAGGGACCAGGGTGCAGGACTGGGGTCTCGCCATCAGATATCTGGGTGTGTCCTCCCTGGGCCTCTGTCTCTGGAGTTCTGGGCACGTGTCACCACCAGAGCAGCTGCTCTGCTCCCTCCTGTTGGGTCCCTACCCCCTGCCCCACGTCAGCCTGTCGCTCAGTCCCAAGAACGGGCCCTCCAGACATCCTAGTGAGCTTCCAGGTCTCCAAAGCCCATTTAAAAGTCAGTCCAGGGACTTCCCTGGTGATCCAGTCGTTAGGACTCCACACTTCCGCTGCAGGGGTCGCGGCTTCGATCCCTGGTTGGGGAACTAAGATCCCACATGCCACATGGCGCGGGCAAAATAAAAGTCAGTCCACTCATTTGTAGTGTGGCTGGGGTTTTAGCTTTTTGTCTGCACTGTACGGGACTCAGAACGGGGCCCTGTGTGGGTCCACACACTTGACGTTGAAGTAACACCCAGTCGAGAGCCGGCTGCCCAGCGAGGGCGGGAGGGGAGCCGACTTCTGTCTTTAGGACCTGGTCCTTTCAAGCCCGTGAAGACAATTCCTTGTAACAGGGGAGATGCTGCCGCCAGCCCTGGCCCCTGCTGGAACAGGCTGCATCACGTGTGCAGGATGTATCTGGAGAACAGAAACCTCAGCCTCGTATCTCTGCCCTTGTTTCGTGTCTGCTCCAGGTGGCAGGAACCCCCCGTTTTCATCCTGCAAAGACTTTAGGAGGTAGCAGGGCCCCGAGCTCCAGGGTGTGGGCTCTGGGATGGGCAGCTCGGGTTCAAACCCTGCCCTCCCCCGGCCACCTGAGCCTTGGACAGGACAGCTGCCCTCCCCGCGCCTCTGCTCTCTCAGCTGTCCCGCGGGGTCATGGCGGGACCCTGGCTGAGCTCACCTGCTACAGACCCTGGGGTGCCTGGTGGCTACAGGGGCGGCGGCGACTCCAGGCAGAAGAGGGAGCCTCGTCAGACCTCGGTGGTGTGGTGTCAGCTGCCGGTGTGGCCAGGGCCTGGGTACCACTACCCCGGGCCCCCGTCTCCACTCTCCCACTATGGCTCCTGACAGCCATGTCTGCTCTGAGCTGCCGCTGACTGGCTGTGGGACTTGGAACAGAGATCTGTACTCACCCAGCTCCTGTTTCTCAGTCTGAAAGATGGAGCAGAAGGGCCACTTCTTTGATGGGGTGGGAGGTGGGCCTGAGTTCTCATCACACAGATGCACGGGGACAAACCACAAGGTCCCCGTCTTGCACCACCATGTACCAGTCAACACACGTGCTCCCCAAACCCAACACGAGCGCAAGAGCCACACACCGTCCCCCAGACTTAGATTCACTCACAGGTGCCTGCACCCTCCGCGCCCAGCCCACAGGCCCCCGAGCAGAGCAGGCATTCACGTGGACACCACACCCCCCGGCAGATGAAGACACAGAGACAGCAGTGCCCGTGCCCCAGAGAGACACTCAGACGTCCCTGTACACATGCCACCTGCACAGAAACACATGGACAAACACGGCTCTGACACAAGGGTAAACCCCCTACCACAGACACGCTGCCCTGCACACGGGGGCCAGTCAAGACACGTACCCGGCTGCCGACAGCCCTGGCTGGCTCGCTGCCCATTGTTGCGGGAATGGGCACACACAGGCATGCGCTCGGACACGGGAACACAGGCACACACACCCTCAGCTCCACCTGTGCTGAGACTGATGCAGTCTCAGGCGGTGGGGCTGGGTTCAAGCCCCAGCCCTGCCCACGCTCTGCTCACCTGTCATGGGGCGCCCGATAGTTCTCTGGGGCAGGGGCCTGGCAGACGCGGCTCCTTACCTGGTCCCGAGCGCTCAGAGGGACTCAGGTTCTGCACGGGTGTTCGGTTGGGTCAGGGCAGGCAGAGGCTGACCAGGGGCTCCTGCAGCGTGTGTCCTGCTGACAGCTGAACCCAGCTCTGGACGCCGGGCCTGCGGATCTCCCCATCCCAGGACTGTTGCGTTCCCTGCGACCATCCAGGTGCATCCCTCCCAGGATAGAGCTCTGAGGATGCAAAAGGGATGAGCCTGGCTGCAGAGATTCCCTCCACAGTAAAGAGACCGTCTCGGGGGAGACAGCAGCCGATGCCTGAGATGGAAGCAGGCGCCTCCTCTGAGGTCCCTGTTTCACAGCAACGGGAGTCTGGTCTTCTGGGAAAGCACAGCGGACCACAGCCTCCTCTGTGCGGGGAGAGCGGCCGGGGGCTGGGCAGCCTGGGAGCCCACACCACCCGCCTCCCAGCCCACGAGTGTGTTTCCAAAGGATAACCGAGTCTTAAATGGGAGGCTGACGTCGATCCTCAGTCACTTTCTTCTCACATGAAAAGAGCCCACAGAAGGGAGAGGCAGGCGGAGGAGGACAGGGCCAGGCTCCTCCCCCTCCAGCCCCCACCCGTCCCAGGGGCCGGTGCACAGGACACCCACACGGCCCGCAGCTCCTCCTGGGAGGCCAGGCCTCCGCCCAGGGGCCCTCCTGTCCTGTGATTAGCTCTGTCAGCCAGAGTGGCGGGAATCAGAGCCCAGAGGGAAACCTGCCCTCCCCCGCTGTCCTTGTGGGACCACAGCCGGTGTGACAGAGGTAGGATGTGGGCGCAGGTGGACACCCTGCCATCCAGCGGCCGCTCAGTGCAGCAGAGGGGGCTCGGGTAGAAACCACTGCCCACCCCTGGCCAGAGCTGGGGGCGCAGGAGCGGCCTGGGCCGTGCCCCAGACCCTGCTGTCCTGGGTGGGCTCCACGCTGCCTGCTCCGAGTGGCTGGGGCTCCCGGCCGGCCGCATGGTCACCTACCTCCTTGCTCTCCGGTGGTCCACTGTGAGGGTCACATGAGGTGGACGGAGAAACCCTTTAGTGAGGCACGAAGGGGTGTCGGCCCTAGGACCCTCTGCCCAGGAACCCGCAAGGGGCCTCGGCCGCTTCCTGGCACGTGGGGCGCAGACCTCGCCATCAGTCTCTGTGCTGAATCAGAGAAGGGGTCCCACAGGCTGCAGGGGACAGCTTACCGGCCCCTTAAAGGTGGGAGAGGGCCCTGCTGCCACTCCAGCTGCCCCGCTGGTCCCGGGTGGGGGTAGCTTGGCTGTGTGTCCCTCTGCCCCGAAGTCATTTTACAGAAGTCCTTTACTCCTTCATCGTTCAGAGGCGTTTGCTGGGTCCTCACTGGTCTCCGCCTGGGCTCTCAACTTCAGATGCAGCAGTGAACAGACAAGTTCCTGCCACGCGGAGCTGGGGTGCTGGAGGAGGTGGATGGCAGGCTGGTGAGCAGGCCCTCCTGGGGCCCACGGGTGGTGACGCGTGCCGGGTGCAGGGCAGGGCTGTGGCTCGTGCCGACTCCTGAGGGCCCAGGGGCACTGGAGGTAGCAGGGGAAGGAGGGCCAGGCAGAGCCAATGGTGACTGCAAAGGCCTCAGGGTGCTGCGGCGTGGGCTACGTGCTGGGGAGGGGCCTGGGGCAGAACCACGGCCGAGCTCAGAGGTGGGCGCCCCTCAGTGGTCAGTGCACATAGCCTGCTGGTGTCCTCGGCGCTTGGCTTTCTCAGGGAGAGGTGCAGGGCTCTGACCAGAGCGGGGCCAGATGCATCTTTGCTTTAAAGGAACGAAGCGCCAGGGTCTGGTCTGGGGCTGTGGCTGCAGGTTGTAGCGTGCACTCTAGTGTGACTGTGGTGGGTCAGTCACATCCACCACAGGATGGATTCTGGGGCAGAGCCCGTGGGCTTGGCTGATGGATTGGACGTAGGTGTGGAAGAGCCAGGAGTCCCAGGCTCTGGGAGCCATGGGATTGAGGGGTTCGGTGGAAGTCAGAAGTAAGTTTTCTGTATGCTTATTTGGAGATGAAAGGACAGTCAGGTGGAGACGTGGACGTGTGAGACTGGAGTCCAGAGCTGGGCTGGGGGTGGAGGTGAGCCTTCGGGGGTCCGTCTGGGCACGATGGCATTTCCTCACGAGGCTGAGAAGAGGCCCAAGGCCTGGGGCCTCCCACGGCCGAGGGTGTGGGATGGGAAAGGAGCCTGGAGCGGGCAGGTTGGCGGGGAGGAGTGAGCCCCGGCGAGGCTGGTGAGGTTGGTCTTCTTTAGCTGTTGAGGATGTCCTTAACCTCGCCTGGTCCACCATGTTCTCAGGATGCCAGAGCTAATGTATTCAGGATGTAATTTTAAGTGACTGAGCACGTGGCCAGCCCTGATGACCACGGGAGGACGCTGAGACGTGGCGGTGGTGTGGGTGGTGTGTCCACTCTCACTCTCTTCCTGCTGGGCCTGGGCGCAGCGGCGCAGCTGTGGGCTCCGGGGCAGGGCCGCCCACCCTGTGCACCTCTGTCTGCAGCACCGTGGCCTCAGCCTCCCCCGGCTCTGCCTGCGGCGGAGAGGCCGCTAGAACCTTCCAGGGGGTGTGGCTCCGGCCCCACGTGAGCCTCCCTGGCCGCCCACCCGCGCCACCAGTCCGCTCAGGGCTTGCTCTCCTAGGGCAGGTCTCCCCACCGCTGCGCCTTCCTACCTGCCTGGGACCTGGCACCGCCGCGCACCCACAGAGACTGACGGGTCGGATGTCTCTCCCGGAGGCCTGTTCGGCACGGGCTGCCTCAGGCTGCAGAACTGCTGGGACTTCTCGCTTGTTTGTTGACGATTTTGGCTCACGGTTGGAGATTTTCTTCTCGGGAGCCCAGGCATCCGTGGACAGCCCTCTCGGCTCACGGCCGCTGGTTCAACCTCCACTTCCCAGGGCCCTGGACCCCACGCCTCGTCAGCCCCTCCGCACTGACACCCCGGCTTCCCACGGCCCACAGCTTCCGCTCTTGGCCTGCCTGTTTCTTGGGTCACTCCCACAGCACCCCTGGTCCCACCGCAGTGAGCGCTGCCCCCCTCTCCAGGGTTGGCACTCACCCACCCCCTGCAGAGCCCCCATCTCTGGCTCTGCAGCATGAGCTGCCTTCCCGGAAGGCTTCCTCAACTCTACCCCCAACCCCTTCTCGGAAAACAAGCCACAGGCTGGCCGGACTTCCTGCCTCCCCCAGAGACCTTATCTTTACCCAGTAGTTCCTGCGCCAGGGCACGCTGAGCTCTCCACCCCAGCCCCACACCTCCAGGGCCCTCGTCCATCTCGGCTCCTGGGTCTTCACCTCCTTTCCTTCCAGCATCAGCATGGAAATTCCCACCTCTGCCCCTTGGTAACCGGCACCCTTACTTCCTCACCCCACGGAGGCCTGCCTGGCCCCTGGAGGTGCCTGGTGGTGTCTGTGGGGAGGAGGGAATGTACTCCTAGACGCTGCTCTCTGCTTCCACCCCACGCTGCCCAGCTGGCCCTTGTAGGAGACCCCCGACCACCACGGACCGCGTCCAAAAGGGGCTGCTGAGGGCTGCTTCTAGTTGACTTGGATGATATTCCCACTCATTGGATTCCGTGTAAATTTTAGAATCATTCTGTCGTCTAGTCCCCCTCCTTCAATAGTTTAATTCGGGAAAATTTTACGTCTTTGCAAGACTGAGTCTTCTGTGAACTTGGTGCCTTTCCTTCCTTCCTTAAACTTTCCTTCAGTGTCACTCAGTTTTCTCATAAAGCCTCCACCTCTTTCATTAGAGTAATTCCTAGATATTTAATATTTTTGTTGCTTTTATAAAGTGTATCTAGTTAAAAGAATTCATTTTCTGTTTATTCTCACATATAGAAAAACGAGTGACTTGTTTATTGACAAGTTATCCAGTTATCTCGATAAACTTTCTTCTGAGTTCTGCTAACCTATCTGCAGGTTCTTCTGGATTTTCACATTCCCAGTGGCCTTGTCTGTGAGAATGACAGTTTCCAACACTTATGATTTTCTTCTTAACTTACTGCGCTGGCTAAGACCTCCAGGGCAAAGTCAGATAGAAATGGTGAGAGTAGTCTGTTTTTGATCTCAGAAAGTAGGACGTTGGCTGTGAGCTGTGTTCTGGTGACACTTCTTATCAGATTAAGGAAATTCCCTCCCACTTCTAGTTTACAAAGTCTTACCTTATTTATTTATTATCAAATGTATATTGAATGTTATATACTTTTTTTGCATCTCTGAAGATGACTGTGATTTTTCTCTCGTAGTATTTCAATGTGGGAGTTTACAGTGATTTTCTAACGTTAAACCGACATTGCGCTCCTGGAGAAAAGCCGGCTTGGACGTAATTAGTATGTTTTGCACACATTGCTGATTCTGTTGCTTCTGGGCCTGGGGTTTTCTCTGTGGGAGGCTTTTCCTTCTTTAAACACAGCATTCTTGAGGTGTAATTGACACACTAAATAGCACACATAAAAAGCATACAGTTTGGTCAGTTTTGACGTATGTGCACACCCAGGAAACCCTCACCACGACCAAGAGAACATGCATTTCCACCAGCCCAGAGCTTCCTCCTCTCCGCCCCCGGCCCCTCCTCTCCAGGCAATACTGACCTGTTTTCTGTCCCTGTCAGTCAGTTTCATGTAAATGGAATCATGTCCCTGTGGCGTGTAGTTCACCCTTTTTATTCTGTTTTTATTCTGTTGTGTGGATTTGCCACATTTGCCTGTTGACAGCCGTTTTTGTTGCTTGAGTTTTCGGCTGTTGTGAATAATGCAGCTATGAACGTTCCTGTACAAGACCTTTCATACGCACAGGCTTTAATTCCTCCTGGGTAACTACCTAGGAGTGAGACGGCGGGATCGCGTGGTGGGGTGTGTGTAACTCGCTGTGAAATGCCGCACCCTCCCCGGGCGGCTGCAGACCGTGAGCGCGGCTGCCCACGTCTTCACCGATGACGCTCGGCGGTCTTTGAATTCCAGTCCTTCTGACAGGCCTGTAGGGGCTGCATTGTTGTTTTAATTTGAAATTCCCCAGAGGGTTATTTGCCATCCATGTTTCTTCTTTGGTGAAGTTCAAATACTTTGCCTATTAGATCATTGGGTGATTTGCTTATCCTTGCGTATGAGGGTGCATTATATCTTCTGAATATCAGTCCTTTCTTAGATGTGTGCTTCTCAAGTATTTTCTCTCGGTCTGTCGTTTGTCCTTTGCGCTCTCTATTTCAAAGAAAAGTTTTAAATTTTGATGTAGGCCATTTATCTATTGGTTCTTTTATATTTTGTATTTTGGGGTCATATCTAAGAAATACTTGCATAATCCCAGGTCACAAAGGTTTTCTCCTATGTTTTCTTCTAGAAGTTTTATAATTTTAGATTTTACATTTAGGTCTATAATGCATTTTGAGTTAATTTTTGCATATGGTATGAGGTATGGATCAAAGTTCACTGTTTTCTACTGAGTTGCTTTGATAAAAATCCATTGTCCATATATTTGTGGATCTATTTCTGGTCTCCCTATTCAGTTCCATTCGTCTGTTTGTCTGTCTTAACACCAATGCATTTTCTTGATTCCTGTAGCTTTATAATAAATCTGAAATCAGGTGGTGTCAGTCCTCCAAATTTGTTACCCTTTTTCAAAGTTGTTTCGGCTCTTCTAGGTCCTTTGAATTTCCACATGAGTCTTAGGATAAACTTGTCGATTTCTACAGACAAGTTTTCGGGAGGCTTTGGATGAGATTACATTGAAACTAGAGATCAGTTTGGTGAGAAGCGATGTATTAATGATGTTGAGGCTTCTGGTCCAGGGACACAGAGCATCTCTTGATTTATTTAGGCCTTTAATTTGCCCCAGTGGTCATCTGTAGTTCTCAGTGTGTAGATCTTTCATGTCTTTTGTTGGGTATATTCCTAAGTAGTTCATATTCTTGGTGATGTTGTAATTGGTATTTTCAAGTTTTAATTTGCAATTGTTTGTTGCTAGTATATAGAAGTACAGTTGATCTTTTGTACATTGATCTCATGTCATGCAACTCACTTAGTAGTCCAAAAAGCGAAGCAGAGACATGGAAGATACATAAAAGATCCACACCAAACTTCTAGAGATGAAAACCAAATGTATGAGATGAAAGTTACACTGGATGGGACAATATATATTTGTTAAATAAATTATAAGAAAAGATGAATATAATGTGTAAGGAGAGGAGAGTTTCAGTAAGATATGGATAAACAAGAAGAAAAACAAATGAAAATCTTCCAACTGAAAAATACAGTATTTGCTATTAAAATCATTAACAGAATTAGTATCAGATAGGATGTGAAATAAAAGGATCATGTGAAATACTACAATATTAATTCAAGACACGCTGTCGTGGGTTTGGGATGCTTATTGTATAAGAAATATAGCTAAAAAGTCAATAGAAATAAAATGGAATACTAAAAAAGCAACCCAAAAGAAGTTAGGGGAAGAGGAGCGAAGAGCAGCTGGACAAATAGAAAACAATGGTACGGCAGACCTACACTCTACCATGTCAATAATTGCGTTTAATGTAAATGGACCAAACAAGCTAATTAAATGGTGGAATGGCTAAAAAAACAAGGCCACGTTTCATGCTATTTACAAGAGATGTACTTTAAATAGAATGACACAAATAGGATAAAAATTAAAAGATGAAAAATGTATACCATGCAAACAGTAAGTATATGAAAGCTGGTGTGGCCACACGAATGGCAGATAAAATAAACTTCAAGATGAGGCGTATTACTGAGATTGAGGAGCGTCTTGTAATGACAACAGGGCCACCTCTCCAGAACGACAAGGTAATCTTACAGGTGAATGCAGCTATTAACAGTTTCAAGATATGTGAAATGAAAATGGACATAACTAAGAGCAGAAATAGACAATACCACATCATAGTTGGAGGACTTACTGTTCCACGCTCAACCATTGCTAGAAAATGAAGACAAAAGATTCAGTTATTCATAGGAAAAGTAAACAACACTACCAACCAAAATGACCCAAGAAAAATTCATAAACCTTACACTGAACCCCTGCACAGTACATATTCTTTTCAAGAGCACATGGTATAGTCACCAGTGTAGACTGTATGAGGCAATACAGTAACTGTCAATAAATCAGAAAGGATTGAGATCAGAAGAGTATATTCCCAGACCACACAGAATTAAACTAGAAATAAATAACAGAAATATATTTCGAAACTCCCCCAAATACTTGGAAATTAAGCAACATACTTCTCAGAAACCATGGGTCGAAGAAGAAATCACAAAAGAAATTAGAAAATATTTCAAATTGAGTGATGAGGAATACAAAACAAGCCTTTTGACAAAGATGACTTCACTGGTGAATTCTGTCAAACACTTAAGGAAAAATATTGCCAGTCACCCACAAATTGGAGACAAGGAATAGAGGAAAAGGAAATACTTCCCAAATCTTTCCATTAGGCCAGCATAGCCCTCAAAATCGACCAGGAAATACAGAGCAATATACTTTGTGAACATAATATTTGCAATTAGACTTTAGCAACATATAAAACAGATAATATAACATATAAAACAGATAATATAGCACAACCGGTTTCAGTTTGGCCCAGGAATGGAAGATCAGTTTAACATGCAAAAGTCACCACAGTAATCTTTGAAAACACTGAACGTCGTTTTGAGCGCCAGAGTTGGAGGAGAGAAGACGGATTGCCAGCAAGTTGGGTCACTCCTCTGGATGAGGGACAGCACGGCCCTGACAAGTTCATTACCCCATGTTTCCTTGGGTGGTTAGCTAAGGTCCCCCCATTCAGTGGAGGGGTGTGAAATTTAAAGAAGATTGTGTATTGTTAGACTGGGCCAGAGTCTCTCGTGAGACATGTAAGTCTCGTTCCCAAATCCCCCATCCCTGAGATAGGCTTTGGGTATATGTAAGCCAATAGCAGCCCCACCAGTGACCCTTTGGTCTCACAAGTTACCCTTTGGTCTCTGCCAGTTGGCCTTTAATACGTTATACAGGAAACCAGGGTAGCGACATCAATGTCCAACACAACGGACTATGAGGCAGAAGGTATTTTCAGGCATACTAACGTCAACGTACCTGATAAAACAGTCGCAAAGTCTCTCAAAGGAAAACTGATCGGCCTACTGGGAGAGATCTGAAGCTACTAATAGTGCTCTGTCCATCACGAAGTCAAGCCAACAAGCAAGTATTTTTGATAGCAAGAAAGACACTTGAATAACCTCCCCATCACAGCACATGCGGCTGTTCAAGCGCTACCTGAACATTTACATAAATGGGACTCATTTGGGCCAGTGCCTCTCTGACTATCTGTAGTAAAGAGTTGGTGTATTGCATGGTTTTTGTTACTTTGCAACCTGTTATGAGCCAATATTTTTTCAAAACATAATAGAAGTGACTTACTGGAAAAAAAATCATGTGCTCGGTAAGCACAGCAATGTCGAAGTTTCTATGTCACTGCCTCCTCTCAGTTTCTGTCCTGGTCTCAGCACAGACAGAGCAGACCATTCACAGACAGCCTCAGTCTGTGCGCCACACTTAAATTGCATGTACGAGCCATAAAGCCTAGTTGATAGTCATGGGATGAAACAGATTTTACCCTTAGCGCTTACCGTACACAAAAATCAGTTCCACATGGATTTAAGATGTAAATGTGAAAAGTAAAACTTTAAATATGGGCAACTATCTTTCTGATATTTCCAGGGCAAGGACAGATTTTTAAAAACGCCATAGTGTGAAAAGGAAGCCCCCAAAGGGGAGACATATCATTGCAACACACAAAACTGAGAAACGGTCATTAGCTACCATACATAAAGCAGTGCCACAAACCACGAGAACAAGACAGAAACCACAAGAGAAGAGCGTGTACACGAGCACGCATTTTACAGAAGAAGATCCAAGTCTGATGAATAAACATATATAAAGAGATTCTCTACTTCATTCATAATCAGAGAAATGCAAATTGGGACCAGAATTAAATACCATTTTGTGCCCATTAGTCGGGTAAAAATTAGGAACTCCGTTAGTATTAAGTGTTGTGAATGGACAGGAACACTTGGACATGCTGGTAAGAGTTGAACGGGTTCAAACACTTAAGAAGTGACATGGTGTCATGTATGACGTAGACCTTGAGACTCCTGGCCTAGAGATGCTCCTGCAAGGTGTTCCAGGAAGCATGCATTAACGGCCTGAGCATCACTCCTTGCAGCAGCAGGAACGTGGGAATAATCTGATGGGTAGTGGACAGTCCTGGTCACTGACTCCCAGCCACGGCTCACAGGGCGCCTAGAGGTAATGATGGAATCATTTCTAGAAATTCAAAAATAAGAAAAATGAAACAATGTGAAAACATTGGCAAGAAAACCACCGAGAATATCAGAAGGGAAATTCGGGGCAGTGGTCACCTCTGGAGGCACAGGGACAGGACGGAGGCAGGCAGGTGCAGCTGGAAGTGAGGTGCTCGTTCTGGGATTAGCAGCGGATTGCTTGGTGTTCACTGTTCTTATACCTTGATTTACATGAGGAATTCCTCATACATTCTTTTCAACGTACCAAGGATGATATGAAAGATAATAAAGGACAAGTTTGCTTTAGGCTTTTTCCTTTTGCCTCTCCTCTGGGCCCTCTGGTAGGTCCTGCAGTGGCTGGTCCTCTCTCTGGGTCCATCCAGCTTCCACAGGCATCACTGCCCTTTGGGGGACCCTTCTGTTGCCAAGCCCCACCACTGCTCTGTGCTGGCATCTCCTTTGGAGTCTCAGTAAGCAGAAGCCACACCCCTGGAATTCAGGAGCGCGCCTTCGTCCACCACGCGGGGCTAACTCTTCTGCACGTAGGGAAACTGTGTTGCTTGCTCCCGGAATTTTAAACAGCAGCTCTGAGACGAATGCAGAGCCAGGGGACAGATGAGAGAACACACACTTATAATCCCCAGTCCCTTTGATGTGAAAATTCTGCTCCCGGGCCAAGCCAGCTCACCCTTTGGACCCTGGGAGGTTGTGTGTTCTCTGCTTTTGTTTTACTTGGAAGAGATTTTGGCTTTGTCAAGGTCATTCTTTTTAGCCCAGAGTGCATTAAATGTCACATACTTACCTGCCCATATTTCTATGTGGCTCTTCGCAAACCTTTTACCTACAAAGGAAGAGGGAATTTCCAGGAGAGCATCCTATTTTCAGCTCCAACTCTACTCCGCTCCTTCTTGCTTATCCACAGCCTTTTGGGTGCCCAGAGAAGTAATACTTTTTACGTCTGTGGTCTAAGGATTCATGGCTACTGGGTTGCCTCTTAAGGAACTTCTGGGATAGTTGTGTGTCTTCTTGTGAGTAAGAAGGAAGGGGAAGTCAGTGCACAAAATCAACCTGGTAGAAAATACTGTTACCACAGAATCTACCGCTAAGGAGAGCTTGGCCCATGGAGGGAGGTCAAGGAGCCTGCGGGGGTTACAGCCCAGGAGCAATCTTGAGGGGAAAAGGCTCACTGGATATTGCAAACATGTAGTCCATCCTCTCCCCGTAAGACTTGTTTGAGCGTAGATTTTACACTTCTAGGAGGCTGAATCCAAGAAAAAGATATAATGTAAAATTAACAGGCAAAGAGACCAGTAAAGTGTATATTTAAAGGAAAATAATGACTTGATAAGATGGCTATAAATATTCATGCAATTGCAAAAGCTGACTTTCAAAAATAGAAGAAAATAGGAATTTCCCTGGTGGTCCAGTGGTTAAGACTCCACGCTCCCAATGCAGGGGGCCCAGGTTCAATCCCTCGTCAGGGAACTAGATCCCACGTGCTGCAACAAAGACACGGTGCAGCCAAATAAATAAATGTTAAAAAAAAAAAAAACAGAAGAAAATACATTTAAACATACTTAAAACTAATATTATGAAACTAAAATTCCTGAGTCGGGGCAGAGTGGTATCTTGCATGGAAAGTGGGGAGGAAAAGTATGCTGAAGGTCTCTTTTTGCTCAGCTCAAAAGAACTCTTCAGGTTAATAAGTCTATGTGTACTTTCAAACTTAAGGGTAATCATTAGCAGAATGACAACAGAACATAAAGACACCAAAGCATCACAGAAGAAAAGGAACAAACAGAATATGACAAATTCAGCAACTAATAGGGAAAGGATATATGTCATAAGGCCATATTTACCAGCAGTCACAATAAATGTGACATAATTCTCCTGTTAAAAAGAAAGAATTTTTAATTATGTCAAACCAACGCATTGTACCAGGCATTTCTCAAGGACAAAATGGCATAGAGATCTTAAAATGCTGGGATGAACAAAAGAAAATATGTGTCAACAATTATCAAAGGGGACAAAAATATGTTTCTGCTGCTAAAAGGTACAATTTGTTAAAAGATAAATCACCAGTCTTAATGTGCATTGAATATATCAAAGTAACTTTTAAAATAAAGCAGCATTTAACAAAACATGATTATAATGTGAGAAATCAGCACATCTTACTTAGAAATGACAAGATCACATTGATTTAAGACAAGTGTTAAATTACACGATTAAAAAGTAATTAACAGAGACAAAAATATAACAGAAGTGTTTTGTAATCTCAAGATAGAGGTCTTTTTTTTTTTTTTTTAATATTTATTTAGGCTGCACTGTGTCTTAGTTGCAGCATGCATGCAGGATCTAGTTCCCTGACCAGGGATGGAAACTGGGCCCCCTGCATTGGGAGCGTGGGGTCTTAACCACTGGACCGCCAGGAAAGTCCGAGAAAGTCTTTTTAAGCATGATCTAAATTTTGAAAGCCATAAAGGAAAAGTTCTGAAATTTTTAACTACATAAAAATCTAAATGTCTATATGACAAATCAAACAAGAGACTGGGAGAAATTATTTTCAACGCATAAAACAGGAAAATAACAAATATTTATTTGATATGGATATATAAAGAGTTCTAGGACAACCGGCAGTCCAGGGAGCGGGACCCATCGGAATCGCTGGGCGGCCGGGACTCGTCGCCGGACCCCCTGGCGCAGGGCCTGGTCTGGATCCTCTTGGCGCGCATTTCTTCACTGGGGGCCTCCGACTGGGGACCAGGGACCAGGCAACTTTTTTTCCGAACGTTCCTGGGCGCGGTACGACTGCCAGGGAAGGGATGGAATTCTCTTCCAAGTTTCACCGCGGGCCGCCCTCAGCCCGGGAGAGCAAACTGAGCAATTTTTGCCCTGTCCTCTTGGGTCGATAGCACACCCTTTGCGCAGGAAGAAAGTTTCCTTTTTTCCTCCCTCCCTGACGCCACAATGTTTTCATAAATGAAACAAGTAAAAGTATGATAATATTTAAAATAAACCTATACCTATTTTTTAAAAGTTCTAAAAACCTCATAAGAAATATATTAAACACGATGAGGATATGGGGAGGGGGAGGGGTGAGCTGTGACAGGGCGAGAGAGAGGCATGGACATATACACACTACCAAACGTAAGGTAGATAGCTAGTGGGAAGCAGCCGCATAGCACAGGGAGATCGGCTCAGTGCTTTGTGACCACCTAGAGGGGTGGGATACGGAGGGTGGGAGGGAGGGAGACGCAGGAGGGAAGAGATATGGGAACATATGTATATGTATAACTGATTCACTTTGTTATAAAGCAGAAACTAACACACCATTGTAAAGCAATTATACCCCAATAAAGATGTTAAAAAAAAAGAAATATATTAAACACGAATATAAAAAGGGAAACATATATAGATATTTTATTAAATTAAAAATTAAAATAGCTAATAAATGAGTGAAAAGCTGATGAACTTTATTGATCAGAGAAATGCAAAATAGAGTAATGAGATAGCATTTTCTCAGTTGTCAGTAACTGACAGCATCCAGTGTCAGAAAAAATGTGTAGAAATGAGCACGCCTGTGCTACTGTGCAGGGACTACCGTGCAGGGACTGCTGTGCAGGGACTACTGTGGAGGGACTACTGTGGAGGGACTACTGTGCAGGGACTGCTGTGCAGGGACTACTGTGCAGGGACTACTGTGGAGGGACTGCTGTGCAGGGACTACTGTGGAGGGACTACTGTGCAGGGACTACTGTGCAGGGACTACTGTGGAGGGACTACTGTGCAGGGACTGCTGTGCAGGGACTACTGTGCAGGGACTACTGTGCAGGGACCACTGTGCAGGGACTCTGAAGCGCCGCAACCCTTCTGAGGAGCAATTTTATGTATCTATTCACATCTTAAGTCTGCACGCCTAATGATCTAACAACCTCACTCTCACAGAACTATCTTATGGAAATATATGCACTTCTGAACAAAAATACATGTGCAAGGATATCATTGCAGCACCGTTTGTAATGGCAAAAGGTTGGGGGAAAACTAACTGTTCATCAACTCAAAATCGACAAATTATGAAATATTCACAAAATGAAATATTCTCCAGTCATTAAGATGAATGATGAAGAGCTGTATGTTCCAGGTCTAAAAATACATACCTGTGGTATGATTATTGCTAAGAAGATAATTTTGTGATTACTGTGATACAATTCTCTGGGAGGGAAATGTGTGTGTGTGTGTATTTATATAAGTTTTTAAAAATCAGAAGAATACACAGAAGACTGCTAACCATAACAGGGCACACGCTATTAACTGATAATCTAACATCCATTTCCAATCACTTTCTTCTTTGAATACATCCACTTTTTAAAGTCTGGAAAAGCTAAATGCTCACATTCCAACCTCTTTTGCACATAGGAGTGGCTACGTTCTAACCAATAATAAAAGCAATTTCAGGTTTCCTGGACGTTTTTTGGAAAGCTCTTGAATAAGCGCTGACAACGGGATAAAGGGAGAGGCAAGAGAAGCACTTCCAGAATGGTGGATTAAGAACTCTGAAAATCTGCTCCTTCATAACTGTGATGAAAACACTACCAAAATGTCAAAATAAAGAAAGATGAACACTGCCTCGGAAAACTGCAGGACATCATCAAGAATACCCACGTATGCATAATGGAAGCCTCTGGAGGAGAGAAAAGAAGAAGGGGAGAGAAAGACTATTGGAACAAATAACTGCTAGAAACTTCCAAAGTCGAAGACAAACATTCATCTGCATATGCAAGAAACTTAACAAACTCCAAGGAAAATAAACTGGAGTGCCACACCTACACACCTCATGGTCACACTGTCAGAGACAAAGACAAAGAGGGAACCGTGGAAGCAGCAGGAGAAAGTGAACCCCATGTGTAAGCAATCCTCCATAAAATAACAGTTGACTTCTCACCAGAAACTGGAGGCCAGAGGCAGTGAAATGACATAATCCAAGTGCAGAAAGAAGACAGTTGACCCTTGAGCAATGCTGGGGTTAGGGGTTCCCACTCTCCACACAGTCAAAAATTCGCATGTAACTTATAGATGCTCCTCTGTACACTCGATTCCTCCATATCCCTGGTTCCAAATCAACCAACTGCACATCGTGTAGCACGGTAGTATTTACTATTTTGTATTGCGGTATATTTGCTGCACAGTAGTATATAAGTTACAGGTGTGCAATATCATGATTCACATTTTTGAAGGTTACACTCCATTTATAGTTATTATAAAATATTGTCTATATTCCCTGTAGCTTCTTTTATACCTAATAATCTGTACCTTTTACTCCCCTCCCCCTTTATTGCTCCTTCCCCCTTCCCTCTCCCCGCTGGAAACCACTAGTTTGAGTATTTACTATTTTTAAAAATTCACAAAGGGCTTCCCTGGTGGTCCAGTGGCTAAGACTCTGTGCTCCCAATGCAGGGGGCCTGGGTTCGATCCCTGATCAGGGAACTAGATCCCACATGCCACAACTAAGATTTCACATGCTGCAGCTAAAAATCCCACATGCTGCAACAAAAACAGAAGATCCCGCCAGCCACAACTAAGACCCAGCACAGCCAAATAAATAAATAAATATTTTAAAAAACCATAAAACAAAACAAAAAAAATCCACACATAAGCAAGTGGACCCACACGTGTTGCTCACCCATGTTGTTCATGCGTCAACTGTACTGTCAGTCAAGAATTCTATATCCAGAAGTACAAGCCTTCAAAAAAGAAGGAGAGGGGGCTTCCCTGGTGGCGCAGTGGTTGAGAGTCCGCCTGCCGATGCAGGGGACACGGGTTCGTGCCCCAGTCCGGGAAGATCCCACATGCCGTGGAGCGGCTGGGCCCGTGAGCCATGGCCACTGAGCCTGCGCGTCCGGAGCCTGTGCTCCGCAACGGGAGAGGCCACAACAGTGAGAGGCCCGCGTACCGCAAAAAAAAAAAAAGAAGGAGAGATTCAAACATTCTCAGATAAACCCAAATTGAGAGAATTCACCACTAGCAGGCCTGCCTTACAAGAAATCTTAAAGGGAGTACTTCAGGCTAAAATGAAAAGATACTAGACAGTAATTTAAATCCACATGAAAAATGGAAATTGACAGTAAAAGTAACTACATATGGCATAAATGAATTTTCATTTGTAACTCTTTTCTTCTATCTAATTTAAAACACATAACTCAATAATTATAAAAGTGTCAATAGACTTACTATGTATAAAGATGTCATTTGTATGACAAAAATTACACAAAAGCGGGAGAGAGAACAAGGTCAAATTGGGGCAAATTTTGAATAATATTGAAATTAAGTTGGTATTAATAAAACTAGATCATTTTAAGTTAAGATGGTCATTGTAGTCTCCAGGGCAACCAATAAGAAAATAACTCATAATTATAATATAATAATATATAATTTATAGTCTCTATTATAATACATTAATTATACTATAAAGTAATGTAATGTATATGAATATATAGCTTAAACAAAGAATGGAATTAAAATAGCATATTTGAAAATATCAATTTCATACACACACACACACACACACACACACACACACACACACACACATGAATAGAGGTTAGAGGACCAAAGAAGACATCAGACACACATAAAACGAATAGAAAAATGGTAGATGTAAATCTTACCTTATCAGTAACTTTATTAAATGTAAACAGACTATACACTCAAATCAAAGGCAGAGATTGGCAGAATGGATGTTTTTTAATGATTTTTTTCACACGATCTACAAGACATACATTTTAGATTCAAAGACAGCAAAAGGTTGAAAGTAAAGGATAGAAAAAAGTGTTATGCAAACAGTAACCAAAAAGAGCTGAAGTTCTATAGTAATATCCGACAAAATAGATTCTATGACAAAAATTATTGCTGGAGACAACAAGGATATTTTGTTATGATAAAAGAATCAATCCATCAGGAAGATACAGCAATTATGAATATACAGGTACCTAACAACAGAGCCCCAAAATTTAGATTAATCAAAAACTCAGATAATTGAAAGGAGAAATAGACAATTCATCGATACTAGCTAGAGACACCAACCTTCCCTTTCACTAATGTATATAGAGAACAACTAGGCAAAATATCAGCAAGGAGATAAACGACTTGACCAACAATAAAGCCCAACTCGATTTAATAGTCATCTAGAGCAAGGGCTCCCAACCTCCGGGCCATGGACCGCTACCGTCCATGGCCTGTTAGGAATGGGGCTGCACAGCAGGAGGTGAGTGGTGGGCAAGTGGCTGTATTTATAGCTGCTCCCCATCGCTCCCATTACCGCCCGAGCTCCGCCTCCTGTCAGATCAGTGGTGGCATTAGAATCTTGTAGGAGCGCAAACCCTGCTGTGAACTGCACATGCAAGGGATCTAGGTTGCGCGCTCCTTATGAGAACCTAATGCCTGATGATCTGAGTTGGAGCTGAGGCGATGATGCTAGCGCTGGGGAGTGGCTGCAAATACAGATTATCATTAGCGGAGAGCTTTGACTGCACAGAGACCATAATAAATCAACTGCTTGCAGACCCATATCAAAACGCTATCAGTGAGCGGCAAGTGAAAACAAGCTCAGGGCTCCCACTGATTCTGCATTACTGTGAGTTGTATAATTATTTCATTATATATTACAATGTAATAATCATAGAAATAAAGTGCACAATAAATGTCATGCGCTTGAACCATCCCGAAACCATCCCCCCTCCCCGGTCTGTGGAAAAATTGTCCTCCACAAAAGTGTTCCCTGGTGCCGAAAAGGTTGGGGACCGCTGATCTATAACACACTTCACCCATCAGCAGTGACATATACATTCTTCTCGAGGACACATGGAACATTCTCCAGGACAGCCTGTGGATTAGGCTGTAACTTAGGATCTCAATAAACGTAAAGACATTGAGTTCATACAAGGTATATTCACTGACCACAAGAGAATAAAATGAAATATCAATAACAAGGAAATTTTGAAAAGTAAAAAATATGTGAGAAGTAGACAATACACTTCTAAATAACAAGTGGGTGAAAGAAGAAATCACTAAGCAAGTTAGAAAATATTTTTTGGTGAATGAGACTGAAAACACAACATGTGAAAACATAGGAGATGCAGCCAAAGCACTGCTTAGAGGAAAACTTATACCTGTAATGCATATACCATTTATACCTGTAAACACCTACATTAAATAAGAAGAAAGATCTCAAATCAATAACTTAACTTTCCATCCTAATTAAGTAGAAGCAGAAGAGCAAGTTAAACCCAAAGCAAGCAGAAGGGAAGATGTAATAAATTCTAGAGTAGAAATCAATTGAATAGGAATACAAAAACAATAGAGAAAAAATTTAAATCAAAATTGATGATTTGAAAATATTATTTTAACATATATGGCTAGAATGATCATGAAAAAAAGAGGGATGATTCAAATCCTTAAAATCAGGAATGAGAGTGAGAGCATCACAAGTGACCTTACAGAAATAAAAACATGATTCTACGGGATACTATACGGGATGCTACAAGCACCTGTGTGCCAGCAAAATAGATAACCTAGAAGAAATGGACCAATTCCTAGAAAACCAACACATTTCTAGACCAGCTGCCAAAACAGACTTAAGAAGAAAGAGAAAATCTGAATGTACCTATAATGTTAAGAGATTGAATAAGTAATCAAAAAACTTCCAGCAAGGAAGATTCCAGGCTCACATGACTTCATGGTGAATTCTACTAAATGTTTAAAGGAAAATTAATACCAATTGTTCACACACACTTCCCAGCTCATTTTAAGAGAGTTGTATTACCCAGTTACCAGAACCAGACACAGATATCATAAGAAAAAAATACAATGTCTCTTATGACTACACACTCAAAAGTTCTCAGCAAAATACTAGCTAACCAAATCCAGCAACACATAGAACAAATTATATGGCACGACCAAGTAGGATTTATCTCAGCAATGCTAGGTTGATTTAACATATAAAAGTCAATGTAATGCACAATACTTACACAGCGAAAGACAAAAGCTGCATGATCATCTCAATGGATGCAGAAATACTTTTGACAAAATTCAACACCTTTTCATCACAAAAACACTACACAAGCTAAGAATATGTGGGAACTTCCTCAAGCAGATAAAAGGCATCTACTAAAAACTCACAGGTAACATTATACTCAATGGTGAAAGATTGCTTTCTCCCTAAGACCAGGAACAAGACAAGAATGCCCGCTCTCACCACTTCTACTCAACAGAGCCCTGGAGGTGCCCGAGCAATCACGCAAGAGAAAGAAATGAAAGATGTTCAAACTGGAAACAAAAAAGTGAAACTGTGTCTATTCGTAGATAATGTGATCCTGTATATAGGAAGTCCTAAGGAGTGTATAAAAACGATTAGAACTGTATGAGTTCAGCAAGGTTGCAGAATGCAAGGTCAGTATACAAAATTCAGCTGTATTTCTAGACACTACCAATGAACTATGCATAAGTGAAGTGAAGAAAAAGCTCCATTTACAATAGCATCAAAAAACAAAATAGGAAGAAATTAACAAAAGAGGTATAAAACTTGAACACTGAAAACTATAAAACCTCACTGAAGTAAATTAAATCTAAATACATGGAAAGACTTTCCCCCTCTGTGGATCAGAAGACTTAATATTGTACCATTGTTAAGGTGGTGCTATGGGCTGAATTGTGTGTCCCTCCCCTCCGCCAAATCCATATGTTGGACTGCTAACCCCCAGCACCTCAGAACGTGACTGTATTTGGAGACAGGGCTTTTAAAGGGGTGAGTAAGTTGAAATTAGGCATTAGGGTGGGTCCTAATGCAATCTGGTCTGTGTCCTTATAAGAAGAGGAGATTAGGATCCACAGAGACGGGGGGACCTGCGCACAGAGGAGAGGCCATGTGAAGAGGTAGCAAGAGGGGTGCTGCCTGCATGCCAAGGAGAGAGCCCTCAGAAGAAAGCAAACCTGCCAACACCTGATCTTGGACGTATCTTCCAGAACCGTGAGAAGAAATTTCTATTGCTTATGCCGCCCAGTCTACGGTGCTTTGTTACGGCGGCCGCAGCAAACTCATACAGACAGCTCTTCTCTCAAAGTGATGGACAGACTTACTGCAATCCCTTTCAAAATCCCACTTATCTGTTTTGTAGGCATTGACAAACTAATCCTAAAATTCATATGGAAATGCAAGAAGTTCAGAATACCTTCTTTAAAAATCTCTAAAAAGAAGAACTAACTTAAAGAACTCACTTCCTAACTTAAAAGCTTAACACAAAGCTACAGTTATCAAGACACTGTGGAACTGGCATAAGGATAGACATACAGAATAATGGAATAGAATTGAGAGTCTGGAAGTAAACCCTCACATCTGTGGTCAACTGACTTTTGACAAAAGTACCAAGACAGTTGGCACTCTTGGGGATTTCCCCATTCCTGAAGTTTGCTCTTTTCAACAAATGGTGTTGGGACAAAGGCTGCCCATATGCAAAGGACTAAGTTGGACCCGATCTCTTACCATATACAAAACAGCTCAAAATGGATGGTACACGTAGAAGAAAACCTCAGAATAAATCTTCATGAACTTAGATTAGGCAATGATTTCTTAGATACGAACCAAAGCACAAGTGACAAAAGAAAAAATAGATCAACTTGACTTCATCAAGATGTAAACCTTTTGTGCTACTGAGGACATCAGCAAGGAAGTAAAAAGACAACCCACAGGACGGGAGAAAATACTTGCAAATTCTATACCCAACGGGGACTTGTACCCAGAATAAACCATTTGGATGCAACTTCTCTGAAACATGTTTCCTCTGAGTTGTCAAAGTCCATGGTTTCCCTACACAATATTCCTTCTATGCCATTCAAAGTATTGCAGGGTAGCTTTTTAAAAGATATCTGCCATTCTTCCAGGACTTTATTTCAAGTTGCTGCCACTGATTCTGCCAGTGTTGAAGGTGTGGCTCCCCCCAGGCCATGCCAGGGCACAGGAAGTTATTTTAAGTACACTTTAACCAAGATACGTGTTTACATGTGCCTTTTAAATGTAGGCACAGGTCTGATACACAGAATCAAAGTAAGTGCAAAAGAAATCTTTTAGTAGGTATAAAAGAAAGATGAGAAATAATACAAAAGTCGGCAGCAGTTTTTCTTTCTTAATGGGACTGAAAATAGGAGAACTACCGTGGTAGGGAGAGTCTGTACGCTCACATCTTGCTTTATCCAGTTCTGCATTGTTTGATCTGTTACAAGGAGCATGTCTTAATTTCCTAATTGAGATGATATTTGTAATCTTTATAAACAATTGTTTAACTTCAATAAGGCCTGTCCATATTGTTCTACTAGTAAGTTCTATCAAAATTTCAAAGTCCAGATAATTCCCTAACAATTTAAAGTATCCCAGACAATAGAAAAAGATGGAGAGAATTGTAACCGTCTCTAGAGTTAGCACAGCTCTCAGCAGGTAATAAAACAGAAGAAACTGAGCCCAGTTTTGTCTGTGGCTATAGATGCACAACTACTGAAAACACTATTAACAAGTTAAACCCGCGAGCGTGTAAAGAGTATCGTTCCATGAAAATCTTGGCTGTGAAGCGGAACTGTAAGACTGCTTTTATACGAAACAATGTTTTCATCCAGCATCATACCAGCAGGTTTAAGGAGAAAAGTCCTAGGATTGTCTCAATTAAAAAGATATTTCATTACCTCAGCACTCATCCCTGCTAAACACTCCTTGCTAACTAGAGAAAGAAGAAAATCATCCCAATGTGATTGTCTCTTTGCTACAACCAAACAACAATAGACTTGATGGAGAAGTACCCATTCCCGCCAGGCACAAGGCAAGGCCACCTCTGTCATCCCAATTAGTCAACATTGTCCGAGAAGGTGCAGGCAACTGAATAAGATCCAAGACAAATAAAAAGGTCTTTTGCTTCTGCAAAGAAGGACTCAGCAATATCCTTACTCTCCAAAGACATCTGTACCTGCATTTAGAATTTGTTGCTGTTTGGCCCTCCAAGGGCATTTCCACAGAGGACCTAGAATAGTACGGCCTGGCCCCAGACCACCCAGGCTGCACCCCTGTGAGGTCTAGGTTCACCTGCGCCTGCCCTTGGGCCCCTTTGCAGGATGCACACGCTCAGATAAGCTGCCAGGTGTAGTTATTCTCAGCCAACGGGGGCCAGAGGGCCTTCTCTGCCTCAAACGTCTGCTGTCCTCGCGACCGCCAGTCAGGGCTTGAACTGGAGCCCCAGGGAAGGCTGACCCTGCCCAACCCTCAGCACCAGCAAGAGGGACAAACCAAGAAGAAAAATGCCGCGTGGACCCGGATGTCTGTCTGGCAGGCCTGGCAGGGTGGAAGAGGGCAGAGGGGGGTCAAGGTTGCTCAGTCTCCATCCTGCGGAATGCGCCCTGCAGCCCCACACCAGCCCCTGGGAGGAACGAGCAGAGCCCACGCAAGCTGGCAGGGCCTGCCGCCCAGCAGCTCACGGGCACAAAACAGGCCCGAGACTCCTGCCAAGGCCAATGCCCCTACATGGCACAATAAGTTAACAAGTCCAACACCAGTGACATGGCTGCAGGTCTAGACGCAGAAAAATCACATTGCTAGCAAACTGGGTGGGAAAGTGGGTTAAAATTCAGTATGTGGAATGCAGCCTCGGTTTGACATAAATAAATATACAGAAGGTGATTTTTGTGCACAAAGATAAGGTATGTTAAAACATAAAGTCTACCAAAACAGTTCATTGATTTAAACACAATAAAAATCCTAACGTATTTTTTTTTAATTTGAAGAAATGATTCTAAACAGTGATTATCCCCTAATTTTCTACATTAAAAATGTAGTTAAGTTTTTCAAAATTGGTCAACTCTTTTCTTTTTCTTTCTTTTTCTTTCTTTTTCTTTCTTCTACTGAATTTGCCAGTTGATCTGACAAAGTGGAATAAATGTCAGATGCTGCATTTTCCTTCTCTGGCTTATGAATTTGGCTGTTGGTGATTCAGTGCCACTGGGGCTGCTCAGACAAACCTGCTCAGAGGTGAGACCTGCACCAGAAGATCAGGCACTCTGCCATGGAGACTGTCAGCACATAATTGATGTTGCCTTACGTAAATCCTACCCCAAACAAACCCATGTAAACAGGACCGTACTCCTTCTTGTCCAATCAGTGTCAAAGGGAGGACAGGCCATCACCCCGTGTTCTGAGGTGTGGGTTGGTGGAGCTCCCCTGGATGCCGAGTTTACTGACATTGGTGCAGGTGTCAGTAGCCAGTGCTGGCAGAGCCCAGGCGTGGCCAAGTGGGTGCCTGGATGGAGTTCTAAGCGGCAAACACTGAAGGGATCGGCCTTTGAAATGGTGGCCAACAGCAGCTAATAATAAACTAATATCTTGGGCCAGAGGAAAAGGAAGGTGACATTGGTTGGCTGGTCACCCTCCTTCTCAAGGATGCGCTATAAGAGCTGTACCTCTCCCCAGGAGCGTCCGCATGAGTCGGCAGATCCCCGGAAGGCACCATGGCCGCCCTGGGCATCGTGGTCGCCCTGCTGGTGTGGATGGCCACCCTGCTGCTCATCTCCATCTGGAAACACATCTACAGCAGCTGGCAACTGCCCCCTGGCCCTTTCCCACTGCCCATCGTTGGGAACATTTTCCAGTTGGAATTTAAGGATATTCCCAAGTCCTTCACCAGGGTAAGAGAAATATTGTTGGTTTGAGGGAGGAGCATTCAGGAATTAGATGTAATATGTGTGCATTCAATTCACTCTCAGACAAATTGTAATTCGATACCAGCTTGTTATGAGTTCGCTGAATTACCAGTAGCACCCAAGAGTGATATTCAAAATATTTAGCTAGTGTTACAGCTCGGGTATGGAGCTCAGTGGGCCTTGGCCATGGCTGGCCCCGAAGGCCCTTGCTCGAGCGAAGCGTTAACTGCCGTGCTGTCGTTGGGTGGCTTGGCCAGGGCAGTGTGGCCGGGGCTGCTGCTCTTTGTCACTGGGATGCAAGGAGGGACACGCGTTGAGACCAGACGCACACTAGCTGCGCGTCAACCTGCAGCACTCCGTAGCCGCCAAAGAACAGGGGGAAAAGTGAAGTGTTTGACCCCCCCCCACCCACTAAGATTGCTGTGAACAGTGAACGAGCTAACAAATCTAAAAACAAAATGCGTTAATGAGTCTATTAAATGAGCTAGTAAAAGAACGCCACAGGGCACGGAGCCGCTCCGAAGGCGTTGACGAGCTTCCGGCAGAGGAAGACGTGCTCGGGCCTCCGAACAGTATGGCTCCGGGGCCTCCAGCAGCGTCCTGGGGTCCGGGACCTTGACTGGGGACAGCAGACAGGGGTGGGGGTGGGGGTGGGGGGTGGGGCGGATATGGGCAAAGGGGCCTCAGGGGGAACAAGAGGAATCGGCCTTCCCAGTTACTTGTTCCCCGGAGGGAGGGCAGCTAGGCACACCCAGGTGCGCCGTGCGCTGGAGGTGTTCCCGGCAGAAGAAGCCTCTAGGGAGGTCTTCCCCAGATCACTCTGGGTTCTCCTGGTCAACAACAGCGACCTTGGGGGGCACGTTAAAGCGAGGCATGTTCCCCAAGTCCGCGGTGGCTTCACTCCCCGGCCTGGTGGCCTCCGCAGCTGGCAGAGCGTTTCGGCCCGGTGTTCACCCTGTACCTGGGCTCACGGCGCTTCGTGGTCCTGCACGGCTACAAGGCCGTGAAGGAGGTCCTGCTCGACTACAGGAATGAGTTTTCTGGCAGAGGAGAAATCCCCGCGTTCCGGGTGCACCAGGACAAAGGTGCGTCCTACTTGGGGGGGGGGGCGGTGCTTGTGGGGTGGGGAAGATGCTGGGGGGAGGTACCGAGATAACAGTAACAACATGCTAAAGACAGAAAGGTGAAGCGATCCGCAGACAACTCGGGTGAAGGTTGGTGCATTCACTCACTCAGTCATTGCTCTGCACCTTCTGATGGACCCAGAGTGGACAAGACCTGGAGCACCCACCCTCCGGCCAGCAGGACAGACGTGTTCATAGAGAAATAGGACCCAGGGAGCTGCTTCTGACGGCTGGGCCGGGCCTCCCCCCGCAGACCTTCCCGCCTCCCTGGGCCCTCAGTCTCCCCTGGGAGCTCTTTCCAGTCACAGTTTCAACTACTCGTGGGTGTTGGGGCTCCATCCACCGAGGGCCCCTCACCTACGATGGGCACCCCGCTTCTCCATCGAGGGGGCCTCCCGATGTCCTACCTGGGGCTGTTCTTAGACCAGGAAGGGGGTGTTGAGACTTCCCAGTGACCCCGTCTCCCCAGGCTCACCTCTTTCCTCTGCCCCTCCCCCCTCCAGTGTCTCCAGAGCCCCTGAGTTCCCCTCCGGCAGGCGGAGGAGGCCTTGGCGGGGCAGGGGTGGGGTGGGGTCTAACTGGTCTTTATCTGAGTGTTTTCCAGACTCCTGACTTCAGACTCCACCTTCCGCGTCTCCCAGGAGGTCCTGGAGCCTGGGCGGGGGTGCCCCTCCCCCACCTCTGAGCTCTGAAAGCTCCCTGCCCCACCTGCTGTCCTCCAGCCTCACCTGCTTGGCCTTTGTCATTTGCTCCCTGGTGTTTGAGATCCAAAGCAGATGAGAAGGAAACAGTGTCCCACCAACCCAGCAAAACTTGGAAGCCTCTAGCGCTTCCTGAGTCAACTTTGGTGATGAGCCTCTAGAAAACTTTTATTCATTTTATGTAGAATTTTCAAACTGATGTGCTTACAGTTGTATACGGGCTCCTTGCCTTATTTTTCCAGTCTGCATTTCCGAGGTTATATCCTGCCACAACCAATGGCGGTTGATTGTCCCTCTTAGGTATTGTGGGTGGCTTTGTTATTGGGGGCGGCTCAAAGCAAAATTAACCACCCTAATCTTTGTCATTAACACAAGAGGAGACTTACTGGAGGAGAGCCCCAGGAGAGCAGGAGTTCTGGGGCCAGAGAGCTCCATCCTGGCTCTGGGGACCCTTTATCTGCCAGCCCTGGTCCAAGTCATGGGCCCCTGAGAGCAGTCAGGCAGGGGCCAGCATCCACCTCCTGCAGGTGGGACACAAGGGGCTTGCCTGCCTCCTGCCTGAGGGCTCCAAAGTGCTGTTTTTGTATGTCCCACACGGCCCAGGGCTGACCCTGAGCCTCAGCCAGGCCCTGGACCAGGGCTGCATTTGGTCCCCAGGAATAATGACGTGAGCATTGGTGACTACCAGTAGTGTGGAGCAGCGGCTGCGTATTAAAGTGCCAAGGGGGCCGCACCCATCCTTTCAGTCAATCTTCACAAAGCTCTGGGAGAGGAGATTTGTTGCCCCATTTCAGCCTGTTTGGATCCCGAATGATGGTGCGCCTCTGGGTTCTGTCTCTTCCTCTCTCCATCTCTGTGTCTCTCTGACTCTGTCTCTTTCGCTCTCCATCTCTGTCTCTGTCTTTCTGTCTCTGTATCTCTGTCTCCCTCTGTCTCTTCTCACATTTTTCTGTATCTTCCACCTTTTCTTGCTACACAGTTCTTGCCAGAACATTTTAAAATTAACTGCTTCTCTGCCCCTCCCTCCTTAACCACCCCTTCTCCTTATCACATGCCGTTCAGGGTGGTCCCCCAGCGCCTCTCCTCCTGCCTTCCTTCTGGCTTCTCTGGTCCTCAGGACTAGGGGCACAGCCTCTGCTCTGTCCTCTGGCCTCCTCAGCACACGCTCCCTGGTCCCTGCCACCGCTTGCTTGTCTGCCCTGTGCCCTGGGTCAGCAACTTGGAAGGCTGGAGCTGCCCGAGGCCTGGCCGGGCTGACGGCATAGACACCCGCGAGTTTGGAGCGTCCCTCCCCTGGGTTCCCTCTTGGGCTGCTGTGCCACGTACCCAGCATCCACTTGGCCCGTTATGCAGTGCCCCACAGGAATCGGCACCAGGATACCTGAACACAGGACCCTGAACTCAGTGTCACCTGTGCTTTTAACCTGGTGAACGGCACCTGTAAATGGGTCTTCTTGGTGCCCACACACCCATCAGTAGTCATGCTGTCCATCCCCGGGCTTGACTCCATGGCAGCCTCCTTGGGTCACATCCCTATCCTCCCACCCCTGCCTGTGCTTCCCCTGCAGACCGTCCAGGTGTCCCTTTGGGGTAGAATGAAGCCCTCCTCCGCTATACCTCTCAGGTCCAGCCAGACTTCCTTCTGGAATGTCCGGGGCCATGGCTTTCCTCAGGCCTCCACGTGCAGGAGGGAACCAGATCAAGATCTTCCCGGATCCGGAGGTCTCCGTGGTCCGGGGGCCCTGTGACCTCAGATTTTAGTAAGGACTTGCTGTGAAGCCACAGAGTGTGAGCTGAGGTGTCTATAGTGTGAGGGTAAAAAAATCATTGGAAACAGGATGGCTTCAAGGAAATTAGTCAGTAAACAGGAAAGAGGCAGAGGTTTTTCTCAGTGGTCAGGTGTGGTTTCCCTCCTGTGGGGAGGACACAAGGCAGAGTGGGGAAAGCAAGCAGGCTGGTGGTTGCAGAGCTTACAGGGGCAACGGAGAAAGCCAGCCGGCCCCAACGGCTTCTCTCCAAACCCAAGCATCTGTCACTGCGCGGGTCAGTGCGGCCCCTGGTCCCTCCCGCGCAGAGCGCAGCGCAGGGCGCCCATCACTCCTGCCCCTTTCTCCTGAGAGGACAGTTTGCAGTGACAGCCTGCTGCTCCCTCTTCCTTAGGGATTATTTTCAATAATGGACCGACCTGGCAGGACACCCGGCGGTTCTCCCTGACCACCCTCCGTGACTTCGGGATGGGGAAACAGGGCAATGAGCAGCGGATCCAGAGGGAGGCCCAGCTCCTGCTGGGGGCGCTCTGGAAGACCCATGGTGCGTACAGCCTGGCCTGGGCCCCACGACCCCTGGCGACCGAGGCAGCTCCCCACGTTGGCCCCCAGACGCCACTTCACAAGCTGGTTTCCCCTCTAACCCAGGGAGCGGGCGTGGTCATCAAGGGTGCCGCTGGTGTGTCCTGAATAACTGACAAGTGAAGAAAACCCGAGTGGTTCCCAGTCACCACCTCCCGAGAATTCTCACAGTCCTAGGGTGTCTCTTCACAAGCACTGGAAACGGCCCTCCTGCCACACCCACGAGCGAAGCGCCCTGATGGCTCCCCTGTTTTCCAGGCCAGCCCTTCGACCCCACCTTTGTCATCGGCTTCGCGCCCTACAACGTCATCTCCGACATCCTCTTCCACAGACGCGCTGACTACAACGACAGGACGGCCCTGAGGATGCTGAGTCTGTTCAATGAGAACTTCTACCTGCTCAGCACACCCTGGATCCAGGTGAAGCACTTCCCTCCCTCTCGCCTGGTCTGCACCCGGCTTCAGTCGAGGGTTTACAGCAGGGAAAGGATAAGAAGGGGTACTTGTGTGTGCGGACAGACAGGCACACAAGACTAGAGAGCCTGAGCGCTCCTTCGGGACACTTCCACGGGGCCCGCCTTTCCCCCTTGCTAACCGCAGGACACTTACCATTTCACTCTTTAAAATCAGTCCTCACCAGGCACACGGTACCTCTGCCTATGTGCTCGCATTCCCACCACGGAACTCACACGACCTCGTAGAGTGGTGCCCAGAAAGATACTTTCAGCCAAAATATTCTAAACAATACAATAGTGACAGCCATCAGTTCAGGTTTGGAGAAGGTTGTCAGCCTAGTACGCCAAATGCTATTGCATCTGGAAAAAATATATATAGTAAGAAAATTCTCTCCCTCCCTCCCTCTCTCTCTAGCTTTATAATAATTTCTCAGGCTGTATACGTTACCTGCCTGGAAGCCATAGAAAACTAATGAAAAATGTGTCTGAAATAAAAGAGTACGCTCTAGAAGGAGTGAAGGACCACCAGAGGTCGCTGGAGGCCAGCTGCCCCCGAGACTTCACTGACACCATGCTGTTGGAAATGGAGAAGGTACCCTCACAGCTCTCAGCGTCCAGACCAGGCGGAGCCGGGCACTCAGCCGTTGTGAGAGGGTCTGCGGGGGCAGGGCGCATCTTTCAGATTTGTATTATGACCTGCACTGCAGTGTCCACGCCGCCCACATCGTGTACATTCTGATGCTCTTAGTTTTATACAAGTGCACTGGCTTGAGCGTGACCACCACACCTCGACACACGGCCAGCCTTCCTGGCCGCCCTAGGCTCCACTGTACTGTCCACTGTGCCGGCCCACAGGATGGCCTTTCTTGGGGAAGCCATCAGGGGGCTGTGGGACCGGGTGAGTGGGCCCCTCACGTAGGCTCCCTCCAGCCCAGCCTCTTAACCACTTCTGATCAACTGACTAATGACCACATGTCACCTGGGGAGAGGCCCTCGGTGCTCCTCGTTAGCACGTAACCCCCACGTCGTGCACGGACTAAGGGGGCCCGGGCCCTCCCGGCACCACCTCTCTGGCACCCCCCGGGTCGCCCGCCCAGATCAGTCAAGCTTCTCTTCCTTCCTCGGCATCACACGTGGCTCCAGAGGCACACGTGAGCTCCACACCTGCCTCCCGGAAGGCTGCCCTTGGAGTCCGAGAGTCTCTCCTCCCACCCCTCCCACCTCCCACCCTATGCCCAGCTCCCCTGTGACTTCCCTGCCTCCTGGGACCTAAGGCAGCGGCCGTGGGGTGGAATGAGGCCGAGGGCAGCCCTGCAGAAGCCCCACAGCTCAGCCCTGAGCTGCTGGAGGTCGTGGCGCACGGCCAGGGAGAGCCCCACCCCCAGGAGGGCCCTCGGTGCTGTAGAAGGAGCACGGACCCCACAGCCAGGTGAGGGCACAGTCCCACCCGTGGTCGGTTTTCTGGGAGCCTCTGTTCCCTAGCCTTGCAATGGAGACGATGGTGTCTGTGCAGGATGGGCCCCCTGTGGAGCTGGCAGGGCTGCCAGGTGCTCTTCTGCTGAGGGACACAGGGTCTCTTTCTCATCCACCTGAACACCTCCCTGTATTGAGGCCCTATCTCTCACATCGCAGGAAAAACACAGTACAGACCCTGTGTACACTTTGGACAACATTGCTGTGACCGTGGCTGACCTGCTCTTTGCGGGGACAGAGACCACCAGCACCACCCTGAGATACGGGCTCCTGATTCTCATGAAATACCCGGAGGTCGAAGGTAGGGCAAGTAACAGGCAAGGCCACCGGACCATGTGGCCGTCACACCTGCACGGTCAGCCTGGAGCATTTAGGCTTCAGCTTCCCGTCGGCCACACGGGGACTGCTTGTTAACCCTTGCAGCAGTGACACTGGGGTTGCTGGACGAATGCGTTAGGGGCAGTGTTCCCGTACATGACAGGCCCTGGCACTCAGCTCTCCCACACCCACTGGCAAACCCCAGATTGCAGGAAGAAAGCCCAGTGGAGAAACGCCAGGCCAGCTGCATCCACTCCAGGCCATGATCTATTTATGACAGAGAAAAAACGGGCACACCGCCCCTGGGTCAGCCCCAGCCTTCCAGGCAGAGCTGAGAGGCAGGAGGGGGCAGGGGCAAGGCCTCCTGGCGTGTCTCACCTGATTGGAAGAGTGGGGATCAGAGGAGGAACCCCAGGAAAAGCACTGCAAGTCTGCCTGCTGCCCTGGACCCGGCCTTCCCTCCCAGGGCTCCTCCCCAGCACTGGGCCGGGTGGGACCCAGGGTGGATCAGGCATGGCTTTGGGGGCCGCATGCACAGAGCACGAGGCGCTAGAACCACCCGCACGGGCCAGTGGAGGCGACGTGAGCAACGCCACTTATCAACAGGCCAATCAGCGCCAACCTCCAAGGAAAGAGGAGGTAAAGGAGCCATCGCCTGGGGCCAGGGTGCCCTCCCCGGCAGTGCTCAGGCCTGGGCACAGAGCTGGGGAGGGGGGGTCCCCACTGCAAGGAGCCCCTCACCACCCGAGCCATGCTGGCTGCGGTTGTGTGCCAGGTATGGGAATCAGCCCTTTAACACACTGTATTCTTGAGGGCTGATGGAAAGGGCGTGAGGTTATTTTCCCTAGGAATGTGTATATGTGACCTGTCCAGGGTCAGACCTGGTCCGACTCCAAAGCCTTTGCTTTTCTACCTGACAGAAAGGTGATGCGAAAGAGCCGGAAGTCTAGGGCGCGAAGGCTCCACGGGTCTGTGGCAGCTCTGAGGGGGCTTCTGACCGCTCTGTACTATAGGGGAGCCACGGAATCCAAGACTGTTTTAATTATGGATTATGAGGAATTTCCAATACAGAGAAAAAGACAGAAAGGAAATATGACTGACGCCCACACATCCACTGCCAAACTTAACATGTGTTGACAGTTTTCAGTACTGGCCCAGAGCTCTTGGAAAGAAAGCCGGGTGCAGAGCCAGCCCAGGCCCCTCCTCGCCTCCCTGCCTTCCACCCACCCCTAACTCCACATATCCCTGGACTGCCACGTGAGATCCCTGCGCACCACTTCTTATATTTACCATCTAGTAAACATCAGCATACTGTCCCTCTTGTTACACGTGTTTAAAATTGTTACTCGGTTGCCATACTGCGGAAGCTCTGCAGTTCACTCAACAGATTACAAGGCCCACAGGCAACCTCAAACCCACAGAGGCCAAGCGGAGGCTGGCCTGCCGGAGCCTGCTCAGAAACACACGGAGCATGTCAGTTTCCATCCTCCATTCGCCTCCACACTCCTTACAAGCCTGCAACAAACCAGCCTGGGGTAACCATAAACACAGTTTCCCTCCAACTAGAGATCCCCAAGACCCTTTCTTATTCTCTGCTCCTGGCATGACGACCAGAACGGGGCTAGCCATGACCAGCTAAGGTAGTGGAGGCCATGAATAAGTAACTACATAAATGCTGTAGACGGTTCCAGCCTCACTGAGCCTGGTTCTTGCTGACGCACGCGGATGAACTACCCAAGAATCCAAAGCTCCATGAGCATCTACTGGGTATATGGACGGGAGCATGATCGCTGAGCCAGCCTGGAGTCGTGCATTTATTCCATGCATGTCTTCGCAGAGAAACTTCATGAGGAAATTGACAGGGTGATTGGGCCAAGCCGAATCCCTGCCATCAAGGACAGGCTGGATATGCCCTACCTGGATGCCGTGGTGCATGAGATTCAGCGATTCATCGACCTCATTCCCTCCAACCTGTTCCACGAAGCAACCCGGGACACAGTGTTCAGAGGATACGTCATCCCCAAGGTCAGATGTGAGCCTGCAGCGCACCCCCGAGCACCACCCTGCCGATCAGCCGCCGGCCAGGGAACAGGACGGGGACCAAGGACACCTGCTCTAGGCAGAGGCGGCTGAACACTGGGGGCCGGGCCAGCACCCCTACCCTGCAAAGTGCTGCTGCCCCAGCAGGCCTGTGGGGACCTGGTGGCCACAGGAATGGAGGCAGTCTGGGAAGGGGCTCCTCAGATGGTGCCTGGGGTTGAGGTGTGTTCCAGCAGCAGAAAGAGACAACAACAGTAGCACCCAGCCCTGGATGAGTAGGTCAGAGGAGCTACTTCCCTGAAAAGATGAGAGCTCTCATTGCCATTTGGTCGTGACCCCCACCTGCTCTCTGTCTGCCCTCAGGCGAACTCCTTCCCCGGTTGGGAACATACCATCTTGTCTAACGTAACATTCAACCGCTGGCTCCCAGGTGAGCCTGTGTTGTGTCAACTTGACTGACCAAGGCAGCCTCTGTTCCTTCCAGGGCACAGTCATAATTCCGACGCTGGACTCCCTCTTGTATGACAGCCAAGAATTCCCCGAACCAGAGAAGTTTAAGCCAGAGCACTTTCTGAATGAAAATGGAAAGTTCAAGTACAGTGACCATTTCAAGCCATTTTCCGCAGGTAAGAAGAGGTCACGTGTAGCCCCTTCCCGGGGGTTGTCCCTAAGTCCTGCTCTCCGTTCCATGTGTGACCAGCATCGTGCCCCTGATTTCCATCCCCAACATGACCCAAATGTGTTCTTCCCTGTTCAGAGAGGTTAAATGACATCTTTTCACCAGAAGTCCTGGGAATGAGTTGAGATGAGTTCTTTCCTTAGATACTTCACTTCATTCAGTGCTAAAACTCTTCATTTACTAGAACTTAGTGAAAATCTTTCAAAACTATATTACTGACTCTCCATAATTTTAAACAAGGGTTACTAAGCAAATTTTAACGTTTGGTTACCTGGACTCATCGTAGGACCATCTAACCTTTCCAGCCCTTGGCTGCCTTTCCAGGGCCTGCCCTTGGTGTGGGTATGATGGAAGATCTGAAACCAACTCGATAACTTTAACACCAACACGAGAGCTTTGGCTTCCACCTGGGGCCGCTCTTCTTTCCTGTAGGACATCAGGCTGAGCACTGGGCAGGGCCCATTCTCCCAACCTAACACAGGTTCATGAAGCTGAGTCCTGGTGGTTGAGGCTGTGTGAAGGCTGGTCCCTGAGCACACCCGTCGCTGATACTCTTACACTGAAATCCACTCTGGGCTCCCTTTCAACAGACAGATGGGGGTCAACTCTGCTTAGGGTGGCCGTTGACGCACAGCCTCCTCCCACCCAGCTCTGCCCTTGCTGTGTCGCCCAGGGCGGTGTCTTAGTGTTGCTGTCACCTCCAGGAAAGCGGGTGTGTGTTGGAGAAGGCCTGGCTCGCATGGAACTGTTCCTGTTCTTGGCCTCCATCCTGCAGCACTTTAACTTGAAGTCGCCAGTGGACCCCATGGATATCGACCTCAGCCCCATCGCAGTTGGGTTTGCCAAGGTCCCCCCCCATTACAGACTCTGTGTCATTCCCCGCTCACAAGTGTGAGGCACACGTTCTCTGAAGCCCGCGGGTCCCTTGACGCTGGCCTGGAGGCCTCCCGCTTCCCTGTGCCCCTCAGCAAGGCTAGCCAGGGCTCCACAGGGAACCACCTGGGCCAGAGAGGCTGCTTTCCAGGCCAAGCACATTCTTCAGAGAGAATTTGAAGCAAAGTCCATAAAAGATTGTGTCAAACTAATTAAAGTAATTAGAGCAAACTATGACTTAGTTTGTGTTGGAGTTCCTAGAAACCATGATAAGTAAGAACATATCAGTGTGGGTGAAACTGAACTCGTCGGCAAAAGTGGAGCGCCCCAGTCACCAGAGTCAGCATCTCCTGTAAAGGGTTCACAAAAAGGAGCACAGACACTATTTTGCTGTTTGGAAAAAATAAAAATAATATACCTTCGGAGGATTTGTTAGCCATATCCTAAATGCATCCCCTGACATCTTTCCCTAGGCTGTGAAGTATTCCTTTGGGCTCACTAAGAGCATTATCCTGTGCTATATTTTAAGATTAAAATATGTCTGAAAAGTCAGCATAGAGATCTCTTATTATCTCTTAAGTCTTTGTGCCTGGAAGCGGAACTCATAAGGATATGGGGACCCTTGTGCAGAATGAGGCAGAAACGAGGAAATCATTAATCAGCTCCGTGAACTAAACCTCAATGTTGTGAAACAGAAGAAGAATTTGGGACAAGAACCCTGTTCCCACCCAGAGGGCACACACCAGGAAACGCACTGTATGTCCAGACTTCCTGTAAAATGGGCATGTCAGCAGCCCCCCTCCACAGCATAGAGTGTGAGGGCTGAGCGGGTAAGATGCGGAGCTTTGGAACACTGTGCAGCACATAAGCCCCATGTTCCTTAGTAAAGTGAGTAAGTTTTCACAGCCAGCAGTGCAGCATCTTCCAGCTCTCACTGACCCTCCTGCTTCTCACTTATAAGGTCCTGTGATAACATCGCGCTCACCCAGGTAACCCTGGAATCCCTCCCCTTCTCAGGATCCTTACCCTATCACATATGCAAAGTCCCACCTACCACGTTAGGTAACATATCCACAGATTAGAAAGAAGGAAGGGGTGTCGGGTCCCAAGCAAATCCAAAACCTAGCGAGCAAATGACAAGACCTTAAAGCCTGGGAATGATCCTCTTTGCATCATTGAAAGTCAGGCCACACTTGCAGTTCATTTTAAAAGCCAAGCATCCCCTGACATCAGACAAAAATGACGAAAACTAGAACAGGGCCCGCAAACCCCACTCTCTGTCCTACTTGACACGGCCTTTAAGATCTTCAGCGACAGGGAGGAAATTTCCAGGAATAGGTGAGAACTAAGAGAGGAGGAAAAATTAAAGCGACACACGCTCTAATACATGGCCGTTGCCACTGCTCAGCCCCCCAACAGGGACCGACAGGAATCCCCTCTGCTTCTCAGAGACCACCGCTGCCCTGCTACCAGTGCAGTCAGCAGGGGCACACTGTCAGGAAATGCTGCACCCTGCCACCCCATACCCCATGCCCTTACTGTCACCAAAAGGGCCATTGGAAAAGGAGTTGTCCCTCCCATCCTCAAGCGGGTAGGCCAACACCATGACCACCCAACACCCAGGGTATTTCAGGTCCCTGCCCCCTGGGCCAAAGTCAAGGCCAGTTTCCCCTGTCGGTGGTAAATGGCCATCAGGAACGAGAAGCGGACTGTGCTCTGGATCTGGGGCTCCTGGGTGCGGACGACTGAAGGTGCCTGGGGCTCAACCTCCAGGCCCCTACGTTCCCCATAAGACCGGAGGAGCCCCAGGTAACCCTGGATGTGGCAGGGGCTCCTATCAGTGTCTGACTGACACTGGGGCTACTTATTCAGCTCTGACCTCCTTCTCTGCTCCCACTCGCTGTTCCTCGATCCTCCCAACGGGGATAGATGGACAACCCTCTTATGGCCACTTTACACCTCCCTCACCCCGTCTCTTGAAAATGCTTTATTCACACACTCTTTCCTAGTCCTCCCGGCCTGTCCCACACCTCTGCTAGGCTGGGAGCTTTTAACAAAACTTAAAGCTACTTTATCATTTACACCAGTAAATATGGCCCTAACAGCCACCACGAAGACTACTCTAGCTAAAGTCCCACCCCATCCCCAAGTTGTCCCTAACAGAACCACAATTTTTGGTTCCAACCCTCAAATATTAAGCAAGAAGACTGCAAAAATCTGAAGACACCTGAGGATTATGACATAGGGTGGAACCTTACTATTCCTTCTTTCAACTGGGCTTAAAACTTTTCCTCTCATCCCTCAAAGGTTGCTTGCCTCTCTCCTTTAGCTGGAATGACTTTAGCTACTACCTGTGAGGGCATAGAACATTCCCGCACCCATTTAGGAAAACCCTACTTCAACATCACCTTAGACGTCTGCCTAGCCCCTACAAATCGCACCTGTTTCCTTTGCGGACCCAATGCCTATTTATGCCTTCCAGCCAACTGGACGGGGGACCTGTACCCTTGCATACATTATTCCTAATCTTATCCTTATAAATGACAGCACCCCACTTCCCTTATACTCTCAATCACGTAAACAAAAGCGGGCACCTCTCACTGTAATATCAGTCCTAGAGATTATTGTTGGGATAGAAACAGGCTCATCTGGACTTTTAAACTTTATTTTCACTGCCCGACAGCTCTTTCTTGAACTTACACAACAGACTGCCTACCCAGCAGCTCAAATTAACACTCTACAAGAACAAATAAATTCTCTAGCAGGAGTGGTTTTACAGAATAGGAGAGCTTTATACTTACCAATGGTTAAACAAGGTGGGACCTGTGCAATGTTAAAGGAGAATTGCTGTTTTTTTTGGTCAACCAATTGGGCAAAATTCAAACTAAACTTCAGAATATTATCGAAAGAGCTAAAGGGTTTTATATGAAGGGAGCCTCAGAGGGATTCGACTGGTGGGATCTCAAGACTAATATCTGGTCCTGGTTCTCTTGGCTAACTCCTCCTCTAGGTCCTATAGCAGCCTTCCTACTTCTACTGATCTTCGGGCCATGCATTTTTAACTTCCTTGTTAAGTTTGTCTCTTCTAGAATACAACCAATGAACCTCCAGATGGTAAGGTGACAAGAATACAGGCCAGTCAACACCCAGACAACACTTGAACAAGCCTCCGTCACATCCCATGGAGCCCCCACCCCCTCTCTAGGAATACTCTGACAGAGAGCAGGCATCAGGAACCCAGGGCCCCTACGACGTCCCTGCCTCTTCTCCTAACAAAAAGCGTTCTGGAACGCCTGAGAAGGAGCTAGGCAGACAGGTAGACATGAGCAGGGTGTCCAACAGGGCCAAAGGATTGGCCCTATAAATAAAGAGAGGGGGAAATGTGGCGCTCCAAGGACAAAAAACAAGATAAACTCAAAGGGCCAGCATTGCCGGAACAAAGAGTTACAGGACTCCTATCGCTCTGTCACGTTGCGGCCACTGCAACGTCCCAGAGCCTCCCAAGCAGCATGCCCTGTCCCTTTCCCATCCACACCGCCTGCCTTGAACTCCTCTTGTGGCACATACAGGCACGCATAGACCTACGTGTAATAAAATTTTCTATTTCACGTTTCCTCGTGGTCTTTGTTGACAGTGGTTCAACAATATCGCGCACACAGGATATACATTTAAACTGTTAATTTAACAAAGTCACAACAGTTGCAATATTGGTTTACGTACTTTAACAAGGACAGACATTGTGATATTTCACGAGTCATGCGGTAGTACGCAACTGTCAAAAAAAAAAAAAAGGACGTGGGATCCATAACCGCAATGCCATTATAGTTAACAAAAACATTAAAGCTAACATAGTATCATCGGATTCTCGGCCCCCATAAGAATTTACCCATTCGTCTCACAACATCTCT
Source organism: Tursiops truncatus (assembly GCF_011762595.2). Lineage (NCBI taxonomy): Eukaryota > Metazoa > Chordata > Mammalia > Artiodactyla > Delphinidae > Tursiops > Tursiops truncatus. The sequence goes on along the minus strand of NC_047049.1, from coordinate 53,929 downwards.
TTCAGTTTCTTAAACTAGGACTTAATAACAAACCAGAATTCCACGTGGTGGCACGTGGGTCGAGACACAGTCTCATCCATCACATCCGGGGCTCAGGGCAGCAAGACCCATTACCCCTCGATACACAAAACGTCCCCCGACGGCGCCGACGGACGGAGACGCGTGTGGGACACGCACTCTCCCCACGCAAGGACGCGTTCCCCCGGGAGCCTCTGGGATGGAGTCTTACGGGTTTCTCCTGCGCGTGTGCGGCCCCGCCCACCTCACCCTCTTCCGTCCGGAACGTCGGGGCCCCGCCGCGCTACGGCAGCTGCGCCCGCGCGCTGGCTGTCCTTCTGGGACCCTGAAGGTGGGTGCAAGGGTGGAGGGCGGCCGCGGCGCGGGACGCAGGGCGGGGTGGGGACGCTGCTCCACTCGGTGGGAGCGTAAAGGTCGGCGGGTGTGAGCGGCGCGGCCTGAGGCGCAGGCGCGAGCCGCACCCTGGGCAGGGCCCGGGAGGCGATTGTGGCCTTAGGACCCGCTGGTCCAGGGCTGGAAAGGGCCGGCTCGGGCCGTGCTTCGAGTGTTGCTTGGTCAGAAGACGGTGCACTGCGGACAGCCGGGCGCCCGCCTCCGGAGGCTTCGCGACCTGGGGGTGGAGTCCAAGGTGACTGTGAGGCCGGGGCGGGTCTGCAGACCACGCGAGCGAGCGTGGGTGGGCTGCGGGCTGCGTGCACTGTCCAGCTGTGCCGCCGAAGCAAAACTCCCGGGCGATGTCATTAACCTCTGTGACATTCGGTTTGCTCACCTGTGACGCGAGCGCCTTAAGGACTAGCGAGTTGCCCCCGATTCCCGGGGAAATCAGTGTGAAGTGCATGAGGAGTCTTACTGTGTGGTAGTTGTTACTGGGGTCTCTCGGAGTCTTTTCAGCAGGTGAGGTGTCAGGTCCCCTCCTGCGCTGTGTAGCCTGCTGAGCACCAGGTTTCGTTTACAGTTTTCACAAGACCTAGTTTCTAGGGACCGTGAGTGCCAGGGGGGATCGTTGGGCTCTGAATGACTGACCCCTTTTCTTTGGAACAAGGTAGTTATTATGAAGCATGAAGGGGAGGCGCCCTGTGAACGAAAGACAACCCCTGAAACCTGAACCCGCTTATTAGCGCTTCAGAGCAGAGGCAGAAGAATCACAGAAAGGAGGAGATTCTAGCTTTGCATGGCCAAGCAATTATTGATGCTTCTGCGCAGAGTGAACGAGATATGGGTGACACTGCTTCCTCCCGAAGTTGTCAAAGACTGGGTGATAATGGAAGGTCCGAATGGACTTTCAGAAGGAGACCTGAGCTAGGCTGAGGCGGGTAGGCAGAGGCCAAAAGAAATGTTACTTATTGGAGAGGTCCCGAGGGTGTGGTCTGGGGTGGAGGGATAACCTGTCACAGCTGAGAGAATCTGTCTATGGTGCTCCCTAAATATTCCCATTCCTTCATTCTGCTCCCACTGTTTCTGTTATCTGAGCTCTCTCAAGCCTATTATACCGTCAAGTTTGGTATCTGGAGGTATGCTGGTGCTTGCTCTTCCCAGCAGTTCTTTCTGTTAGTTCAGGAAGGGTTTGTCAGGGTATGTCTGCCTTATGAGAAAGACTGGGGAGTGAGCGGGGTGTGGGTGGAGGAGAGGAAAAAGGATTTGAGGACATGAGTGATGTGCCAGGCTCAAGTGATTTTTTGTATACATCAGGCATCTTGACTTTTGGATAATATTATCCACTCTGCCACCATTAAGTCAAACACGTTTACTTTTGACACCATTTTTGAGAAATGCAGTCAACTTAAGAACAAATAAGTTTTAGAAGACCTTGTCTTAAACATGCCTGTCTTATTTTCCCTAATTCTTTCTGTGGACTAAGTGAGCTCCGGGGACTCATAATACAAGTGTTTCCCACTTAACATCAGAAATCTGTGCTTGATAATCATAAATTCCACAGCACAATAACAGAAGCCTATTTTCCACTGTTTAAAATGGGAAAATTAGAGTGAATCACACTTCACTCTAATTGGCTCCAAACTGATTTTTTTTTTTTTGCGGTACGCGGGCCTCTCACCGCTGCGGCCTCTCCCGTCGCGGAGCACAGGCTCCGGACGCGCAGGCCCAGCGGCCATGGCTCACAGGCGCAGCCGCTCCGCGGCACGTGGGATCCTCCCGGACCGGGGCACGAACCCGCGTCCCCTGCATTGGCAGGCGGACTCCCAACCACTGCGCCACCAGGGAAGCCCCAAACTGATTTTTTTAAAAATGTAAATAAAACACAGCATATGCCCCCATAAAATTAACAGGCTCATGTTACGGTGTAAAAAAGTTAAAATATAGTTTTCTGGTCTGCACACAATTGCTTTTTAAAATTCACGTGGTCTCTTAGTGCAACAACCTTACTGAGGTCCATCCAGGTGACATTTGTTTTCCTTTCAGAAGTTCTGCATGTGTTGTGAAGTTCTATTGGTTGTTTTTCAGCATGTAATGTAAGACTTTTTTCCCCACGTAATTTTGTTAAAAACATTGAGTTTGGGGACTTACACATATCATTTAGCATTTGCTCAGTAATGAACCAACCCAAATTTACTGACTTAAAAAATAAAAAATAATAAAAAAACATTGGGGGCTTCCCTGGTGGCACAGTGGTTGAGAATCCGCCTAACAGTGCAGGCGACACAGATTTGAGCCCTGGTCTGGGAAGATCCCACATGCCATGGAGCAGCTAAGCCCGTGCGCCACAACTACTGAGCCTGCGCTCTAGAGCCTGTGAGCCACAACTACTGAGCCCACGTGTCACAACTACTGAAGCCCGTGCGCCTAGAGCCCGTGCCTCACAACAAAGAGAAGTCACCGCAATGAGAAGCCCACGCACTGCAACGAAGCGTAGCCCCTGCTCACCGCAACTAGAGAAAGCCCGCGCGCAGCAACAAAGACCCAACGCGGCCCAAAATAAATAAATAAATAAGTATATTAAAAAAAATGTGCTCAAAGTTTAGCATTTTGGGTTTTTTAAAATTTTTGTTTTGTTTTTACTTTTTAAAATTTTATTGACGCATAGTTAATTTACAATGTTGTGTTAGTCTCTGTTGTACAGCAGAGTGAATCAGTTATACATATGTCCACTCTTTTTTAGATTCTATTCCCATATAGGTCATTACAGAGTATTGAGTAGAGTTCCCTGTGCTGTCAGTAGGTTCTTATTAGTTATCTCTTTTATATATAGTAGTATGTATATGTCAATCCCAATCTCCCAATTTATTCCTCCCCCTGTCCTTTTCCCCTCGGTAACCATAAGTTTGTTTTCTACATCTGGGACTCTATTTCTGTATTGTAAATAGGTTCATTTGTACCATTTTTTTTAGATTCCATATATAAGCAATATCATATGATGTTTGTCTTTGTCTGACTTACTTCACTCAGTGTGACAATCTCTAGGTCTGTGGTTCAGCATTTTGGGGCTAGGTTTAGTTGGTCAGTTCCTATGTTCGTGTTGTCTGGTTCACAAATGAAGCTGTAGTCATCTGATGCCCTGACTGAGGCTGTTTGATTTAAGATGACTTCATTTACTTTTTTGGTGGTTTGTGCTGGCTGTTGGCTAAACCACATGTCCCTAACAGGCTAGCCCCAGAAGGCAAGCTGTAGTGGAAAAGTGCTTTTCATCTGTGTTTGCATCATATGTCCTTATTTTTTTTTAATATCTTTTTGGGAACATAATTGCTTTACAGTGTTGTGTTAGTTTCTGCTGTATCCTATGCCCTTTTAACCAAAGCAAGTCAAATGGCAGAGCCCACATCAGTTGTAGGGAACTTCACAGGGAAATAAGTGCGGAGAAGCAGCCATTGTTTAAATCGGAGAATCAACCATTGTTTAAATAAAGCAACAACCATTGTTTAAATAAGCATTTTTAAAAATTTAAATTGATACCCCTCCATTCACCTTCTCTCGCAGCTCTATTTCCAGAGTCCTCTGTGTGTTTCTAAGAACAGCAGGAAATGAATACATCTCTGGTGAGTTGTTTTTTTTCCTCAGCTTGTTTTCTATTTTACTATATGAGCTTTATGAGGGTCCTTAAAGTAAAATGGAAAAGTAAAACTAAGTAAGATTCAGCTTCAGGGCAATATACATAAAAAAGATAAAGGTGGCCTGTGGATATAGGCAGGTAATCCGACCTTAGAGTGGTCCAAGGTGAGTGCAATGGCAAAAACACAGATACACCTGTTCTCTGATCAGAATGGACCCTTAGAAGAAAGCATGCTACATTCCCTTGAGACATGAGAACTTGCATGCACAGATGTCCGAACAGTGGCTTAACTGGTCACATAGATGATGGGGTGGACAGCGTTTCACTGCCAGTCTGGAAATAAACACTTCATGCATCTGCAGTGGTGACACTTACCTAGTGCTGAAGCAGAACTTGCTTAATAAGGTTCTTCTGGAGTTGCTAAAAGAGTGTGGTCCCAGACAGCTTTTGGAAGGCCCTACTTGATGCATGGATAAAACGTGGAATGTCTAGAGGATTGAATTGACTGCAGGTCCTTTAAGTAACTCATTTCTCTCCGCTAGTCAATGATTGCAGGTTGTATAGCAGACTGTTCAAGGCTATATTTTCTGGCAAATGTTTCCACTGCTCTTTTGCAGCTTAACCTACTCAACATGGTCTTAATTCATTTCTTCTCAAGCTCACCAGTAACCTAAATTATAGTTAGGTTCAATGAATATGTTGTAGTCTTTGCCTTACTTGAACCTTCTGCCATATTGAAGCTACTGTCCATGATCTCCTGGAAATTCTCGGCCATTAGCTTCTGTTGTGGCCTCTCTGATGGTTTATTCCCGAATTCTTCTGTCTTTTTCTTCTGCTCCTGAGCGTTGCTCATCCAGGTGTTCAAACCTGGGCCCCATTCTTCACACGCTGCAGTTCTCCTTGACCTGTTTGGCCCTCTGTGATTTGACAGTCCTGTTTCTCTCCAGCTTGGACCTCTTCCCTACCTTTAGACCATAGGTTCAGCTCCTTGTTGAATGCTTTCTTGTAGCTATCCAGAAGGTATCACAAGCTCAACAAATCCAAAATGAAAACCACATTCTTCTTTCTTCCCGTACATATGATGCTACTTTCATGGAGCCAGTGAGTCAAACCACCAAAATGGGATTTCTCCTGGACCCCTCCCTCTCTCTCAGCTTTAATCTCATCTAAGGTAAAGTCCTGCTACTTCTGTTTGTGCCTTTAATTTCGTCTGATGTCTGCATTGTTGCTCACCAACAAACGCAGTAACTTTCTTTTTTACGTTGGAATTGTCATCCTTGGCAAAACCTGAAGGATGTGTTTGCTGTGATCTGGTTAGATTCCCCTCGAGCTGTGCTACTGGCCAGCATGTGTGGTGACAGCCTTAGGAGTCCAGTGAGAGAAAGAATTCAGGAGTTATTCAGAGTTATTTTGAACAAGGGTCAGGACAAAGTTACACAAAGTCTAAAAACAAGGGTTACAGATTTTTGTAATTTTTAACTTCCATTTATATAAATTTGTCAGTGATTCTGTCGCTTTTATTATGATATAATTGCGTATTGCTAGTTCAAAAATGACCTTTTCCCAAACCCTGTTAAAGACTATTGAATTCTTCTGCTATTTCAGTTAATCACTTAAAAATGAATAGGGAGAAGTGCATGTGTGCATTATTCATAGCTATGACTGGGGCAGAACTCTCCTAATTGTTGGCTCGTTTTTTTTGTTGTGATAAAGTGTACATAAGCTAATGTGGCCATTTCACCATTTTTAAGAGGACAATTCAGTGCTCGTACTATATTTAGTTTATTCACACTGTTGTGTAATCATCACCACTAAGAATATCCAGATTCATCCTCCCCAGATAAAACTTTACTCGGGACTTCCCTGGTGGCGCAGTGGTTAAGAATCTGCCTGCCAATGCAGGGAACACAGGTTCAATCCCTTGTCCAGGAAGATCCCACATGCCACGGAGCAACTAAGCCCGTGCGCTGTAACTACTGAAGCCCGCATGCTGCAACTACTGAGGCCTGAGCACCTTCTCCCGTGCTCTGCAACAAGAGAAGCCACTGCAGTGAGACGCCCGTGCACCGCAGCAGAGAGTAGCTACCACTCACCGCAACTAGAGAAAGCCCGCACGCAGCACTGAAGACCCAACGCAGCCAAAAACAAACAAAAAAAAACTTTACTCATTAAACCCTAACTCCCTATTCTCCCCTCCCCCAGCCCCTGGCAGCAACCACTCTAGTCTCTGTGTCTATGAAGTTGATGACTCTGAGAACCTCATGTAAGTGGAATCATGCAGTGCCTGTCCTTAAGTGACTGACGTATTTCACCTAGTGTAGTGTCTTCAAGGTTTATCCGTATCGTAGCATGGTAAAATTCACTTCCTTACGAAGTCTCAATAATATTACCATTGTATGTATGCCCACGTTTTACTTATCCATTAATCCATCAATGGTTTTATGGGTTACTTCGACCTTCAGGCTATAAAGGATAATGCTGTTATGACCATGTGTGTAGACGTATCTTTTCTAGTTCCCACTTTTACTTTGTTTCTTATACACCCAGAAGTAAAGTTGTAGGATCGCGTTGTAATTCTGTATTTAATTTTTTCAGGAATCACCGTGTTGTCTTCCGTGGTGGCTGCACTATTTTACATTCCCACCAGCAGTGCACAAGGTTTCCAGTTTCTTCATATTCTTGCCAACGCTTGTTCTTTCCTGTTTTGTTTTGTTTTTTACATAGTAGCCATCCTAATGGGCATAAGATGGTGTCTCACGGTGCTTTTGATTTGCTTTTCTCTAATGACTGGCAATGTTGAGCATGTTTTTATGTGTGTATGGGCCATTTGTTTATCCTTTTTGCACATTTTTTAAATAGACTTTTATTTTTTTATAGCAGTTTTAGATTCTCAGCAAAATTGAGCAGAAGATACAGTGATTTCCAGTGTACTCTCTGCCCCCAGGCGCTGCCTCCCCATTATCAGTATCAGGTATTCATTTGTTACAATTCATGAACCTACACAGACATATCATTATTACCCAAAGTCCTCGGTTTACATTATAATTCGCTCTTGGTACTGCACTTTTTATGGGTTTGGACAAATGTGTAATGATACGTATTCACCACTATAGTCATGCAGAGTGGTTTTATTGCCCTGAGAATCCTCTGCGCTCCTTCTGTTCATATCCTTCTGTAGTCCGTAGCCCTTGGCAACCACGGGTATTTTTCCTGTCTGCATAGTTTTGCCTATTAGAGAATGTCATATAGTTAGAACCACGTTAGGTGGGTTTTTTAGATTGGCTTCTTTCACTTGTTAACATGCTTTTAAGTTTCCTCTGTGTCTTTTCATGGCTTGATAGCTCATTTATTTTTAGCACTGAGTAATATTACATTTCCTGGTTGTACCACAGTTTATCCACTCATTTACGGAAGGACATTTTGGTTGCTTCCAAGTTTGGCAGTTGATGAATGAAGCTATTGCAAACATCCGTGTACTGGTTTTATGTGGACATACGTTTTCAGTTCCTTTGGATAAATACCAGAAGCGCACTTGCTGGATCATGTGTTAAAAGTGTGTGTTTAATTTTGAAGACAGTACCAAACTGTCTTCTAGAGTGGCTCTACCATTTTGCTACTTTGTTATGGCAGCCCTGACAAATTAATACACTGCACTTCATTCCACGGCTTTTTTATTGGTTACTGTAAGGCTTACGATATGAGTCCTTATCAGAATATACTAGAGGAGCAGTGCATTACTTCACATAAAATGTAGAGACCTTTGAGTAGTAGTATTCCATTTACAACCCCTATCATTTGTACTTTTGTTTTTATACATGTGTATTTACATATTGAGTCTACATACATTATGAGTCTCCTGTATGTTATTATAATTTTTCTTTAAACAATCATATCTATTTTAAAGGAATTAAGAGAAGAAATATATATATATATATATATATATATATATAAAATCTTTTATATTTACCATTTCCAGTGATCCTGATTCTTTCCTGTGGATTCAGGTTAACATCTGGTATCTTTTTCTTTCCTCCTGGAGAATGTCCGTTATCATTTTTAGTGCTATCTTCTGATGATGAATTAGCTTAGTTTATCTTTATCTGAAAATGTCTTTATTTCATCTTTATTTTTAGCATAGTTTCACTGGGTAGAATTACAACTTGAAGGATGTTTCCATTCAGGGTAGTAAAGGCGTTCCCCACGGTTTCTGATAAGAAGTCATCTATCATTCATGTGCAGATGTACCTGAGTGGGATCTTTTCCTTTGGCTGCTTTCGAGATCTTCTCTTTACCTTTGGATACTGGCAGTGTGACTGGTGTGCCTAGAGTAGTTTTCTTTTCTTTTTTTATAAATTAATTAATTTATTTTTGGCTGCGTTGGGTCTTTGTTGCTGCGCGTGGGCTTTCTCTAGTTGCGGCGAGTGGGGGCTGCTCTTCGTTGTGCGCGGGCTTCTCATTGCAGCAGCTTCTCTTGTTGTGGAGCACGGGCTCTAGGCGCGTAGACTTCAGTAGTTGTGGCACACGGACTCAGTAGTTGTGGCGCACGGGCTTAGTTGCTCTGCGGCATGTGGTATCTTCCTGGACCAGGGCTCAAACCCATGTACCCTGCGTTGGCAGGTGGATTCTTAACCACTGTGCCACCAGGGAAGTCCCTAGAGTAGTTTTCTTTGAATCTAAGCTGATCATGGGTCATTGAGCTGCTTCAATCTGTAAATTCGTGTCTTTCACAAAATTTGGGAAGGTTTTAGCCACTGTTTCTAAAAATACATATTATGTTCCATTCTTTCTCCCTCCTTTCTGGCTGGTGCTACAGTCACATATATGTTAGACTGTTTTCTAAATTGTTTCTTAGCCTCTTTTCATTTTTCTTCATTTTTTTCTCTCAAAAAGATAAGAAAATATCTACTGATCTATCTTTAAGTTCATTGGCTTTCTTTTGCTGTTTCCAATGCGATGTTCAGCTCATCAGAAAGTTTTTCATTTTTGTTACTGTAGTATGTAGCTCTGCAATTTCCATTTAATTGTTTTTCTAGTTTGTTTTTCTGTACTGATATTGCCCCTCCCCCCCGCCAATACATTATTTTTTATCTTCCTTTAAGTACTTGAATGTATTTATGGATGGGTTAACTATGTTTCTGCTACGTGCAGCATCCGGGATACCTTGGGATTAGTTTCTAGTGATTGTTTATGGTCGTTTTTTGTTTTTCTTCTTGAATATGAGTAACATTTTCCTCTTACTTTACATGTGTTGAGATTCTGAATTATGTACTAAACATTGTAAATCATATGTTGCAAGAGTTTTTGGATCCTGTTACATTTCTCTGAAGAGTGATTTTGTTCTACAAGGCAGTTAACTTGGCTGGATTCAAATTCTAAACTTCATTTCTTATAGTGACCAGCAGCTGACTCTTCATTCATTTCCTTCAGCTTTGAGAGGCTGCTTTCTTGTTGGGCCCTCTGAGGTCTTCCACATATGTGTAGTTTAGCAGTCAGCCAACAACTGTGGTTGGTTTTGTGTGGAAATTTGGTACATTATGTTCTTTTGCTGCTTCTCTCCGAGGGCTACCCCCCAACCCCCACTGAGTTTTCCAGTTTTGTTGGCAGCCCTGAACTATGCCCTCTGACACCTAAGCCAGTAAAGCTTCAGCTTTCAGTTTCTTGATCTATTTGCAGAGTGAAGATTGCCCTCTGGTAAAATGCCATAAACTTGCAAAGTAGTTTGTCCTTTAATGGATTATTCAAATCTAGTTTCTGCCTACTTTTAGTTGTTCTCCAGTGCCTTTAGGTGATTGTGTTATAAATTTTGTCCAGCTTTTATAATAGTTTTCTGCACATTGTTAGTCTGGTCAAGCTACTTTGCCATTAACATACAAGCCATGCTACATTTATGATGTAATAGATAGATAGATGTAAATAGATAGATGTAAATCTATCTTCACTAGTTTATCTGGCCTGTCTTTATCATAGGGTCATTTTCTCTCCACTGGACTATTGGTCAGCTCTCTTAAGTCTCCCAATCTTATTACTATCCCAAGTCAGTTCTTTCTTCCATGGGAATAATTCATCCAAGATAAGGGGCAGTAAATTACGGCATACAGGTCAGATGTGGCTACTACCTATTGTTGTGTGACCTGTGAGCTCGTTTGTTGGCTTATTACACCTTTTTTAAGCAGTTACTGTAAGGTTTGTGCTATTCATCTTTAATTTATCCTAGTCTACTTTAAAATAAGATACCATTTATATAAGAACCTTAAAACAGTATACTTCAAAAGTTTTCTCCTCCCAGCTTCTGTGATATCGTTGGCATACCTTTTACTCCCACATGCATTCCTTTGTTTTGGCTGCGTTGGGTCTTCGTTGCTGCGCACCGGCTTTCTCTAGTTGCAGTGAGCGGGGTCTACCCTTCATTGTGGTGCACAGGCTTCTCAGTACAGTGGCTTCTCCTGTTGCAGAGCCTGGGCTCTAGGTGCACGGGCTTCAGTAGTTGCAGCACATGGGCTCAGTAGTTGCAGCACACAGGCCCTAGGGCATGCAGGCTTCAGTAGTTGTGGTCTGTGAGCTCAGTAGTTGTGGCTTACGGGCTCTAGAGCACAGGCTCAGTAGTTGTGGTGCATGGGCTTAGTTGTTCCATGGCATGTGGGATCTTCCCGGACCAGGGATCGAACCTGTGTCCCCTGACTGGCAGGCAGATTTTTAAGTACTGCGCCACTAGGGAAGTCCCCCACATGCATTCTTATTTTGCTTCATATGGTCAATTACCTTTAAAGGAGTTTGAACATAAAAATAATATAATATTATATCATAATATATTATAAAACATATATTACATAATACAATATATATTATATATTTATTAATATATTTACCATTTTGAGTGCTCTTTATTCCTTTATATATACCCAGATTTCTATCTGATACATTTTCCTTCAGATTTTAGGCAATTTGATTATCGTGGTCCTTGTTCTAGTTAGTTACCTGATGTTTCTTGCTTGTACCAAGTCTGGTCCCCAGAGCGCCCTCATGCCCTTTACCATCCCCATGATCACCCTCAGGTTCAGTAATTCACTAGCAGGACTCAACAGAACTCAGAAAAGCCGTTGTGGGCTTCCCTGGTGGCGCAGTGGTTAAGAGTCCACCTGCCGATGCGGGGGACATGGGTTCGAGCCCTGGCCCGGGAAGATCCCACATGCCGCCGAGCAACTAAGCCCATGCGCCACAACTACAGAGCCTGTGCTCTAGAGCCCACGATCCACAACTACTGAAGCCTGTGCTCCGCAACAAGAGAAGCCCCCGCTCTCAGCAACTAGAGAAAACCCCCGTGCAGCAGCGAAGACCCAGTGCAGCCAAAAGTTGAATAAATGAGTAAATAAATTTAAAAAAAGAGCTGTTGTACTCATGTTTATGGTTTTGTACAGTGAAAGGATGCAGATTAAAATCAGTTAAGGGATCAGGCACATAAAGCAGGTCCACGAGTCTTCATGTGCAGGGTTCCAAAAACCTGCCAGTGGAGCCACGTGGACGGTGCCTTTTTCTCGCAGCAACAGGGTTTGACAGTGTGCGTGGAACGTGGAGAAATAGGGAAGCTTACTTGAGCCTTGATATCCAGCTTGCACTGGGGCTCTGTCATGTAGACCTGGTTGACCATCTGTGTGGCTGACCTTAATCTCTAGTCCCTCCATAGACTGAGCTCATAAAATGTGCTGATAACAAGGCCTCCCACTATTAATCACATTTTTAGCATAGGATATCTGTGTGACCCAAAGCTATCAGGTTAAACAAAGATACTTGCATCAGTCAAGACACTTCAGGGCTTATATGTAAAGCCTGAAACCGTAAAACTCCTAACAGGAAAAGCTTATACATGAGACTTGGCAATATATGGCACCAGATGCACGAGAAACAAAAGCAAACATAAACAAGTAGGACTACATCACACTAAAAAGCTTTTGTACTGCAAAGAAAGCACTCAACCAAATGAGAAGGGAACCCGTGAGATGAGAAGAATTTGCAAGTCATATATGATAAGAGGTTAATATCCAAAATATAAGGAATTTATTACAACTCATAGGAAAAAATAACCAAGTCAAGAATGGGCAAAGGACCTGAATAAACATTTTTCCAAAGAAAACATACAGATGGCCAACATGTACATGAAAAGGTGCTCAATGTCAGTAATCATTGGGAAAATGCAAATCAAAACCACAATGAGATATCACCTCACCCCTGTTTAATGCTAGTATCCAAAAGACAAGAGATCACAAGTGTTGGTGAGGATGTAGTTAAAAGGAAACCTTTTACGCTATGGTGGGAATTTATACAGCCATTTTAGAAGACAATATGAGGTTTTCTCAAAACTTAAAAATAGGGACTTCCTTAGTGGCCCAGTGGCTCATACTCCGTGCTCTCAATGCAGGGGGCCCAGGTTCAATCCCTGGTCAGGGAACTAGATCCCACATGCCACAACTAAAGATCCCGCATGCCACAGTGAAGATCGCGCACACGGCAACAAAGATCCCGCGTGCTGCAACTAAGACCCAGCACAGCCAAATAGGTGATAGATAGATAGATAGGAAGAAAGAAACAATAAGAAACCTTAAAAATAGAACTACTGTGTGATCCAGGAAATCTGCTTCTGGGAATATTTCTGATGGAAAAGAAATCAGTATCTCAAAGAAGTATCTTAACACCCGTGTTCCTTGCAGTGTTACAACAGCCAAGATACAGAAATAACCTAAGTGTCAGTCATCAGATGAATGGATAAAGCAAATGTGGTATGTATATCTATGGGAATGTTATTTATCCATTAAAAAGAAAGATTCTGCCATTTGCAGCAACATAGATGAACCTGAGGGCATTATGCTAAGTGAAACAAGCCAAACAGTGAAAGGCTACTTTATGGTATCACGTAACTGTGGAAGGAAAAATGTAAAAAGTTGAGTTCATGAAAACATTAGAATGGTGGTTGTCGGGATGGGGGAAATGGTAAAGGTTGGTGAAAGGGTACGAACTTCTAATTATAAAATGAATAAATTATGAGGAACTAATGTACAATATGGTGACTATAAGACCATAGTTTATAATTTATTGTTTAGTTGCAATTTGCCAGGAGAATTGATCTTCAGTGTTCTCACACATACACACAAAGAGGGTAACGGTGAGGTGATGGGTGTGTTAAGTAACTTGATTGTAGTAATCAGGTCATAATGCATACATTTATCAAATCAGCAGGTTATACACTTTAAATATATATAATTTTAATTGTCAATTATACTTCAATAAAAGTGGAATAATGTAAAATTAGGTATAAAATTAAAAACTAATAAAATAAAAAATAAATATGCCTTCCTCAGTGGCTGGGCTGCTTTTTTTGATATGCCTCTTGTCGATAGTCTCAAGCAGCCTCTTTAAATCTTAAACTGTCAGTACTTTTTAGTTCAGTTTGGTTGGTTTTTGACAGTACAACCGTAAAAAATATAGTTGGGTTTATATATCTTTGATTTCAGCCAGTTTGAGCTTTTTGAGACATACCTTTCTTTTTTTTTTGGTATTCATGTATCTATATATTTTTTAGACTGTAAGTTTTTGTTTTATTCTTAAGTATTTCATCCTTAGTCTTTGCCATTTTGTGCAGCAGAAGGGATTTATTGTGGGCCAGCTCAAGCCATTCTTAAGTTTTAACAGTGACTGTCATAGTTATATTCTTCATTTGTTACTTGCCATACAGTTCAGTATAATTACTTTTGATTCCTAAAGTATTTCTCATTGTATTTTTTTCTGTAAGAACTGAAAGAGGCAACTTTTTCTGCCTTGACACAGTAAAAGCTAAAGAAATGTTTTGAGAGTTTTCCTACTCCACAAGACCCCAAATTTCTAGCTTCTGCTTATTTTCTTTCATCCCTCCTTGCAATCTGTTTTTTTTTCCCTCCCCTTAGCTCATCATTTTCCTATATTGCTTTATCAGAAGCGGTGACTAGTAGTTGAGATTTACTACTCACATTTTGATTTCCTGCCTCTTTTTCTAAGATTTTAAGTCCATGAGGTAAACATTATTTGATTTAAGAAGTATGACTCATGTGGCTTAAGTAACACTAAGTATATAACTACCAGTTATCTTAAGTAACACCATGGTCCATTATAACACCATCCTCACAGTTTCTTTGCACTACTTGTTGCCATTGTTGGTGTTTGTTTCTGTTTGGTTTGGTGCCAGTTCAGTTACCAGTTCGGTCAGGAAGAAAGGTTTCTTTCTCAGTGCTATTACCTGTCCTTCATGGGTCAGCTTTAGTTTTGTTCCTTTCAGCATCATGCAGCATCCCAGACAGAGGAGTATTTCTTTCTGTCATATTGCTGAGGATGAACATGGTAAAGGGGAAATACGGTGATCATTGTGTGACTCTTAAATAGGTTCTGTTTAGGAGTAATGCTTCCATTCACATGTCATCGGTCAAAGCAAGACAGGTGGGGAATTACAAATCTGTTTATATGTGAGTTCCAGCGCAAGGCGATATATACATCCTTTTACAGAGAAAGGCACTGCAAGGAGTGCTATGAACTGAATTATATTCCCCCCAAATATATATGCTGTAGCCTTAACTCCCAATGCATTTAATCAAGTTTAAATGAGGTCGTAGGGTGGGGCCGTTACTCCAACAGAATTAGTGGCCCTATAAGAAAAGGAAGAGAGAGATCTTTTCCTTCCTTCTCCCTCCCTCCCTGCCATATATGGACTCAGCAGAAACACAGCCATCTGCAAGCTAGGAATGGAGCTCTTACCAGGAAATGAATTGGCTGGCACCTTGATCTTAGACTTCCCTGCCTCTAGAATTGTAAGAAAAGAGTTTTCTGTTGTTTAAGCCACCCAGTCTATGGCACTGAATTTAGCTGGACAGAAATATAACCTACCACATGTTTATTCTTAATTTTCCACATGAACTTTTAAATCAGCTTGCCATGATGTGTACTACTCATTCACATCCGTGAACATGGTGTGTCTTTTCATTTGTTTAGTTCCTTTTTGTATCCTTCAGGGTTTTTTCCCCGCCTCATAAATTTTGTACATTATTTTGTTAAATGTATTGCTAGGTGTTTTGTCTTCTTGTTATTGTGGTTGTGTGAGTATCATGTATATGAAGGTTTATATAAAAGCCTTATATTAGTCATATAAGCTACTAACTTATTAAGTCTTCCTATGTGGAGTACTTGGATGTACTTGGATGTCATGTGATTCTCTTCAGCTTCCCAAGTATGAATTATATGGAAACCATCATCACTTTCAGTGCTGTTTTTCTCTCTTTAATTGTGTTGACTGACACTACTAGTACAGTGTTAGTAACTATGGTGATGAAGCATCCTTGCTCTGCATGTTTCCCCATAAGTGTGATGCTGGCTTTCACTTGTGGCTAAGACATACATGTTTATCATGTTAAGGAAAAATCCCGTGAATCCTCTTTTAAGTTTTTTTTATTACAAATGAGAGGGTATTTTTATAGATGTCTACTTATTAGCATCTAGAATTTTCTCCACTGAACTACAAATATGATGAATTGTATTAATAGATTTCTTAATATTGAGGCTTTCTCTATTCCTAGAATAATTAAAAATTTCTTCTCCATTGTCATGGTCTGTTTTTCTTTCTCTGTCAGTAAATATCAGTGTTTCCTAAAACACCATACCTGTTCATTTTCTCCTTTCAATCTCTTAGGTTCTCTTTGAGCAATTTTATTCACTCTGATGGCTTCAGCTACCACTAAAATATTGCTGTTTCCTAAATCCTTTTCTTCATCTTGTATCTCTCTCCTGAGCTCAAGAGCATATATCCATTTGCCAGTTGCACATCTTCACATATTTGACCACAGAAATTTCAAACTTCAAACATGCTGTGTCCAAGATCTGTGTCTGTTCTGCAAATCCTATTCTTTGTCCTTATCCCAATATCAGTTTATAGCGCTAGTATCTACCAGCTTGTTGTGCAGACAGCCTGGTAGTAAAGCTTTCCCTTCACCTTCTCAGAGCAAATGAGTACCAAATTCTTTTTCTTTTTTTCTGTTTTGGAATTAGTCCCCTGTTCCGTATTCATCTTCCTCTGTTACCTCTGTTACCTAGTATAGTTGGTCATTTCTCCCTCTGGTTTTTTCTCCTCTGATTCTCCCTTAAGCCCTTCTCCATTCTCCTGCTGGATGATGACTGTTAAAGGGCACATCTGGTTATGTAGCTTACCTCTCGTTAGCAGCCCCTCATTATTCACTCCCTGTTGTTTAGGAAGTGGGTCATGTTCACTCTTGGGTAGACATAAGCAATTCCTTAGGTAATAAGAAAATTCTAGGATGCATGTGTACATACTTTTTTAAAAAAATGGTGAGCACGTAAGGTTTTTTATTGATGGAGTTAGGTCATATATTTAAATGCAGGGTAACTTTATAATCAGTTCCTTGAATACCTTTACTGTCTTTATCTCTTATCTCAGCCCAGGAGCACCCACCTGGATGTGGTGCTGCTTGTACTTCTATTAAAGTGGCATCTGTTCTTTATGCCTCTCAGCTTGACTTCTGCTCTTGCCTCATATTCATGAGAACATGTGGTTCACACTGAACAGCTGACATGTTTAGCTCTTCAGTGAAGTGCAACCTGACAGTACAAAGTACAACTATTCTTTTTCTCCCTTGATACCCCAGGCTACCTTAAATATGTGTGTAACCTGGTTCATCTAACACATTATTCCAGGTAAGTGTTTGTACTTATGTCTCCATACCAGCTCATATGTTCCTTGTATCTTTGGCAATGAGGACCATTCCAGATTTATAAGGGAAACTATGATGGTACTTTGAAGAACTACTAAATTAACACAGACGTAGGGTATTTCTATGATGATTTCTCCTTATCCCACAATATAGAGTACAAAGCATGGTATGGTATATCCTGTGTAAGATAAAACACACACATAAGAATGAATTCCTAGACTTCCTGTTCTTTTGACCCAGGCTGATGCCTTGAATTGAGGAAAAATGTACCATTACAGGGGTTGGTGTCACTTGAGGATGTGGCTGTGAACTTCACCTGGGAGGAGTGGCAGGACCTGGATGATGCTCAGAGGACCCTATACAGGGATGTCATGCTGGAGAACTACAGTAGCCTGGTGTCACTGGGTGAGCAAAACTCCCCTAGTAACTGCCAAGTGCAAGCACGTTTTTCTTCATTGGTAAATGTACAGTTGTTTGTGAAATGAAATGCTACTTAGGTTTAAGATTCCGGGCCAGGAAGAACGTGTGTTCACCCCTCCAGTCAGAGGTTCAGATTGGCCCTTCATTGCACTACTCTTGAGGCTGTGCTGTTGGCATTTTTCAAGAGCCCATGAAACATAAACAGTTTGGCAAAAGTCCTACAGTATTTCTCATCAACAGGGCATTGCATTACCAGGCCTGAGGTGATCATCAAGTTGGAGCAAGGAGCAGCACCATGGACTGTAAAAGAAAAACCCCAGACCAGGGTTTCCCGGTGTCAGTGCACACTGTCACTGTGCACACTGAGCAGGGAGTCAGTGCACACTGAGCAGGGAGGCTGCGAAGACAAGTGCACAGCAGATGTTGGCCGTGCTGAGCTCTTTTTCACCAGTTGTTTTCTCCAAGTTCATACCTTGGGACAGACTTCAGTCTGCATGTATCAGACTCATGCATTATTCAGTCTCCAGATACGGCTCTCACATGTAAACCTCCCCCTTTTTGTTAATTGCTGAATGTTTTCTTAGACTTACCAAAAACCGGTGCCCACCTGCCTCCTCTTGGAATTTTTTCTTGGTTAGTCACTGTCCCTAGATTCTCAGTAGGCCGCCTTTTTTGGTTTTTTAAAAATATTTATTTATTTTTTGGCTGCGTCGCATCTTAGTTGCAGCACGTGGGATCTTCGATTTGTTATGGTGCACGGGCTTCTCTCTAGGTGAGGCGCACAGGCTTAGTTGCCCCACAGCATGTGGGATCTTAGTTCCCCGACCAGGAATTGAACTGGCGTCCCCTGCATTGCAAGAAGGATTCTTAACCACTGGACCACCAGGGAAGTCCCAATAGGCCTCCTTTTTGTTCATTCTCAGAGACTGTTTTCTTTTGGGCATTTAGTCGTACATTCATTTATTCTTTTAACATGTTAATTGGGAAGTTTTACACACTGGTAAATTTTGTAAATGTGTGGATAACAGCAGTAATCAAAGAAATGTCCTTTTTAAAATTAATTTATTTTTATTTCTGGCTGCATTGGGTCTTTGTTGCTGCACATGGGCTTTCTCTAGTTGTGGTGAGCGGGGGCTACTTTTCGTTGCGGTGCACAGGCTTCTCATTGCTATGGCTTCTCTTGTTGCGGAGCACAGACTCTAGGTGCACAGGCTTCAGTAGTTGTGGCTCACGGGCTCTAGAGTGCAGGCTCAGTAGCTGTGGCACATGGGCTTACTTGCTCTGCGGCATGTGGGATCTCCCTGGACCAGGGATCGAACCCGTGTCTGTTGCATTGGCAGGTGGATTCTTAACCACTGTGCCACCAGGGAAGTCCCGAAATGTCCTTTTTATATAGAACTTATATTTTGTTGAAAGAGAAAAATGAAACAAATGTACATGTTTAGTAGTGAAATCAGAGCCACAAAAGTGTTAAACAAGGATGAGAGAGAGGATAATAAGAGTATAGTGTTTCCAGAAGGGTGTTAAGAAGGCACATTTAGGGGAGATTAAGTGTTTATGTTGGTAGAGCTTACGTTTGAGATGACTGTATTCCATTTTGACATGGAACATATGCATGCATGTAAAATCTGGAGTAGAAGATGGACATCACTGCTGGAGATGCAAATTAGCAAATCATTAACTCAAGACTGGTAGGAGTAGAGGAGGTGGCCTACGGACCTATTAAGACCATGAGAGAAGTGGTCCAGGTACAGGTCTCATGAATCACTACATCAGAAACCATGAGGCTGAGAAGGACCCAGAAAACTTCACCGTGGAAAGCGGTGGCCTGTGACACGGGAGGATAAACTAGAGACTATGGGTCCAAGGCCAGTGAAACCAAGAATTTCATACTTTGGGAGCGGAGTTTGAAATTAAATTTTTTTTTACTTTCTCTTGTGAAGATCATTGTTTTTTTTTTTTTTAAAAAAAGAATGAGAAGTATACATGGGACTCCAGTTTCAATACAACTAAGGGACAGCTGAAACTGTAAAGTACAGTAAAGTTAATATCTTCAGAAGCAGTGAATTATCAAGTAGAGTCACTCGCACCATGAAGTGAGGTGAAAATGCCTTGGCTGTTGGTCTCAGAAGCACCCAGAGAAAGCTTTTCGAAGACGGTGGGCACATGCTGGGTTGCAGAGCCTAAATCCTTCAGGCCAGCAGGGAGGAGTTTCACAAAGTGATGAATTAGAGTTTCATGAACTTGTTAGGGTTCTGAGAAGCCAAGGGTATAGTGTTAAGTTAAGAATTTGCAGAAAGCTCCCTTGTCTAGCATGGAAAAAAAGATTAAGCCTTTGAAAAACCCACAGGTGCCTATAGGTGTTCCCCAGGGAGAAGTAAAAACTAAACAAACATAGGTGTAAAGTTCTTCTCTCTAAGCAGTATTCTTGTTTAGGTGACAGACAAGTGGCCCTCTCCCGTATCCTGTAAGTAACTTATCCAGGAAAATCATGCCATCTTCAAAGCTGAGCTATTAGAAAAGGGCTAGCACAAGTTACCCACAATTATAAGAAGAAAGGTAGAGATAATGAATGGAAAACCAATGGTAGATGAAAAGCTGTCAGCTGAAATCTACATTTAGACAGTAAGTAAATATTTTCATCTAATACTTCCTCATTGAAAAGAATTTAAAAGAAAAGAAAAAAACTTAAGCAAAACCAAACAAAAACAAAAAACCCAATGATTTGACATTAGAAAACCTATCAATGAAGGTTCTTACATTAATTCATTAGGGAGAAAAATCACATAAAATCAGTACCCGTTATTGATTTTTTAAAATATTTATTTATTTATCTTTGGCTGCGTTGGGTCTTTGTTGCTGAGCGCCGGCTTTCTCTAGTTGTGGCGAGCAGGGGCTACTCTTCGTTGTGGTGCGTGGGCTTCTCACTGTGGTGGCTTCTCTTTGTTGTAGAGCATGGGCTCTAGGCATGTGAGCTTCGTAGCTGTGGCACGCAGGCTCTAGAACACAGGCTCAGTAGTTGGGGTGCACAGCATGTAGGATCTTAGTTGCTCTGCGGCATGTGGGATCTTCCAGGACCAGGCCTTGAACCTGTATCCCCTGCATCGGCAGGCTGATTCTTAACCATTGTGCCACCAGAGAAGTCCCCCGTTACTGATTTTTTAAAGAATCATATCCTGCTAGGATGAAAAGAAACTTCTTTACCTTTACAAACCATTCAATAGGAAATACTTATATGTGATTCAAAGGTATGACCTGTAATTATGTTTATCTCCTTTTAGATGTCCAGATTGTGGATGACATGATTGAGACCAGCCAGGAAAATCACAGTAGACGTTTGTGGCAAGTTGTAATCACCAGCAATGAAACGTCAACTAAGGGGACAGCTGACTTAGGAGAAACATTTAATTTGAGCCCAATTCATATTTCAAAACTGATGATAAATGATGGTAACTATTCAGAAATGAAGCCAGAAATGTTGAATATGTGTAAGAACACGTTTCTCCCTAGTGAGCCTGATGAGATGCATGCTGGAGAGAAACCGGAGGATAGTAATAGAACTGGGAAATCCCTCAGATATGCTGAGTACCCTAGGCATCAGAAGAAGAATAAAACTCTGCAGCAACCTTTTGAATGTAACAGACAAGGGAGAGACTTCATCAAGGAAGCAATATTCTTTATACATAGGATGGTTCGTATGGGTGAGATGGCTTACAAATATAAGAAATATTGGAAGGCCTGTGGTAAGTCAGCTCTCATTGCCCAAGAGAGAACTCACGTAAGGGAGAATCACTATAGATGTAACAAATGGGGGAATACCTTTTGTAAGAAACCAACACAGAAACCAACACAGAGCTGATCTCCAGGAGCAACAGCATAAATGTAATCAAAGTGGGAATAATTTCTGCCAGAAATTACATCCCACTCAGCTTCAGAGAATTCAGTTAGAGAAAATGTTTGAATGTGATGTATGCGGTAAAACGTTCTATAAAAAGTCTAATCTCACTAAACATCAGAAAGTACACACTGGAGAGAAACCCTATGCACGTGATGAACGTGAGAAATCCTTCTGCCATAAATCAGGCCATACTATTCATCAGAGAATCCACACTGGGGGAAAGCCCTATGAATGTAATGAATTTGGGAAATCATTCTGCCAGAATTCAGCCCTCACTGTTCATCAAAGGATTCACAATAGGGAGAGACCTCATGAATGCAATGATTGTGGTAAAACCTTCCATAAGAAGTCAGTACTCACTGCACATCAGAGAACTCACACAGAAGAGAGACCTTATGCATGTAAAGAATGTGGGAAATCCTTTGGACACCGGCCAGCCCTCACTGTACATCAGAGAACTCACACAAGAGATAAACCTTATAAATGTAATGAATGTGGGAAATCCTTCTGTGTGAAGCCAAAACTCACTGTACATCTGAGACTTCACACAGGTGAGAAACCCTATGAATGTAAAGAATGTGGTAAAACTTTCTACCAGAAGTCAAAACTCACTGTACACCAGAGAACTCACACAGGTGAGAAACCTTATAAATGTGACGAATGTCAGAAAACCTTTTGTGAAAAGTCAACCCTCAATAGACGTCAGAGAACACACACAGGAGAGAAGCCCTATGGATGTAAAGAATGTAGGAAAACTTTCTTCCAGAAGTCAGCCCTCACTGTACATCAAAGAACTCACACAGGAGAGAAGCCCTATGAATGTAATGAATGTGGAAAAACGTTTTGCCAGAAATCACACCTCAGCAAACATCAGAGGACTCACACAGAGGAGAAATCATGTATGGCAGAGACTGGCTGTCTGTACACCCAAACTCACTTTCTTTTTCTTTGGGGCACACAGTTAGCCTGCATTTCTCAGCCTTCCTTTACTGTGGGTGGGACCATATAACTGAGCTGTGGCCAGGAGAATTTGAACACAAGCAATAAACATTAATTCCAGGCCAGGCCAGAAGAAAAAAAACAAAAACCTTCCATGCATTCCTGCTGACTTTTTATGCCCTGTGATTCTGAAGCGCAAATCTGCTCCCCACACCCCCACCCCAGTTTGCCTTGGGAGCCACTGGGTGGAGATGGCAATCATGACTTAAGACAGAAAAAATTGATTATGATTATGGAGAGCAGAAATTTTCCCAACTCTACCAAAAAAAATGTTCAGTTGTGCTTTACCTGAGTGAGAAATATTCACTGTTGGGCCCTCCCATGTGTAATCTATTTACAACGCTACCAGTCCACTGTGGCCAGTTCATTTTATGAATTTGAGACAGACTTCTGTGAGAAGTTACCAGTCCTTGTGTAGAAAATTCACACAAATTGTGTAGAAAATTCAACACAATTCCTTGTGGTGTCATCTTTCATCCCCAGTCAATTGATGGAAAAATCAAGTCATATGAAGAGACAAAGAATGCAAGAAATGTAGGAAGGCCTTTATCAGGCAGAGACAGCTCATTGAACACTGAGAATAAAGTAAAGCCTTATAAATATCTTTAATGTGTCAGAGTTTTCAATAAAACAACTTTATGTACATCAGAGAATTTCTAATGAAAACTATCAGCTTAGGTAACGTGAATGCAATTTTTCAGATAGAAATATTAATGTATTGAAAAATTTAAGACTGTAGACCAGTTGTTCTCTAATGGGAATGATTTTGCCTCCAAAGGAACATTTGGCAGAGCTACTCCTGGTACCAGCGCAGTGCCACTTCTGCCTTTTCATATTCAGAGAAGTTGCAAGGCCCATGAAAGTTCTGAGGAGTGGAGAAATAGACTCTCCGTCTTTGATGGAAATGTTGCAAGAGCACATTGCAGAAGAGTGTGCAGGATGGGACATGTTAATGCAACCATCTTTGGAAAATATAGTATGATACTGTCCACTGTATGGCCACAGAGCTCACATAGCTTCCACATACAAAAAATACTCATACTCTACTAAGTCTCCCCCAAATCTCATTTTATAAAGCTGTTGGCGCAGAAATCTAGGAGCTTGTCATCTGTATCAGGTCTAGGTACACATAGGCTCTTTGGGCACAGTTCCATGTTCGTGGTTGCTCTGAATCTGAAGATGTGTGACCTGAAGTGACCAGTCACCTGCCCTGCAAACGCTCAACAGGCAATGGTAACACAGAGATGGGATACCAAGAGCACGTCCATTCACGGGGCAGTGGGGAGGCACTGAGGCATCACTGGCTGAGTCTAGCAGGACACACCATCAGTTCCTTGATTAGGCTACAGTGTTTCAGGGGATGATTTCCAAGGCTCTGTGCTGAGTGAAGTCGTCTTCCCTTTTCCAAGAGACAAAGCCTGATTTTATAACTAACTAGTTGCTTCAGTCCTACTTCCTGCCCAGAGCGCTCTTTTTCTTCTCTTTATTCTTTTCCTCTTTAAAAAAATTTTTTTTTTAAATTAAAAAAAATTTTTTTTCCTTCTTTTCTTTTGGCCATGCTACACAGCTTGTGGGATCTTAGTTCCCTAACCAGGGATCGAATCCCGGCCCCTGGCAGTTACAGTGCCAAGTCCTAACCACTGGACCACCAAGGAATTCCCAGAGGGCTCTTTTCATTTGAACTGTTTTTAAACCTTTTATTTCAAATTGATTGAAATCCTTAAAAAAAAGTTTTGGGATTCACGATATGTCAAATTGTGATCCATTCCGTTAGATGGAAGCCACACGCACATTTCCTCTGGAACACATTCCCTTCCTCCACCTTGAACTGAAGCAGATGCTCACGTCTTACTGGTAGCATCTCTTCTCCCAGGCCTGATCCCTTGCCTCCACCTCAACCACTTCCCCCCAGCACTCGGCCCTTGGTTTCCCAGGAGCTCTTGTCACGTTGGAAAACTTTGGAGTCTTCTTCCTCTTATTTTCCTTCTTTTATTGCTCTGATACCTTCTCCCCCCACCACCTTCCACCTCCTGTCCCTCAGTTTCAGCCTCCTTCTCAGCTTACCCTGTGTTTGTCCCAAGAGTTGCTAAACTTCTTGTTTCTTCCAAGTCAGGGCTGAGCCCCTTCCTGGCTTGCCGTACCTTTCTTTGTCTTCTGGGTCTGTGGGTGAGAGTTTATCAGATGACTAATTTTGCTGTTGGGGGAGTATAGTAGGTAATGTATAATGGCTCACTTAACGTGCAACCAGTCCAACACTGTGGCAACAGGCCTTTGCTCATTAAATAAGCTTGAAAGGTAAAAGCTCTTTCCCAGGTATGGAAGACTGCATAATGGCCCCCAGAGATATCAGATCTCAATCTCTGGTATCTGTGTATGTTACCTTATATGGAAAGAGTTGTACAGATTAAATCAAGGATTTTTTGATGAGATCATCTTGGGTTGTCCAGGTACACTCTAAATGCAATCACAAGTGTTCTTATAAATGAGAGAAGATTTGACACTTAAGAAATTCCTGAAACCACCAAGGGATAGATGATATAGAGTGGTTTGGCCACAAGAATGCCAGCAGCCATCAGAGGCTGGAAGGGATAGATTATCCCCTAGAGTCTCTGGAGATGGGCCCTGCTGACACTTTGGTTTCAGCCCTGTGACACTGATCTTGAACTTCTGTCTTCCAGATGTGAGGGAGTACATTTCTTTTTATTAAACTATTATGTTTGCAGGAATTTCTTACACAGCAATGGAAACCAGTATCCATTGCAGCTAAAATCCTGTATCTGACTGAGGTTCCACCAAGCAGATGTTCCCAGCATTAAGTGGTAGCTGTCAATGGACAAATCAGATGTTCTGAAAAACACAACGGAAGTACTACTGACTCTCCTGGTGGTGATAATTGATTCTGCTGGGTGATTGTGTTGGGATTGCTAGCTTGGGGACCTGTCCACTCTTTAATTCTTGGTGGGAGTGTTAAGGTGGGTATCAATTTATTTTTGGATGGAGTCCCTATATTTGTCTTTGACTTGATCAGAGTAGGGGCTGGGTTGCCTTGCTTGGTTTTCCTGTTGTCTTCGTTTTGTATTCCAAAACACAGGTGAGACACGAGCTTGTGTAAGCAGTTTATTTGGGAAGTGATTGCAAAAAGCAGGAATGAGGTAGTGGGGGAAATGACAGCGGAGAGGAGGAAAAGCCAGTAAGGTGTATGCTACTGAGCTGGTGACCACTATGAACAAGCTGACATCCATCGTGCTGGGTACTCCGTAAGGAGCTGGGTCATGTACATCTCAGCTGACCCAATAGACATGGGAAGCTGACACGTGTGTGTGTGTGTGTGTGTGTGGCTTAACAATTGGCCGTTATCACTCTGACCCTGTTTTAATCCTATTGTCTTGCATGAGGTTGCAGAACAAGAGAGAGAATCCAGAAAGTTTCACAGTTTAGTTACAATTTCCTGGGAAGAAACGGCACACCGTGCAGGGCCACTCAGAGGTAGACAGAGGAGAGGGGGAACTGTGGATCCAGTGCCTGTACTGTGGATTCAGCAAGAAGGAAGGGGATAGGCATTGCAAGCAGGCTTAGGATTGGCTAATGTGAATATTTTCAGTGGACTTTGGGGCATTGAGGCTGTCCCTGACTGTTCTGCTACCTGGCCCTAGGGCAATTAGGGCAGGTGTACAGTAGTGCACAGTGTGAGGGTACAACTCAGCAGGTGCTTGGGAGTGTGGACTTAATTGGCCGTTTAAGAGGGTAAGCTCATCTAGCTAGGGCCGCAAAATTGAGTCAATACTGAGCTCAAATATTTGGGGTATTGGAGTGGCCTGAATAAATGAGTGTAGGACATACATTGCCCTAAACAGCATAGGGTCAATTTCTCGGGTCAGTGTGGCAGGTCTGGCCACTGTGTTGTTGGCGAGTATGGATTGATAGTGAAGTCAGTGTAGAGATTTGTTGTATTCGTGTGTTAACTAGTAGAAAGCGGTGGTCGTGGTGCTCATGGTGGGAGACTCCAGGTGGGAATTCGTGGTGGAAAGCTGGGGCAGGGAGTAGGAGAGGCACTGGGGAGTGTGTTGTCCTTTCCCAAGCAGGTTGAGGAATTGACGGATAGGTGGCAGTTGTCTCCTGGGAAAGGCAATAGTCTCCATTAATTTGTAGAACGGTACAGACAGTAGTAATCTCTACAGATTTCCCTGTAGGCGTAGACGTGTAGGGATGTATGTTTCTGCAGAGAGCAAGAGTATACTTGGATCATGGGATAAGCAGGCCAGGAGCTCAAGAAACACAACAGAATCCCTAATGTCAAAGGAAGAAAAGCAGTGAATGTCCTGGAGCTAGTTTGCCAGCACCTTGGGTGGGGCAAGTCTTAGGCATCCCTGGAGCAGAGGTTTTAGTGTCCAGGACAGAGTTGTCTCCACCTCAGGGGGCGATGTCATCTCCAACATTGAGCTCCTGGATAGAGCAATATTGTCTAGAATGTGAGACTGGGGTATCCTTTTCAAGTGGACACCCACTTGGAGTGGTATGAGTCTTATTTTTCTGCCTCTTTGGCATTATAAAGATGCTGAACAACTTGTCTAATTTGAAGGCAGCGTTGGGCCTGGGAGCTTGACTTGCAAATATCTTTTAAGTTAAGGGGCCGTGGGTGCACAGGTAGCCAAGGTGATGTTGGCACCTGTGATGCTGTCACCATGAACCGAAGTGCCGGCACTCAACTGGCGCAGGTAAAGTCTCCATTAAAGATGGCCAGATCTGAGGTTTTAACTCTCCAAGGTTTTTCCCAGATGGGTGGTGAGTTGGATTCTGTTGCAAATAGGTTTAAGTCATATGGCCTGATTTGGGTGTATGTTGTTAGCAGGGTGTCCGGTTGACAATTAAAATATCTGTGGCTGTGGAGCTTTGGCATTACCCTCTAGACAGGCCCTCTAATTTGGCCAATTTCTAGGTCCCTTTGCCTCAGCTGTTGGTTTGGATGGTGACAGGCTAGCCTGCAGTCTTTGGGTTGTAAAACTTGTATTAGTCAAAAGTGATGGCATGTCGGCCTGCATTCACCATGTTGGTTTAAACCATGGCTTCCTTGGAAGGTTTGGGACTCTGGTTTGCAAACCAATGAAAACACCCAGACTGACAGTAAGGAGAC
Source organism: Tursiops truncatus (assembly GCF_011762595.2). Taxonomy (NCBI): domain Eukaryota; kingdom Metazoa; phylum Chordata; class Mammalia; order Artiodactyla; family Delphinidae; genus Tursiops; species Tursiops truncatus. Next base: position 26,723 of record NC_047049.1, on the reverse strand, counting down.
ATCCAGCAGAGTGGTTACAGCTCACTTGGCTGGCTTTTGTCATTTGACGTTGATTTTCCTCCAGCACGTATCAGTAGCAGGTAGAGGTGTTCTGGTTTTATCCTTATGGAATATGGTTTTGATTTTATTATCTCCAAATGTGAATTTCATTTACTAAGTGGAGTTTTCTATTTATCTTTTCCGTAGTCCACACTGCCTGTGAGAACAGTCCTGGAGTACATGGAGATGTCAGCAAATTTGTAACCAAGCGTGTGGGCTCGTTTCCTGCTACACAATAGAAAAGACCAAATATTGAGACAAGTCTTTTGCAGAAAAAAAAAAGGCTTTATTGCAGGGTGGCCAAGCAAGGAGACAGGAGGCAAAGTGGTGTATTTATCTTGGAAAGAGGGAGAAAGAGGGGCAGGGAGCTCAGAAATGATTGGTGAAAAGTACGTGTAAGTTTCAATGGAAGTATTGAGTTCTGTGCCCAGGCAGTACTGCTCTGCTCTTCATGTGTCATATGTGCAAATTCAGGGTGTTTGGTGTGTAGCAGGGGTTGAATTTTTGGCTCGTGACATCTAACGTTCACTATCAGTCACCCTAGTCCCTCAATGTGCCTGTGCATCAGCAAGTTGTTTCCCTATCTGTGGTTTCCCTGGTGTTCTTGGTGTATCATTTTGTTTCTACTACATGGACCTTGTAAATTACAGGGTATGGTTTCACAAGGGGCTTTGAATTAAGCGATTAAGGCCTGGGACAAGACAGAGACCCATATAAGGTGTCCATTTGCTGGAGTGGAATTTGAAAAACTGTCTGAGGAGACCATCATGTCTCTCAGTTGAATCGGCTATCAAGAACCTATCAGGAAGATAAAAGTGCTATTGAAGGCCTTTTTAAAGAGTCTAACATGGTGTATTCTGAGAAGTGAACTATGTGCCTTGGTTAATATCAGTAATGCCTGCTACCCCAGAAGGAATGAGGGTAGGGTTAAATGTGGATGTGGATTTGCCTTCCCTGTACACAATGCTTCGGCCCAAACTGCCATCTGCAGAGTTAAGAATTCCTATTCACTATCATGGTCTCATACACAGCATTACTTCTGATTGAAGAGTTCCCTTAACAACAAAAAAAAGTTATGCAGTGGGCCCAAGTTGTGATGGAATTCACTGGTCTTACCATGCTCCTGCCATCCTGAAGCAGCTGGCTTGATAGAATGGTGGAATGGTCTTTTGAAGACTCAGTTACAATACCAGCTAGGTGGCAATACCTTGCAGGGCTGGGACAGGGTTCTCCAGAAGGTTGCATATGTTCTGAATCAGTGTCTAATATATGGTGCTGTCTCCCATGGCCAGCACTCTAAGGTCCAAAAATCATGGGGTGGAAATGGGAGTGGTAACATTCACTGTTGTCCCTAGCGATCAGCTGGAAAAGTTTTGCTTCCTGTTCCCCCAACTGTATATTCCACTGGCCTAGAGGCCTTAGTCCCAGAGGGAGGAATGCCTCCACTAGGAGATACAATAATGATTCCACTGAACGGGAAGTTAAGACCGCTGCTCAGCCCCCTTGGGCTTCTCATGCCTGTGAATCAACAGGCAAAGGAGTCCCTGTGCTGGCTGGTGTGACTGATCACTGAGCCTGACTACCACAGGGAAACTGGACTTCTCGTCAGTGCAGGTAGGGAAAACATGTCTGTGATACAGGAGATACCTTAGGGTTTCTTTGAGTATGACCACGCCCTGTGATTAATGCCAATGAAAAACGATAACAATCCAATCCAGCAAGAGTACTGATGGCCCAGATCCTTCAGGAATAAAGGTTTTGGTCACTCCACCGGGTAAAAAGGCACAGACGGCTGAGTTGCTTGATGAAGGCAAAGGGGAAGCAGAATGGGTGGTGGAAGAAGGTGAAGATGGATATAAATACCGGCTGTGATTCCACGACCAGTTACAGAAATGGATATATATATATATATATATATATATATATATTCAGAAATGAGAGTTGTTGAGGTTTGTCTGCCCGACTGTGTCACTGTCCTACCTGGATGGGGGAGCCGTTCAAGAGAAGGAATCTCTTTGTACGTACTGAATTCACTGTCTTTTGACCCAAGAACACAGACTTTGACTCCCATCATTGCCCTGGCTTGGGTGATGCACTCCAGTGGATTTGAAACATGCCCTAAGCACCAACTGTCCTAGGTGACTGACTTCCACGACACTGAGGATTTCTAACATATTATGTTCTTGTGACAAGTGTCTCAGGTACAGGTTTTGTGCCTATGCAGGCACAAATTACATTTAGGCTCCAATTACATTTCTTTTTCTCAGCAAATCAGTGGGGGCTGTGGGCATGGAACTGACTGGCTGAGGACCCTTGGTCCTTGTTGGGATTTCTGAGACTCTGTGGTCTAGGCCTGAATAAGGAATGGAAGAAACTATCACAGGCTGGGTTTTCAGAACCCCTGGGCCTATTGTGAGAGGGTCTCAGTCTTGCATCCCTCTGCCTGGGGACCCAGAACATGTCAAGTCCTAGAGATGAGCAGACCAGAGACTGTGAGGTGGGGGAAGCACTTATTGAGTGCCTGCTGTGGGACTCTGGCTGAAGCCAAGAGGCAGAGTGTGGCCAAGGCTTCACTCAGTCTCAGGTGCCAGGGGTCTTGGGATGGACAACCCCCCACCTAACACAGACTCAGCTGAGGCAGTTGTGTTAATATGGTGCCTTTATTTCCTGAAGCCCATAAGCTCCAGTGCAGGGCATAAGCTCTAGTGCAGGGTGGCTCCTCCTTGCCTAGGAGGGCATCAGGCTCTGCTTAGTGGGCGGCTCTGGGTCTTTCTCCTCACTGACTCCAAGGGGCTTGGGATTGGCCTGCGGGAGGTCAGAGTGTGACGTGGGAGTCTCCTCACATCCCCATGCCCACACCCTCCCTGGGTCCTGCCCTTCCTCACCCCACTGCTGCCAGCTTCTGCACCTTTGCCTTGGCTGTGTCCCTTTGGGAATGCCCTTCCCTGAAGACCATCTTCTGAGCTCTCTGCAGAACCCCTCCTTGCCTCCCCACCCAGAGCTCCTTTCATAAGCTGTCTCTGCTCCCTGACCCAGATGCCAGGACTCACAGCTTCTCCTGGGCCAGCCCCTTCCTCTTGATTGCTCTGGCCTTGAGCAGGGACCTGCACTCCAAGCTTTTCCAGCTCCTCCTTCAGCCTGGACAAAAAGGGGTAGGGGGGTAGGGTAGGAGGGTAGGGGGAGAAGGGAAGGATTGTAAAGAGACCAAGTGACAGAGTCTAGGAGGGAGCAGAGACTCCCTTAGCCACCTTCCCCTTGGGGACCACGCCTACCTCTGCCTCTGCTGCTGCAGCTGCCGGCACTTCTGCTGCAGCTGCTCCTGGCGCTGGGCAGCAGCCTCCAGGAACTCCCCGGCCTTCTTGTTCTCCTCCTCAAACAGATGCCTGAGGGTGGGCGTCAGTGATGGCAGCACCTCTCCCTCCCCGCCGCCCCCCGCACCGTCCCTCTCTTACACCACAGCTGCTGCTTCCTGGCTGCGCAGGAAGAGCCCCTCAGTGATTGCCGAGCAGCCCTTGGCTCCGAACTGGGAGCACAGACGATGCTTCACATCCTCCAGCTTTGCCTCCACCAGCTTTTCTGCAGCAGGAAGGGACAGTGGCAGGGCAGGGCAGGGCAGGGCAGGGCATCCCCATTCTCCAGGCCTCACCTTCCTTGAGCAGCTTCTCCTTGCTGCTGTCCAGGGCGGCGATCTCCAGGGCCAGCTGCTCTGGCTTCTGAGGGGTAGAAAGGCAGCCTGTCCACATCTCCTGGCCTCCTCCCATGTGCCTCAGAGAAGCCGATCTGGATCTGGTCTTTACTCTGCATGCCTTACTTCCTGCTGCTCTGGCCCTCCATGCATGCCAGGCATGGCCCAGCCTCAGGGCCTTTCCATTGGCCATTCTGTCCACCTGGAGCTGTTTCACCCCAGATACCTGTGGTGCTATGCTGGGGAGGCTCGTGAGGGTTAGTGTTCAGGAATTCTGCAAGGTTTGAAATCAGCCCTGGGGTATTCGCTACAGGGCATCCTGCAAACACCACAAATCGAGGCTGTTCTCTGGAGAGTCAGTTACCAGCCCAGCCCTGCAGCTCCTTCTCTTCCCGCTCTGTGACCGCACTGAGCCCTTCCGTCCTGACATTCATTCTGTTTTCTTGTTTGGGATCCCCAGGTGGCAAACACCGGCCTGCCTGGTTCCCCACTATCTGCCCTGTGTGTGTGATGGCCCCAGACACAGCCAGGAGTCTCCTTGATGGATAACCCCTCCTTGGTTCATCAGGGCTCCTCCTGACCACTTAAGGCCCCTGGGAGGGCATCAGGGATGGGTGGGCAGGGCCAGTGAAGAGGACAATACCGGGTGGCAGTGAGGGTGACGAGGAACTGGACTGAGCATGATTCTAACACACGGCTGCCAGGGCTGCTCAGGAACTGGGTGCGGCAACTGAGAGGAAGGAGGCCTGGAGGATGACCCCGAGGTTTGGGCTGGTGCTGCCAGAGAAGATGTGGAAGGTGGAAGGAGTGGCCCCGAGTGACTCACGTGGAATTCCCAGAGGCCCTTATGCTGGCCCATCAGATCCTCCAGTTGCTCCTCAAAATCCAACCTGGGGACCAACCACACAGGATGAGGGGCCGTGGGCTGAGAGACGCCCCTCCTCAACCTGGCTCAGGCCGGGGTCTTCATGCAGAGACATGGGAGAGCTCGCCCATGCTCCTCACTCTGCTGGGAGCACCTTTGCCTCCTTGACCCTCCAAGCTTCAGCTCAGCCAGCTCGTCTTCTAACCCCCATTCTTAGCATTCCCCCCACTTACAATGCATCCAGCCCCCAGGCCTTGGGCAATGGGCTTTACCTCAACTGCCTCTGCTTGTTCTTCTCCTGCCCCATCTGGGAGTTCAGGGCAGAAATTCGCTCCTTGCACTCCTGCAGCATGGTATGCTTCCTGGCAAGAGGCAAGGCAGCCGTCATGTTTTCTGAATGTCTCCCTAGGAGGGGCCTGGGGTGGGGCTTCCGCGTCCTTCTCTTGAGGTCTGTTCTAACCTTCTAGATTGAGGTCCTTCTCTGTAACTTTGTGGGAGGGGGGCATGAGCTCATGCCCTCTGGAAATGTCATTGTGAAGACTGGGGAGATCAATGTGGGCATGGTCACAAGTACAGGCACACACACATATTAATCTCATGTGAATTTCTCAAACAGTTTCAAAGTTGGTATGCTAGGGGCTTGGGGCCTCTGGTCACAAAATGAGCAAAATAAAGATTCAGGAGGTAGAGACATGGATGTACAAGTAGTTGGGTGGATGGAGGGATAATGGATGAATGGAGAGAGACTGGTGCACAGATGGTTGGCTTAACGCCTAAATGAAGGGACAGGTGAGTAGACAGCCAAGACAGCCTGCAGAAAGTATGAAGGTATAGAATAAAAACCAGCCGAGGGAATTTAATTGACATTCTAGCAAATGAATGCCTGTCCCCGTGAATGAGTACTCCTAACACTACTGCCTACTGTTGGAGTCAAGGTGGGAAGACAGGCATTTGGCCTCCCCGTTTTAGGGAGAAGATGAGAGCTGTGGGTCTAAGGCCGATTTCCTCTGCTTTCTCTCTCTACCAGAATGGACAGCGCTGAGCAGGGGCCAGGGGGAAGCTCTTACCTCTGTGCCTCACTTTCCTTCTCCTGGCAGTGGAGCCGGAGGATCCTCAGGGTCTCTGCAGGGAGAGGAAGTGAGGGCCCCGTGAGAGCCCATCAGGGCATGAGGTTTGGGCAGAGGTAAAAGTGCTAGATCATGTGGGATCTCTGGAGTTGATGGGACTCTGTCATTTACTGCATGTTTGGTGGAAGCCACAGGAGGGATGCATGGTGATTCAGGTTTCAAAAGGCTCCTACTTCTATAGAGAGAGTGGGCTTCTGCAGGGTGGCAAAGGCAAAAACCTGGAGACAGAGTAGCTGCAATTACCTTGCTTTTTGCTCAAGATCTCTTTCAGGCGTACTTTCTCTCCACTCACTGGAAAATGCAGTAACATGTTCAGGCATCAGAGTCCACACACTGAACCTTCAGGGACTGGGCTTGCCCATGGTCACATGTGTGGTCTGGTACAGCCCTACCCCCAACCCCAGATGTAGACCCCTCAAGGTGAGCCCTAACCCCAGATGTAGACCCCTTGAGGTGAGCCCCTTCCCTCTTGGGCCCATACTCCCTGTAAGCATCAAAGGGCCCTCAAGTTGATAAAGGGTGGCTGTGAGGACCCTGTGGAATGGCAGTGCGTTTACATGGAGGGAAGAGGAAAAATAAACACATTGCATGAAGTTGGATAAGGGCTGCGAAGAAACACATCAAGCAGTAAGAGCCATGTGACTAGGTGTGGGCAGAGTGTGGTCTTTGGGTGGGGTAACTGGGGAAGGCCTCTCTGAGATGGGGACATTTGAGCTGAGAACTGAATGATGATGTGAGGCAATAGGAACCTGTATTATCTGGGGGAACCTCTCCTAGCAAAGCCCCTAAGGTAAGCGTATGCTTGGAGGGTGTTTCCGGAACACTCCCACCCACAGAGTTGGAGCGGGGAGATTGGTAGGACCTGAGGTTGGAGAGGGGGCAGGAGCCCTTGGCCACGGCAAGGATGCTGATTGGAATACTGGGTTCAAGGATGCATGACATTGTGGGGACCTCTGGGTCATCCCCCACAAGCTTACATGAGTCCAGTTCCTTCTGCAGGGTCTCCCAGACAGTCCGGGCCTCTCCTAGCTCCTCACTGGCTTTCTTTTTTGCTGTGCCAAACCGCAGAACATTGTGTAAGTGTCTGTCCTTGCAAACATTTCACATTTGTCTTTAAGCAAACCTAGAGGGGCCCAGATTCTTGTTTCCGGAAGCAGGAAACAAGGCTTCCAGAGCCCAAGCCTTTCTTGTTGGGCTCAGTTGACAGCAGGACAGGTTAATAAACGTGTGAGTACAGCACCTGAATTTAGATGGGCCCGACCAACCCATGCTAAGTTTAATGCTCTGCTCTTTCAAAACACAGTAATTTGGAACAAGGGGCCCTACATTTTCATTTTGCACTGGGCCCTGCCAATCACGCAACCGCACCTGGCAGACAAGCCAAGGTCCTGAGCTCACCTTGCTGGACCTCATTAATCCGGTTAATCAGGACCTCAATCCTGGGCTCTAGGCTTCCGACTGCAGGGAAACAAGGAGGTTGAGTGAAGATGACAGGGCAGGTGAAGGGAGGTGGATGCCCTCCAAGGGCTCACATTCTGGGGAGGGGAGACAGGAACAGATAAAGAACCTGAGTCAGGTTGTGGTTAAGTGCAGTCAAGAGAAACAGAGGAGGGGCAACAGATTACAAAGTGGAGTGGGACGTGCTTCTTCAGATATGGCAAGACCCCTTGAGGGCCCCAAATGAAGTGAGGGGGGCAGACCTTGCTGTTCCCTGGGTGGGGGTGGGAGACAGTCAGTACAAAGGCCTGCCCTAAGGTGGGAACACGGGTGGAAGGTGCCTGGTGAGCAAGCCAGAGGAGCGGAGGTGAGGTGGAGGGAAGGTGAAACCCTGGATCCAGCAGAGTGCATGGGAACCAAATGGACGGCCAGCAAGGGGACTGCAGCTGAGTTTTGGGAAAACGTTTGTACTTTATCCCCTTATACTTGAATTTTGAATCATGGGTTCATATTTTTACTTCAAAAAATTGTTTTAAAAGTAAGAGAGAACAAATGAGTTAATTTCCCAAGGTGGTGAATTTTGGGCCTTGGAATTGATTCCACTTCTGCCTGACCCCAAATCTCAGGCTGAGCCCCAGTTACAGAGGAGACATGTGACCTTTCTGTAACTGCTTCACCATTTCCATCAAGTCTTCAATTTTCTGTGAGGACTTGGCCTGCCCTGTGGAGAGAAAACCAAACATTTAAGAATTATGTAGGCTCCAATAAAGATTTAAAAAAAAAAGAATTATGTAGGAGTGAGAGGCCTGAGGAAGGATCTGATAACACTGGGCCGGGACTGAGGTGGCCTGAGGGCAGGTCTCCAGCCAGAGTGGGGCGTCTGCTCCTTGCCCTGAGGGAGACACTGCACAAGGGATGAACCGGCCCTTCCTGGGCAGACTTTCCTAAAGGGTGAAATGACACCACAGATTTCCCCTTAATAAAACTCAGGGCAAGGAAAGGGGTACACTCTTACTGCTGATACTGTTCAAGGCTTGGCCAAAGCTCAGGATGTAATAATGAAAGAAAAAAAAAAGAAGTGGTATTAAAAACTGGAAACAAGGATTCAGAAATCACTGTTAACTAGTAGGTGGCATAATGAACTAGAAATTTCTAGAGAATATTACCCAAAGAAACCTTACAAGGAATACTGAGAAAATCTAATAAGATGTCTCATTTAAATAAATATAAATAGCTTTCCTATATACAATTGTTATTCTGTAGCCTCCAAGTAAAATATTTCATATTAACTTGCTTATAATCAATATAGGCACTTATTTTTAACTCCTTGATGAATTAGTAGATCTAGGCAATTATTATTAATGGATTAACATCACAATAAAAATAACTGGATATTATGAGCTATGTAATGTAAAAATTCAATGTAGGATTCTTGTAAAAAAATGACACTAATACTTGTTAAGCCTCTCAATCTAAATAACCAATTCAGAGGAAATACAGGGAGAGCGGAACATTTTAAGTGGCACATGGGCATGCAATTAGTAACATCCACACTGGGAAACGTCACAGGAAAAACAACCCAGTTTCTTTAATTTAAATACATTTTGGGGGAAAAGGGAGAAAGGAAGACCCTTACAGACAAAAAGAGATTAAAGAAACGTATCAACCAATTTCAATAAATGGACCATACTTGGATTTCGATTCAATCGAAAGCACTTTTTAAAATGGTGATGACACAATCAAGGAAATTTGAAAACTGACTAGATAGTTGATGAAACAAAGGAATTATTGTAGCCATTATTCACATGTGACAATGCTATTGTGGTTACTTTTCTGCAGAGTGCTTATGTTTTAGAGAGATATATGCAAATATTGGGTTGGCCAAAAGTGCGCCTGGGTTTTCCATACCATCTTAATGGAAAAACCCGGACGAACTTTTTGGCCAACACGGTATCTATGCATGATATGTTATGTTGCCTGGGATACTTCGAAATGAAACAGTGGAGTCGGTGGTAGGGAGTGGGTGAGGATAACGAGGAAACAAGATTGGCCAAGAGCTGATAATTGTTAAAACTGAAAGATGAGTTCATGGGGTAATTATACTTTGTTCTTGACTTAAGAAAATGTTTTTAGGACTTCCTTGGTAGTCCAGTGGTTAAGACTCTGCACTCCCAATGCAGGGAACCCGGGTCTGATCCCTGGTCAGGGAACGTGATCCCATATGCCACAGCTAAAGATCCCACATGCTGCAATGAAGATCCCGTGTGCTGCAACTAAGACCCAGCACAGCCAAATAAATAAATAAGTAAATATTAAAAAAAAGTTTTTAAATTGAAGTATAGTTGATTTACAATAGTGTTTTAGTTTCAGGTGTACAGCAAAGTGATTTGGTTATATTATATATATACTTTTCAGATTCTTTTCCATTATAGATTACAAGATATTGAATATAGTTCCCTGTGCTATAGAGTAGGTCCTTGTTTCTATTTAGTAGTGTGTATCTGTTAATCCCAATCCTAACTTAACTCTCCCACACCCCTTTCCCCTTTGGCAACCATAAATTTCTTTTCTGTGTCTGTGAGTCTATTTCTGTTTTGTGAGTAAGTTAATTTGTACCAGTTTTAGATTCCACATATAAGTGATATCATATATTTCTCTGACTTACTTCACTTAGTATGATAATCTCTAGGTCCATCCATGTTGCTACAAATGGCATTATTTCCTTACTTTTTATGTCTTAGTAATAATCCATTGTATATATGTACCACATCTTCTTTATCCATTCATCTGTCAATAGACATTTAAGTTGCTTCCACATCTTGGCTACTGTAACCAGTGCTGCTATGACACTGGGGTGCACGTATCTTTTTGAATTAGAGCTTTCGTCTTGGCCGGATATATGCCCAGGAATGGGATTGCTGGATAATACAGTAACTCTATTTTTAGTTTTTTTTTTTTTTTGAGGAACCTCCATACTGTTCTCCATAGTGGCTGCACCAGTTTATATTCCCACCAACCGTGTAGGAGGGTCCCCTTTTCTCCACACCCTCTCCAGCATTTATTATTTGTAGACATTTTGATGGTGGCCATTTTGACCAGTGTGAGGTGATGCCTCATTGTAGTTTTGATTTGCATTTCTCTAATAATTAGCAATGTTGAGTATCTTTTCATGTGCCTGTATATTTTTTTGTATGTGCTTAAATTTATCCATAATAAAAAGTTAAAAAAAAATAAAGCAACCAACCAATCAAACAATATAGAGAAGGTAAATAATCATTTCTACGTAAGAATGGAGAAATGGAGAGAACAATTAACCAAAAACTACACAGATGGCTAATAATATTTGAAAAGACGTACTACTTCAGTCATAATTAAAGAGATGGAAATAACATGTTGCATCTAGCAGGTTGGTAAAGATTAGTAAGTCTGATAAGGCCCAGTGTTTGTGATGATGTAGGGAAACTGGCAGACTGTGGAAACTGATGCAACCTTTTGGAGGCCAGTCTGGCTACATCAACATTTTGAAGACAAATTCCACTTCTAGGAATGTATCCATCAGATATGCTTGGTTAAGTATGCAAAAGGTATGTTAAATGACACTGAAGCAACATTTATGTCAAAACTGGGAAAAAAACGTGAACGCCCATCAGTAGAGAACTGCATGGGATTTAGCTGTTCCCTCCCCGTTTTCGTACCACCACCCAGGCTACAGGGACCATCCAGTCCATGCATCTATATGTTTTGTGTGATCCTCTAGGAAGGTGACCAAAAAGGGGGAAAAATAATTTAAATGTTAAAATTGGTGCCAGATGGGCTACTGCAAAGCCTTTACCCACTAGTCTTCCTATCATCTGAGTGTGATATCAAGTCGAAAGGATGTCCTCTGCCTACTTTTAGCTACTTAAACGGAGCAGATGGGGCAAACGAGGCCAGCGAGAGGTGTGTGAATGTAGGACGCGGGCCTGTGGGTGAGTCCTCGCGGCTGCCGGCAGAGCCGCCGAGACCCTTCCGGAGGGGACGAAAGTCGTTTTTCCCCACGTCCGCCCTGACTCGAAGCGGCGCCCGCGTGCGCTCCCTGCCCGCCCAGCCCTCTATCGCCCGGCTCTACCTCCGGCCTCGTCAGCCCGACCCACGGCTCCCGCCTGCTTCGCGCTCGAAAGCTCCGAGCGCCCCGCCATTTCCTCTCAGTCTGGCGCCTCCGCTTGGATTGGACGGAACGCACGCCGGGGGCGGGGCTCCCTCAGCACGCCTGCGCAGTGCGCCCCGCGCCGATCCCTTCGAGAGCGGACCGCGGAATAGACAGTTGGGCAAGCGCCAGTGCGTATGCTTGAGGCCTCCCGGTGCCGATTCAGGGCAGAGCAGGCGAGGGCGGCGCCTGGTCTTCCAGGCTTGCGATTGGCCGGTTGAGGAGCCGTGGCCTGCGAGAGTGTAGAGGCCTCCCTAGAGCCCGCCCCACGTGACGTCACCTGCGTTGCGGCGAGTGGGCCAGAGCCTGGCGGTGGGGAGCCGAGTTTGACTTCCGTCTCTGCAGGCTTAGGCGAGGTTTCCGGTTTACCGCAAACCTCCGCGTGGGCGTTCTGCACCGAGGCCGTGAGTTGGCCCCACCAGACTCATCTTGGCCGCTCTTCGTGGCTGGACGCGGAGGAGAGGGCAAGGGTGCAGCGAGACCCTGATTCTTCCCAGCGTGATCCCGAGGCTGGCCCTGCCTAGCGTGACACATTCTCAAGGGAGGCGGGGCCGAAGGGTGGACGATGTCGGGTCTGTAGGGCGGGCTGGGGGTGCAGAACTGGCGCGTTCCCCTGTGGGTCTGGAAGGACCGTGGTGCACCTCAGGGCTGCATGTGGAGGGGAGGTTCAGCCAGGCTCCCTGCCGCGCGCTGGATGGGGCAGAATTCACGTTTTGGGGGAGGCCGGTGGACCTGGTTGCAGGCGGTGCAGGTGACAGTTACCAGCCTGAATCTGGACATCTGAGTGTTCACTGTGCACAAATTCTGTTCCAAGACATCCCACCCCTCGTCTTCCTCACCTGTTGACCGGGATCCAATCACGACAGTAACAACGAAGTGTGAGGAGCAGTTTTGAGAACTACCTGTGAAAAGCTTTGCTCTAAGAGCTGCCGTCAGTTTTCCTCATCTGTAGTCTGGAAATAGTAATAGCAAACAAGAACTAACATGTAAGGAGGGCTTCCTGTGCCAGAACAGTTCCTATTCTCGTCACGGTAGGAGATTATTTCATGTAATCCTGTCAAAGGACAACCTGGCTGGACTCCCCCTCACCCACTCTGCTCAAGCCACCAGCCTCCTTCCTCAAGATAAATAGGCTCAAGCCCACCTTAAGCCTTTGCAAAGGCTGCCACCGCTGCCACATGCACCCTTCTGAAGTTTTCAAAGCTTGAACGGTCACATCAATGTGAATATGCTGTCTAAAAATCCAGAGCTCTCATGATATGGATAAGGTTATGAAAAGTCACAGAGTAGGAATTAGGACTCAGGGTCCAAGCAAAAGTCTGATTGGGGACCAGGGTCAGGGGAAGGGTCAAGAGTCAATGTCAGAGGCCATATTCAGAGTCACTGTTCATTGTTAGGATCAGCATCGAGGTCGGGGACAGGGATAGGAATTAGAGACTCGAGACCATGGCCATTCCCGCCCAAGATCGTGGTTCAAGTCAGGGACTACTGACCCAAACTATGGCAGAATGGACCGTGATCTCCTTGCTACTGGGGCTACTTCTTTGGGAATGAACTGATATATGCAAGATATGGACAGACCAAAGTTCAAATGACCCTTGAAGCCAGAACCCGTCTTGTACAGACTTCCTGGGGTTAGGGGCTAGGATCAGGATTAAGGACCCTAACCCCTAGGGTTAGGGTTGGGCTCTGGCTCAAAATCCAGGGTCAGTGTCAGTGTTGGGGGTCAGGGTCAGTGCTAGGCTAGAGTTTAGGGCTGGGGTCGGGGTCAGAGTTTAGGGTTATGGGTCAGGATTAGAGAGTCAGGTTTGGAGGGTTAAGATTTAGAGCTTAGGGGGTCAGGGTCCACAGTCTAGGGGTCTGGGGCTAGGGTTGTTACAGTTTAGGATTATATATAGGGGGATTAGGGTTATAGGTTAGGGTGTTAGAATCAGAGGATCAGGGTTAGAGTTAGGTTTAAGCATAACTGGTCCTCTTCCGCCTCCTCACTCTCCATCTTTGTGAGGCGTCCAGGAAGGGTAGGAGTGGCCCAGGGTCACACATGAGTCAGGAAGGTAAGCTGAACCGTTGATTTTCTGTACCCCAGTACTGGGCTCTGTTAGAAGAATGAAATGTCTACTCTGGTCACTGATTGTTTCAAATCTAACTCTACTCAGTCAAGTGTTGTGGAGGGCCCCAGAAGTCCCACAGGGTGTCCCTCTGTCCTCCCACCCTCTGTCTGCCCACTCTGTCTGGGCAGCCCCAGATTCCAGCACAGCCCTGACCCACAGAGCACTCAGAAGACATGTGTGGGTTTATATAGGACTGGGGGTAGTGACCTGCCAGCCCCCACGTGCTGCATACTTGAAGGCTGGTTGGGCCCTCCTGGGACTGAATGGATCCTTTGTCCTATTCAAGTGGCCAGCAGTAGACAGTCAGGTCTTAGCCAGGACAGCCCTTGACCTTCAACCATCCAGGCAGGCATTTGCAGTCCTCTAGCTCAGGCCAGCCTGGGCCCTGTCAAGCCCTTGTTGCCAGTCACTGAGCTGACCATGTTACTGTGCAATAGAATAGCTACCTGGGCAGCATAGACAGACCCCTGGGTGGTTCAATTCCCTACATCCATGTGATTGAGAGAAGTGTCTCTTCCCTCACAGCCTCATAGCCTGCCAAGAGAAGTAATAACCCTCCAACACTGAGTGTGGCCCTGGCCACAACATCCAAACAGCAGACTGTTACCCCATAATTCTTTGGCCTTCCAGCTGTAATAAACTTTTGACACTCATACTCGTTAAGACTCAAGGATATGGGGGCCGCTGGGCCTCGCAATGGGCAGTTTCTCACTGGGGCCGCATGGTCTCAGCGCGTCATGTGAGCTTAGGGCTCGGCCCTGCGTCCCGCAGAAAGCCTGCCAACTGTGGACTGCGTGGCATGGAATAACCCTTGAAACTCCTACTGCTTCACTAAGCTAGAGTTTCCTTACCACCCAGCGTTCGGTCTCTGCTCTTTGTAAAGGAGAGAGAAAAGACTGGAAAGTGAGCAGTGTTATTCTTCAAGGACGGGCGATTAATATGGCCAGGGGCCAGGTGTGACTCCTGGGCTCCCACCTCCCAGAGTCACAGATGAGGTCTGTGTGCTTTCTGAGGCACATGGGCAACCAGGGCCAGTCTCTGATGTGAGGACCTGATGCCCAAAGCCAGAGCCTTGAGTTTACCACCAACAGCACAGTTGCTATTTTAGCAAGTGGAAGATCTTCTTGCTCTCAAGGGAGGACAGTATGAGTTGCCCATATGCTAGTGCACAGTCTCTGGTCCTGTAAAACGTGATTACACGTGAGCATGAGCTCTTCGATGCTTTCTGGTTCTGGAAATCGTATAGGAGGTGGTTCACAGCAGGTGAAGCTAACGCTGTCAGTGGAGGTGGTGAAGCCAAAGGTCTGCAGTTCAGACTGAAGGTGCCTATGTCAGTGTGCATACAAGAGAAAACCATCTCGTGTGAGTGTAGGTCAGGCTCGTTTAAGAAGAATGCAGTCGGGCTTCCCTGGTGGCGCAGTGGTTAAGAATCCGCCTGCCAATGCAGGGGACCCGGGTTGGATCCCTGGTCCAGAAAGATCCCACATGCTGCGAAACAACTAAGCCCGAGCGCCACAACTACTGAGCCTGCGCCCTAGAGCCCACGAGCCACAACTACTGAAGCCTGCGCGCCTAGAACCCGTGCTCTGCAACAAGAGAAGCCACTGCAGTGAGAAGCCCGCGCACCGCAACGAAGAGTAGCTCCCACTCGCCGCAACTAGAGAAAGCCTGCACACAGCAACGAAGACCCAATGCAGCCAAAATATAAATAAATAAAATAAAATACAAAAAGAAGAATGCAGTCATGTTATGCCTATAATCTTTTTTTTTTTTTTTTTTTTTTTTTTTTTTTGCGGTACTCGGGCCTCTCCCGTTGCAGAGCACAGGCTCCGGACGCGCAGGCTCAGCGGCCATGGCTCACGGGCCTAGCTGCTCCGGGGCATGTGGGATCTTCCCAGACTGGGGCACGAACCCATGTCCCCTACCTGTTGGCAGGCAGACTCTCAACCACTGCGCCACCAGGGAAGCCCCAATGCCTATAATCTTGTATCTTGTGCCTATCCTCAGGGACCCCATCCTCAGTTCCTGAGGCTCCTACAACTCACAAACAGGGATTCAGATTCCTTTTTTTTTTTTTTTAAGCAGACTGAAATAATCCTTATGTCAGAGAGACATATTTTGGGGTGGCATATTCTAGTCACCTTGACATAGATGTACCCCAATTTGCTTATGCATTCATCTATTGAAGGATATCCTGATTTCTTCACGTTTTTAGCCATTATGAATAGTGCTGCTGTGCATAATTGCATCCTTGTTTGCATTTGGACATAGATTTTCAAAGCATGATTGTTGGATCCCAAGGTGAGACTTGTTTAGCTTTGGAAAGGAAAACTGCTAAACTGTCTTACAAAGTGACTGTACAGGCATCCCAAAAGCAAGGAGGGAGAGTTCCTGTTGTTCCTCATGCTCTAGCAATTGGTATTGTCACATTTTTGGAGTTAAGCATTCCTAATAGGTGTGGTGTGATATCTCATGATTTTAATTCCCTAATGGTATATAATGTTGAGTATATTTTTGTTTGATTTTTACTATCTGTATATCTTTTTTGGCTGTGTGTGTGTGTTCAGATCCTTACCCACGTTTTTATAGGGCTGTTTCAGAGGTCTTTGTCTATTTTGAGTCCAAATCCTTTATTGGATATGAGGTTTGCAAATATTTTTCTCCCAGTTTGTGGCTTGTCTTTTGACTTTCTGAATAAGGTCTTTCAGAGTAGAAATCTTTAATTTTATAAAGTCCACAATATTATTTATTTTGTGTTGTGGATTGGTTTTTTTTTTTTTTTTTTTTTTTTTTTTTTTTTTGCTGTACGCAGGCCTCTCACTGTTGTGGCCTCTCCCGTTGTGGAGCACAGGCTCCGGACGCGCAGGCTCAGCGACAATGGCTCACGGGCCTAGCCGCTCCACAGCATGTGGGATCCTTCTGGACCAGGGCATGAACCCGTGTCCCCTGCATCGGCAGGCAGACTCTCAACCACTGTGCCACCAGGGAAGCCCTGTGGATTGGGTTTTTGTGTTGTGTGTTAAATCTCAAAGTTCATGATCTACAGACCAAACCCAAGGTCATGTAGATTTTCTTCTATGTTTCTCTATAATTTTGATAGTTTTGCATTTTGAATGTCTGTGAATAAATTTGAATGATTTTTGTGTAAGTTTTAAAGTTTGTGTCTGCAGTCATTTCATTTCATATGGTTTCCAGTTAAATTGTTCCTTAACTATTTTGGAGAAGTCATGAGATATTTGGCTGTGTTTCAGTTTGAATTTCTGCAGTTTAAT
Organism: Tursiops truncatus; assembly: GCF_011762595.2. Taxonomy (NCBI): domain Eukaryota; kingdom Metazoa; phylum Chordata; class Mammalia; order Artiodactyla; family Delphinidae; genus Tursiops; species Tursiops truncatus. The sequence goes on along the minus strand of NC_047049.1, from coordinate 10,001 downwards.
GGATTCAGCAGAACTGCTCTCAGGGGGCGGGGCCTCTGCTGAACTGTGAGGGAGGCTTGGTCGGCACATTCGCATTGGCTGGAGGGGACGCCAGCCCACCTCCCTGACCCTCCGCAGGAATACCCGCTCTGACTGCGGACCTGGCTCTGCCCGAGCAGCTGAGAAGAGCTGGGTCTCCTCAGGACCCACTGGAGCCTTGGCTTCTGGAACACGCGGGGCCGAGGCCATGCTGACGGCCGCAGCTCCGGGAGGACAGGCATCGAGGCCACAGTAATGGAAGTCTGGTCTCCTCAGGACCTGCTGGGAGGTGATGCTCCTGAGGGAAAAAGTGAGGAAAAGTGGGGGGAAGGTTCCTGTGCGTGGCTGACCGCTGAGGGTGTCTGTCTTTAGAGGACCCAGGAGAGGAAGGGCTTGATGTGGAAAACTGGCTTTTTAGCCAGTTTTTGTGTATGGTGTAGACAGAGTGCAGTGTTGTTGTCTGGTGTGTGGTGTCCAGTTTTCCCAGCACCGTTTATTGAGGGGACTCTCCTTTCCCTGGTGTATGTTCTTGGCTCCTTTCTTGTGAATCAACTGATCACACACCTGTAGGTTTATTTCTGGGCTATCTATTCTGTTCCTCTGGTGTGTGAATGTGTTTTTGTGCCAGTTACACACTTTATTGGTGACTGTAGCTTCCTAATGTAGTGTGAAGTCAGGGAGCAAGATGCCTCCAGCCTGTTTTCCTTTCTCAGAATCCCTTTGGCTATTCAGGGGCCTTTGTGTTTTCACACAAATGTTAGGAATGTTTGTTCTGTTTCTGTGAAAAATGCCTTTGGAGTTTTGACCAGGCTTACTTTGCATTTGAACATTGCTTTGGGTAGAATGGACATTTTTTAAAAATAAATGTATTTATTTTTAATTTTATTTTTGGCTGCGTTGGGTCTTCGTTGCTGCGCGCGGGCTTTTCTCTGGTTGCGGAGAGTGGGGCCACATCTCGTTTTAGTGCACGGGCTTCTCATTGTGGTGGCTTCTCTTGTTGTGGAGCACAGGCTCTAGGCACGCGGGCTTCAGTAGTTGTGGCTCGCAGGCTCTAGAGCACAGGCTCAGTAGTTGTGGCGCACGGGATTAGTTGCTTCGTGGCATGTGGGATCTTTCCAGACCAGGGATCGAACCCCTGTCCCCTGCATTGGCAGGCGGATTCTTAACCACTGCGTCACCAGGGAAGCCCTAGAATGGACATTTTAAGAATATTCTTTGCAAACATGAGCACTGGATATCTTTCCATTTATTTGTGTTTGTTCAGTTTCTTTCATCAGTGTCTTACAGTTTTCAGGTGTGCTTTCACCTTCTCAGTTAAATTTATTCCTAGGAATTTTTTGGATGCAATTGTAAATGGGGTTGTTTCTTAATTTCTCTTTCTGATGGCACATTATTAGTGTATAGAAAGACAACTTATTTTTGTGTATTGATTTTCCCCCCTTTTTGCAGTACGCGGGCCTCTCGCTGATGTGGCCTCTCCCGTTGTGGAGCACAGGCTCCGGACGCGCAGGCTCAGCGGCCATGGCTCATGGGCCCAGGCGCTCCGCGGCACGTGGGATCTTCCCGGACCGGGGCACAAACCCGTGTCCCCTGCATCGGCAGGCGGACTCTCAACCACTGCGCCACCAGGGCAGCCCGTGTATTGATTTTGTACCCTTTGTATTTTGTACCCTGTGTATTGATTTCAGCTTTACTGAATTCATTTATTAGTTCTAACAGTTTTTTGGTGGTTTGATGTGGAAAACTAGAATTCAGATATCCTACTGTTTCTACTACATCCAGGTCATCCACAGCACCCAACACATAGTGGCTTCCAATATAATCTTCCCACCATGCCTGTTAATAACGCGTGGATTCCTACAAGAAAGATGAGCATCACCGCTTTAGGTGAATCGCATCTGGTTAAGGCTTTGCCTCTATCATGAAGTTTGATGTCTTCTCTGCATTTTTTTGGGCATAGTTTTGACATGATTCATTTGAAAAGTAATTTACTTCCTAGTAATTTCAAGTGTATAAAGAAACTGTAAGTAGCAGTACAAAACACACCACCTCCCATAAAATATTTCATTGTGTTTTACCCAATACTGGGCTCCTCTCCCAGGGAACCAGCACATAAAGTCCCAAAGAGGAAATTTTATGGTTCCACCTTATAATCCTATGCACTGGCCCGCTTCAACATTCACTGTTTCCCCAACTGCATGGAAATATCTTTTCCCATTGTGATCCAGTTTTCTTTTTCTGAAACCATTACTGAGACTTTCCCTCATTTTCTAAACCTTTATGGATTTAAAGCACACGAGATGAGTATGATCTGGGCGACCTTTTCTGCATGACCTCTTTGACTTAGAATGTTTTCAGTGTTCATCCATGTTCTAACATGTATCATCAGTGCTTCATTCATTTTTTTCATTGTGATTAAAAATAACGGTTATCATTTAAACCATTCTGAGTATACAGTTCTGTGGCATTAACTACCTTCACATTGTTGTACAAATATTCTCACCATCCATCTCCAGGACCGATTCATTTGCCCCATGGGAAACTCTGTATCAATTTCTCTACATTTTTGCCAAAATTAGTTATTTTTAATTTTCTTGGTTATAGGCCTTCTAGTGTTTGTGGAGGGGTATGGCGTTGTGGTATTAATGTGCATTTCCATCTTGACTCATGATGTTTAACATCTCTTCAGCTGTTTGTTGACCATTTGTACGTCTTATCTGGGGAAGGGTCTTTTCAAGTCCTTTCTCCATTTAAAGATATTGGGTTGTTTGCGGGGGCCTGTAGCTCCCCCGCCCAAGCCGGGTCCCACCAAGCGCTCCTGCTGGCGGCCTTGGTCTCGGTGAGTCCAGCCTGGAGCGGTCTCCGCGCCGCAGGGGCCCGCGCATCGGGGCATCGCTAGCGGCCTCGCAGGGGCGCCGCTTCCTCCCTCACGCTCTTAGGAGAGGAGACGCCCGGCCCCAGGCGCCCGTGCCAGGAGTGCTGAGACGGCGCTGTGTCGCGCGGACGCGGCGCCGGCGGGGCGGGTTTTGTTCGGCATTGGCTGCGGCTCACCTGAGCGCGCTGGCGGTCCGCGTGCCTCTCCCGGAAGTGGGCTTCATGGCCAGAGCGCACCTGGCGCGGGGCGTCCTCGGGGCTCCTCGCCGCCGGCCCACGGCGAGCCGGCGCGGGTCTAGGAAACCTACGCGCGGCGGCTGGGAACGACCCCTCCCGTGGGTCCCTGGCACCCCAGCGGCATCCGAGCGCGCAGCGGAGGGCCGCAGACCGCTGGTAAGGGGACAGGGACTCGGTGGGGTGGGTAGAGGAGGGAAGCACGACTCACAGCAGAGCTGTTTGGCACAGTCACGGAGCCCCCTAACCTGACGGCCGCAGGAAGGGCTCGCCTTTGAGTAAAGGCTTTGAGAACAGGCCTGAGCCTACGCTCTCAAATTTTACAAAATGTCTGCTGGTGTAAAGCTCTCTCCCGCGCGCTTCTCCAAAGTAGCCAAGTGGCCCTGGCGAGGTCTCTCCAAGCAGGACCAGAGAGGGGCGGGTTGCCCTGAGACTCTCCCTTGGCCTATGGCAAGTCCAAGGAATTTATCCTGCATGGTGATTTCACCTGCTGGGACCCCTCCAACTCCTACTCTGGCCAGCTGGGCCAGCCCGGCTTCCTGCACGTCTCCAGGGTTAGGGTTAGGGTTAGGGTTAGGGGTTAGGGGTTAGGGGTTAAGGTTAGGGTTAGGGTTTAGGGTTTAGGGTTAGGGTTAGAGGGTTAGGGTTAGGGTTGGGTTTAGGGTTAGGGATTAGGGGTTAGGGGTTAGCGGTTAGGGTGAAGGCTAGGGCTAGGGCTAGGGGTTAGGGGTTAGGGTGAGGGTTTAGGTTTTAGGGTTAGGGGATGGGTTAGGGTACAGGTTAGGGTATGGCTACGGGTTAGAGTTAGGGTATGGGTTAGGGTACGGGTTAGGGTTAGGGGATGGGTTAGGGTTAGGTTTAGGGTATGGGATAGGGTTAAGGTACAGTTTAGGGTACGGCTATGGGTTAGGGTTAGGGTACGGTATAGGGTACGGGTTAGTGTTAGGGTATGGGTTAGGGTTAGGATACGGGTTAGGGTTAGGGTACAAGTTAGGGTACGGCTATGGGTTAGGGTTAGTGTACGGGTATGGGTTAGGGTATGGGTATGGGTTAGGTTTAGGGTTAGGGTTAGGGTACACTTTAGGGTTAGGGTAGTTATTAAACCTCTCCCACTCTCCAGATATCACTTAACACGTAAAGGAATATTATTTGGGGTCCAGCCAAGGAGAAGACTTTAGACACTAGGATAAGACAAAGAACACACACATTATGATTTTGATTTTAACCTGTTCATTAAAACACTAGTGCTTAGGAAATCTAATGGAGGCAGACGCAGTAAAGGGTGGTTTTATGGGAATAACATCACAGATTCTCTGTAGAATACACAGAATTTGAATCGTTAGCAAGTCAAGGAGGAATGCTTTTGTTCTGAAGATATAAACCCTCTTCTAAATTGAGCTGTTATTGGAAGTTAGAAATTTTGTGTTGCTGTTGTATTGCTTTGTGTTTTCATGGTTTTTCTGCCTGCATCTCCCTTGTTAAACCTTTGAATTGGGGAAGAGTGCCGTTACTGGAAATGAGTTTACAGAATTATTCTCAAAAACAGAAGGAAATGGTTCTCACCTAAATATGAAGAAATAATCTCTATACTGGTGTACTAACAGAATTATGATTCAGGGATAATAATTCTACGAAATGTAAACACACAATATACATTTTTTTCTTTTAAATTTCCATTGTTACTTTTTAAAAGTACAATTATAATTCAAGTTCTTTGTAACAATGGAAATTTAAAAAGATTAAAGGAAAAGAAAATATTTGAACACGTGCCATCCTTCCACACTCCCTGAAACGACTAGCATAATGTAAAGCTTTCTCATTTTATTCAGGTGTTCCTTACATGTGGAACATCATGTTTCTCACTGTAGAAAAACAGATTGAGCTCTCACACCTTTTATAGGCTACATAAAAGTCCATATAACAGAAGTATCAAGTATTTCAGACTTAGCTTTTGGAGGGGCACTCAGGTTACTTTCTGTCTTATTTTATTGTTCTGCAATTTGTTTTCACCCCAGAAAAATATTTTTTAAAACACACAAAAAAAACTAAGTTAAGGGTAAGGATTAGGGTTTAGGGTACGGGTTAGGTTTAGGGTACAGGTTAGGATTAGGGTACAGGTTAGGGTTAGCAATAGGGTTAGGGTGTGGGTTAAGGTACAGGTTACGGTATGGGTATGGGTTAGGATATGGGTTAATGTACAGGTTAGGGTTATGGTATGGGTTACAGTTAGGGTATGGGTTAGGGTACGGGTTAGGGATAGGGTTAGGGTTCGGTGGGGTTAGAAAACAGGTTAGGATACAGCTACGGTTTAGGAATAGGGTATATGTTAGGATATGTGTCAGGGTTAGGGTACATGTTAGGATTAGGGAATGGGGTAGGGATTGGGTACGGCTATGTGATAGGGTTAGGGTTTGGGTTCGGGTACGAGTTAGGGTACAGGTTAGGGTATGGCTACGGGTTAGGGTTAGGGTGTGGGTTAGGGTACGTGTTAGAGTTAGGTTACGGCTTAGGGTTAGGGAATGGGGAGGGTTAGGGTACAGGTACGGGTACAGGATAGGGTTCGGGTATGGGTTAGGGTACAGGATAGGGTACGGCTACAGGTTAGGGTACATGTTAGGCTTAAGGTAGAGGTTAGGATTAGGGTAGAGGTTAGGGTGAGAGTTAGGGTATGGGTTAGGGTTAGGGTTAGGGTTAGGGTTAGAGGGTTAGGGTTAGTGTTAGGGGTTAGGGGTTAGGGTAAGGGTGTTAGGGGGTTAGGGTTAGGGTTAGGGGTTAGGGTTGGGTTAGGGTTAGGGGTTAGGGTTAGGGTTAGGGTTAGTGTTAGGGGTTAATGTTAGGGTTAGGGTTAGCGTTAGGGGATGGGGACGGGGACGGTTTAGGGTACAGGTTAGGGTACGACAACGGTTTAGGGTGAGCGAACGTGTGAGGGCATGGGTTAGTGTTAGCGTACGGGTTAGGATTAGGGGACGGGTTAGGGTAAGGCTTCGGGTAAGGGTTAGGGTTAGGGTTAGGGTTAGGGTTAGGGGACGGGGACGGTTTAGGGTACAGGTTAGGGTACGACAATGGTTTCGGGTGAGCGTACGTGTGAGGGCACGGGTTAGTGTGAGCGTACGGGTTAGGATTAGGGGACGGGTGAGGGTAAGGCTTCGGGGAAGGGTTAGGGTTAGGGTTCGGGCTAGGGTTAGGGTTAGGGTTAGGGGACGGTTTAGGGTCCAGGTGAGGGTACGACAAAGCTTTAGGGGGAGCGTACGTGTGATGGCACGGGGTAGTGTTAGCGTACGGGTTAGGATTAGGGGACGGGTGAGGGTAAGGCTTCGGGGAAGTGTTAGGATTAGGGTGCGTGCTAGGGTTAGGATTAGGGGACGGGGACGGTTTAGGGTCCAGGTGAGGGTACGACAATGGTTTAGGGTGAGCGTACGTGTGAGGGCACGGGTTAGTGTTAGCGTACGGGTTAGGATTAGGGGACGGGTGAGGGTAAGGATTAGGGGAAGGGTTAAGGTTAGGGTTCGGGCTAGGGTTAGGGTTAGGGGACGGGGACAGTTTAAGGTCCAGGTGAGGGTACGACAACGCTTTAGGGTGAGCGTACGTGTGAGGGCATGGGTTAGTGTTAGCGTACGGGTTCAGATTAGGGGACGGTTGAGGGTAAGGCTTCGGGGAAGGGTTAGGGCTAGGGTTCGGGCTAGGGTTAGGGTTAGGGGACGGGGACAGTTTAGGGTCCAGGTGAGGGTACGACAACGGTTTAGGGTGAGCGTACGTGTGAGGGCACGGGTTAGTGTTAGCGTACGGGTTAGGATTAGGGGACAGGTGAGGGTAAGGCTTCGGGGAAGGGTTAGGGTTAGGGTTTGGGCTAGGGTTAGGGTTAGGGGACGGGGACGGTTTAGGGTCCAGGTGAGGGCAAGACAACGGTTTAGGGTGAGCGTACGTGTGAGGGCACGGGTTAGTGTTAGCGTACGGGTTAGGATTAGGGGACGGGTGAGGGTCAGGCTTCGGGGAAGGGTTAGGGTTAGGGTTCGGGCTAGGGTTAGGGTTAAGGGACGGGGACGGTTTAGAGTTCAGGTGAGGGTACGACAACGCTTTAGGGGGAGCGAACGTTTGAGGGCGTGGGTTAGCGTTCGCGTACGGGTTAGGATTAGGGGACGGGTTAGGGTCAGGCTTCGGGAAAGGGTTAGGGTTCGGGCTAGGTTAGGGTTAGGGGACGGGGACGGTTTAGGGTCCAGGTGAGGGTACGACAACGCTTTAGGGGGAGCGTACGTGTGAGGGTGCGGGTTAGCGTTAGCGTACGGGTTAGGATTAGGGGACGGGTGAGGGTCAGGCTTCGGGGAAGGGTTAGGGTTAGGGTTCGGGCTAGGGTTAGGGTTAGGGGACGGGGACGGTTTAGGGTCCAGGTGAGGGTACGACAACGCTTTAGGGGGAGCGTACGTGTGAGGGCGCGGGTTAGCGTTAGCGTACGGGTTAGGATTAGGGGACGGGTGAGGGTCAGGCTTCGGGGAAGTGTTCTGGTTAGGGTTCGGGCTAGGGTTAGGGTTAGGGGACGGGGACGGTTTAGGGTCCAGGTGAGGGTACGACAACGCTTTAGGGGGAGCGTACGTGTGAGGGCGCGGGTTAGCGTTAGCGTACGGGTTAGGATTAGGGGACGGGTGAGGGTCAGGCTTCGGGGAAGGGTTAGGCTTAGGGTTCGGGCTAGGGTTAGCGTTAGGGGACGGGGATGGTTTAGGGTCCAGGTGAGTGTTCGACAACGCTTTAGGGGGAGCATACGTGTGAGCGCGTGGGTTAGCGTTAGCGTACGGGTTAGGATTAGGGGACGGGTGAGGGTCAGGCTTCGGGGAAGGGTTAGGCTTAGGGTTCGAGCTAGGGTTAGGGTTAGGGGACGGGGACGGTTCAGGGTCCAGGTGAGGGTACGACAACGCTTTAAGGGGAGCATACGTGTGAGGGCGCGGGTTAGCCTTAGCGTACGGGTTAGGATTAGGGCACGGGTGAGGGTCAGGCTTCGAGGAAGGGTTAGGGTTAGGGTTCGGGCTAGGGTTAGGGTTAGGGGACGGGGACGCTTTAGGGTCCAGGTGAGGGTACGACAACGCTTTAGGGGGAGAGTACGTGTGAGGGCGCGGGTTAGCATTAGCGTACGGGTTAGGATTAGGGGACGGGTGAGGGTCAGGCTTCGGGGAAGGGTTAGGGTTAGGGTTCAGGCTAGGGTTAGGGTTCGGGGACGGGGACGGTTTAGGGTCCAGGTGAGGGTACGACAACGCTTTAGGGGGAGCGTACGTGTGAGGGCGCGGCTTAGCGTTAGCGTACGGGTTAGGATTAGGGGACGGATGAGGGTCAGGCTTCGGGGAAGGGTTAGGGTTAGGTTTCAGGCTAGGGTTAGGGTTAGGGGACGGGGAAGGTTTAGGGTCCAGGTGAGGGTACGACAACGCTTTAGGGGGAGCGTACGTGTGAGGGCGCGGGTGAGCGTTAGCGTACGGGTTAGGATTAGGGGACGGGTGAGCGTCAGGCTTCGGGAAAGGGTTAGGGTTAGGGTTCGGGCTAGGGTTAGGGTTAGGGGACGGGGACGGTTTAGGGTCCAGGTGAGGGTACGACAACGCTTTAGGGGGAGCGTACGTGTGAGGGCGCGGGTTAGCGTTAAGGTACGGGTTAGGATTAGGGGACGGGTGAGGGTCAGGCTTCGGGGAAGGGTTAGGGTTAGGGTTCGGGCTAGGGTTAGGGTTAGGGGACGGGGACGGTTTAGGGTCCAGATGAGGGTACGACAACGCGTTAGGGGGAGCGTACGTGTGAGAGCGCGGGTTAGCGTTAGCGTACGGGTTAGGATTAGGGGACGGGTGAGGGTCAGGCTTCGGGGAAGGGTTAGTGTTAGGGTTCGGGCTAGGGTTAGGGTTAGGAGACGGGGACGGTTTAGGGTCCAGGTGAGGGTACGACAACGCTTTAGGGGGAGCGTACGTGTGAGGGCGCGGTGTGAGCGTTAGCGTACGGGTTAGGATTAGGGGACGGGTGAGGGTAAGGCTTCGGGGAAGGGTTAGGGTTAGGGTTCAGGCTAGGGTTAGGGTTAGGGGACGGGGACGGTTTAGGGTCCAGGTGAGGGTACGACAACGGTTTAGGGTGAGCGTACGTGTGAGGGCACGGGCTAGTGTTAGCGTACGGGTTAGGATTATGGGACAGGTGAGGGTAAGGCTTCGGGGAAGGGTTAGGGTTAGGGTTAGGGTTAGGGGACGGGGACGGTTTAGGATACAGGTTAGGGTACGACAACGGTTTAGGGTGAGCGTACGTGTGAGGGCACGGGGTAGTGTGAGCCTACGGGTTAGGATTGGGACGGGTGAGGGTAAGGCTTCGGGGAAGAGTTAGGGTTAGGGTTCGGGCTAGGGTTAGGGTTAGGGGACGGGGACGGTTTAGGGTCCAGGTGAGGGTACGACAACGCTTTAGGGGGAGCGTACGTGTGAGGGCATGGGTTAGTGTTAGCGTACGGGTTAGGATTATGGGACGGGTGAGGGTAATGTTTCGGGGAAGGGTTAGGGTTAGGGTTCGGGCTAGGGTTAGGGTTAGGGAACGGGGACGGTTTAGGGTCCAGGTGAGGGTACGACAATGCTTTAGGGTGAGCGTACATGTGAGGGCACGGGTTAGTGTTAGTGTACGGGTTAGGATTAGGGAACGGGTGAGGGTAAGGCTTCGGGGAAGGGTTAGGGTTAGGGTTCGGGCTAGGGTTAGGGTTAGGGGACGGGGACGCTTTAGGGTCCAGGTGAGGGTACGACAACGCTTTAGGGGGAGCGTACGTGTGAGGGCGCGGGTTAGCGTTAGCGTACCGGTTAGGATTAGGGGACGGGTGAGGGTCAGGCTTCGGGGAAGGGTTAGGGTTAGGGTTCGGGCTAGGGTTAGGGTTAGGGGACGGG